>NC_063346.1:17059635-17110842 GCF_021869965.1 Rhincodon typus
CTACTCATGTCTGCCCTGCTGGGCCTACTTGTGTATGCCTTGCTGGGCCTACTTATGCCTGCCTTGCTGGGCCTACCTGTGTTTGCCCTGCTGGGCCTACTCGAGTCTGCCTTGCTGGGTCTACTCGAGGCTGCACTACTGGGCCTACTTGAGTACCCGCTGCTGGGCCTACTCATGTCTGCCCTGCTGAGTCTACTTGAGTCCGCGCTGCTGGGCCTACTCATGTCTGCCCTGCTGGGTCTAATTGTGTCTGTGCTGCTGGATCTAATCTTGTCTGCCCTGCTGGGCCTACTTGAGTCCACACTCCTGGGCCTAATCGCGTCTGTCCTGCTGGGCCTACTCATGTCTGCCCTTCTGGGCCTACCAGTGTCTGCCTTGCTGGGACTATTCGTGTCTGCCCTGCTGGGCCTACTTATGTCTGCCCTGCTGGGCCTACTCAAGTCCGTGCTGCTGGGCCTACTTGTGTCTGCCCTGCTGGGTCTACTCGAGTCTGCACTGCTGGGCCTACTTGCCACGGATACCTTCGCTGCAACCAAGCTCTTCTCTAAGAAGTAAGTAAAATAAAAGAGAAAAGAAAGATAAAAATGAGGGAAGAAAGAAGAAAAGAGACGAAAAGTGGACGGAGCAGACGAGCTGTAGGCTCAGAAGTCCTACTCTGTTGCCATCACCTGTGGTCCCAAGGACCTCAAAGGTAATATTCACATTGTTAGCAACACAAACGAATGGAAATATCTCATTACAGCAGGGAATGCTGTGTTCATTAATGTCAAAAGATGGAAAAGCACAACATGGTTAATTTACTGGAATGTGTTTCTGCAGGCACTGCTCCCGATCAGAGTAATGGAATATGGGATTGCCCTTGTGATGCCTATTTCATTGCTGTTTAACATTTAATGCAGGCAGTTATTAATGAAATTTCATACTTCTGACTGTTTCGAGTAGTGGGCTGGGCTGAAAGAAAATTCCTTTTTCATGCAAACTTTTTTAGTCAGGTGAAGTTGTGATGGTACTAGAAGACCACATGGTGCTGATGAGATTGATACCCCAACTCATTTCAAACTATCTGAAAGATCCAGAGAAGAAGCAAGGCTTTTATTGCATCTAACTGCGGTGATTTAATTTTGAGTTCAAAATAGAATCATTGAATGGTTGCAGTATAGTATAAGGCCATTCAGCCCATCAAGTCCACTTTGGCTGTCTGCAGGAGCAACTTAGTTTGTGCCCTTTCCCCACCCTTTCCCCATAACCCTGAAAATGTTTACTCTTCAGGTGCTTATTAAATTCTGTTTGAAAGCTGTAACTGCCTGTACCACATGCTCAGACATTGCATTCTATGACTATTCTCTGCTTTATAAAGGTCTCTGTCATGTTGCCATTGTTTCCTTTGCAAATAACCTTATAATCAGTGCCTTCTTGTTCTTGAATTGGCTATCAATGGGAACAATTTCTCCCTATCTGCTCCATCAAAACCTCTTATGACATTGAACACTTCTGTCTACTCAGCTCTCAAACTTCTTTTGTCTGAGAATAACTACATGTTTCTTTAATTTATCCATGTGACTGAAGTTCCTCATTCCTGGAGTATTCTTATATCATATGTCATTATCACAGTAGTTAAAATCAATGGTGTATAAGTAAATGATGGACCTCAATCTGCACGAGCTGTCTTTACACTCACCATACTATGATTCCTCTTTTCCTGCGTGATTTTATGTGTCTGTACCAGGGTTCCACTCGCACTGCCCAAAAAACTGATTTTATATTGATTTTTGCAAAATAAATTACTGTCACTAACTGTGCAAGTATTTTATGGTGTGTTTCCACTTACAATTCCAGTGAAGTTCTTACTCGGGTTTATTTTTTGTTTTATACATCCAAGTGTGACTCCTTGTGAACGTCATCACATTTTCTTCTGAGAACCATGTTTTACCACAACAAAAAATTTCTAATTTCCTCCAAAAAATACTACTTCATACTTCTGAAGTAGCTGTGTGACCAGTTTAATGCCTGTCATTGTGAAACAAGCTGCAGAGAGGATGATTCTGGAACACCTCTGTTGCATGGATACCACTCTGTGCAAATTTTGGCTCCAGTTGTATCATGGTCACAGATTAACGTCTAAGTTATGCTAAACCACACATGGCCTGCTAAAATGTTAATACTGATGATGAAAACTTATAAATGGAAATAATCTAAAGATGAATCTTGAAGACTTCAATTAATGGAGCGCTGATTATTTCCTCTGGTAGCTTTTTCCATTGTTGGATTGACCTTGGACAGAAAGATTATTGATACAATAACTTGGAGACAAACATTAGTTTGTCTGGCTGGCGACTTCATGTTTAGGTATTGCTGGAAGTCACTGGGTATTTGTTTCTGTCAATTCCCACCAATCCATTCCGTATTTCATAAAACACTACCAGTCTCCTTGGAGATGGAGCGTTCAACCAAACATAAATTCATGGACATGAATACAATGTAGGTTAGGAACAACTTGCTGTGTTGGTCGTAGAGGATGGTGGAGGGCGTAAGGCTTCTACATTGTGGAAAAGATCAGAATATAGTCTTAGGCAGAAGCTAATATTAATATCTAAATGCAGAACTGAACAATGTATAAGATTGTGTACCAATTCATAATTATAATATAAGCATTTTGTTTCATAATGACATGAGCTTCATGATGTGATAGTTGAAATCAATTTAGAAATTGTCTACAATAGCAGCTCTCCATTTTTTAGTCAAATCCAATTGGGCTGTCATTTGTAATAAAAGTACTGAAAAAATTAGAAAGGGAGACAACACTGAAGAAAATAGTCACAGTATGTTGCAAGAAAACTATATATTTGCTTTGAAATAGGAGGTTTTTGCACCTTGTGGCAAACAACATTAACTGACATTGATAGAAAGGTCTTAATGGAAATAGTTCTTAATGCAGAGGGTAGAAAATTCCCAACAGTGTTGAAGCAGGCAGTTGGCTCTATTAATAAGACTGCTTTCAGTTTTCACCATTATCCACAAATCTATTTTTTTATTCCCATGAAAAATAATGCCTTTGTTGGGAGAGCGCCACACCTTAAGATAATAAACCGAACAATTCTGCAAATAAACGTCTCTACAAACGAGGCAAATGTCTTTGTATTGTAAGTAACTTACCATTACTAAAGTTTAGTAATTCTAATAATAAAATAATAAAGCATTAATGTGTCAGAGCCACATCTCTGGAAAAGGTATTAATATGTAACCTATAAATAAGGACCAAGTTTAGTCTTGAAAAAAATGTTCTTCAGGGAAATCCATTAACTGTATAGGTAGCACCATATTGATTATAACCTATGAAATACAATGGCCCAGATTTTGCGATCGTAGCAATAGTGGAATTGTCAGCATTCATTTTTATTTCTCCTCAATTACTGTCAGCAACTTCTGGCGCCTACACCAGGACAGTTAAAAATGGAAATGTTTATGTTGCCATCAGTCATTTAACACTTCTGCATAGGAAATGAAGTTGCCGTTTACCCAGACTGTTATCAAGCAGATTCATTGCACTGATCAGTATTTGCCCTTTTATTGCTATTACTTGTACTTTGAAAACTTTGAAGGAGTTAAACTCTGTCTAATGAAGAATAGCTGATTTCAAATTAAGTACATTTTTAAAAAATGTGTTTATGGAATGTGTGAATTGCATGCTGGGGCAGCATTTACTGCTCATCCCTAATTATCCTTGAGGAGGTGGCTGTGGTGAGCATTCCTTCTTGAACCACTGAGTACTTGTGGCGTAGGCACATCCACAGGTCTGTTAGGGAGTAAGTTCCAGGATTTTGAATCAGCAACAGTAAATGAAAAGTGATATATTTCCCAAGACAGATGGTGTGTTGCTTAGAGGAGAGCTTTCAGATGGTAGCATCCCATGTATTTGCTGCCTTTACAATTGCGTTGACAGATGCCACGATTTGAAAAATGCTGCCTGAAGATCCTTGGCGAATGTTACACCTAACTAGGATTGGAATGAGGGCCAGTTGGGTCTCATTGACTGTGAGATCCTTGATTGGGGTTGGTAACCTGGGTCAATCAAGGCGCCCTGGCTGATAGACATCAACAAGAGATGCGGAGACTCTCCTCATTCTAAGGACTTGCTCTGAGCTGGCTGGTCAGAGCCCATGTACTGTGCATATATAAATAAAGAGTGATTTTGCTGATGGAATACCAGCCTCTATGCAGTTATTTCAGATTGCCTACTAGAGATCAAGCCCTCAGCTGTATATGGTTGTCGCAAAAGTAAACTAATGTTACAAAAGTATGCAGAATTTCTCAATTTACGTATCTTTGTAGATCTAGATTAGGAGAAAAGAGGGACCAGGTTTCAGTATTTAGTAAGAATTATTATTTATTACACATAAAAAAAATTCTAGATGCATGTAAATACCTATGAATTATTGAGAAATAACTATTAATTAGATCTAATGACGTATAAACTCCCTCTACACTCACACAAACACACACACTCTCACACATGTGGCCAGACACACACACACACACACACTCACACATGCGCCCAGACACACACACACTCTCACACATGTGCCCAGACACACACGCACACACTCACACATGTGCCCAGACACACACGCACACACACACACACACACACACACAGTCTCACACATGTGCCCAGGCACACACACACACACACACGCACACACATATGCACACGCACACACTCCCACATGCGCCCAGACACACGCACACACACACAGTCTCACACATGCGCCCAGACACACACACACACACACACACACAGTCTCACACATGTGCCCCGTCACACACGCACACACACGCGCACACACACACACACACACACACACATGCACACACAGTGCTACGGCAAACATTGATGTCAGGTGACCCGTCTCGACAGCGTCCAGGACAACAGTGTTTGGCAACCAATCCAGCTTTTATCTGTCACTCACTGTACCACCGACATACAATGGCAGCAAGTTGCACTGTAGCAACTCACTCAGGCTCCTTAGACAGCACCTTCCAAATCCATGACATTTATCACTTAGAAGGACAAGAGCAGTCAAATGTATAGGAGTAGCACTACCTCCAAGTCCCTGAGCAATCCACTCGCTATCCTGACTTGGAACTATATCACTGTTCCTTCACTGTTCTGTGATCAAAATCCGAACTTTCTCCTGAACACCCAAGTGCTGCAGCAGACAAAGAGGGCAGCTCAGCATCGCCTTCTCAGGGATAAATAGGAATGGATAATAAATGCTGGCCCTCATCCCATGATCAAATTTAAAAATATAACATAGTGAAAAGCATTTCTTGTAAACTGAATGTTGCCATTCTATGATTTTTCCAGTTTAAGTGATAATTTTTATTGCAATAAGACTTTGTATGTCTGTGGACTGATCTCCCGATATCATTTCAACCTCCTTAATCCTTCTGTTGTAGTTGGGTATAGAGGAGACTTGTCTATTTTGTGGCCACCATAAAATACAAGACAGCTACTGAAAGAAATCCAATGGGAATTCAATGGGAAATATCTTTATTTAGACAATGTGGAACTTGTCACTACACGGAATTGTTGAGGACAATAGGGAAAGTTAGATATGAACATGAGGAAGAAAGTAACCCAAGTCTCTTGGCTCAAGGGTAGGGACATTACCACTGTGCCAAGTATATGCTGATAGTGAGAGATAAAGAGGATTGGGAGGACACTTATATGGAACACAAACACTGGCCTGGACTTGTTGGGCCAATGATGTACAATGGATGTAATTCTATGTAACCATTCTAAGCATCTTTATAACCAGCCCTATGCTTTTCCTTGATTTGTCTTCACAGCATTACTGCCAGCAGCTTGACTTACACGTTTGCATGGCCACCTCTGGTGCAATTCAGGGATCCATCTTTAGCCTTTTAATTATCGACATGTTTATCTAGAGACATGTGATCAGCTTCGAAATGTATAGTCATGGCAGCCAGTTCCACTGAAATGAATCAATGGCTGCCATCACATTTTCTTGAGTTGCCTTTTTCATATCAAAACCAGAATGAGCCAAACCCTCCTGCAGCTAAATGTCAGGAAGACAAAGACCATTTTCTTAGACTGCCATCAACGCTGCAAACCCCTTGGTCTTAAGTCCAGTTAATACTCAATCTCAAGCTCAATCATGATATGCTGAACCTTGACCTCCTCCATTGAATCTTAGGCTCATCATTTACCATTCACTGCTACAAAAATGCACTCTGTCCTATATCTTTCAATCTTCCACCTAAACTGTAGTCTGTATCTTCATGATCTCAAAGTTGGGATATGCCCTTGCCATGATACAGTCATCAGATTTGAAAAACACAGACATGTAGCAAAATAAGACAAAAATGTCTTGAAGTAAATTAACTGAATAAATCTAAATGAAGGATGTATAAAGGTAACAAAGATTTGAATGTACATAGCACCTTTCACTACCTCAGGATTTCCTATAGCTCCTTGCAGCCAAGAAGGCTTTTGACAGAAAAAGAAAATGCTGCAGATGCTGAAAATCCAGGATAAAAACAGGAAATGCTGGAGACGCTCAACAGGCCCAACAACATCTGTGGAGACAGAAATAACAGCTCGGTGCACTTCCATCACACCTTCTGAGATATAATCATTATTGTAATATCAGTAATGGACTGAGTGCTTGCGGGTAATGGCTAAGAAAATCTAAATTTTTAATTTCTACAGAGCTGATTTTGTTTGTTAACTGAAACTTAAAGTTTAAATTTTGTAGCTCCCAGCCTGATAATTTTGTCTAATAGGCCCGCTCAAAGGTGTTATTAAACACTTCTGCAACAGGTAAGACTTGAACCCAGGTCTCCTGGCTCAGAGGTAGGGTCTCTACCACAGTGCCACAAAAACCACGGCCTCCAGTGGAAGAGCAATTGGGCCCTACCCTACCACAGCTAAAATGTCAAAGTAGCTGAGATGGGGCCCAATGATGTGTTGGCCACTTGACAACTTGATCACTCCCCCATGATAGTTGAGAAAGTTCAGGGGTGGGTGGTTAGATACAGGGCAGGTCATGTGCTCTATTTTAAAAGCCTTTCCACCTTCGTCTTTAGTGCTGGAGAAGCATAAAATTCAGCCCAAAAAAAAAATTGGCACGTCTAAAATCAGAACATAAGCCAAGAAGTCTGATCAGGCATTTTTGATGTGTGATGGATAAGCTTATTACTGGAATTCTTAAAAAAGCTTGCAAAGTTCTCTGAAAAATAATTAGACTTGTGACGGTTTCTCTATTATAGCCTAACTGTAAAAGTAAGGATTGTTCATCTTTGAGCTGAAACCAAAAAGATTGAATGTTTATAGCAAATTAAGCATAGCTGTCAGAAGAATAAAGAATCCTTACATTTCCGTATCCAGAAAAACTTGCACATTCATCATAGAGTTTGGAATCAGCGTTAACGTAAGTGGCCTGTCAAACTAATAGCTGGTGATACAACAGGTTGATCTTACTAAGAGGCCACATAACACCAAATGGGGGAGAAAGAGTTTATTTTTAAAAATATTATTTATTTCAGTCTCATTTTGTTGAAAACTTTGCATCATCAGCTGTTCTTGTCATTCATAAATTTCAGGTACTGAAGGAATTGTTTGAGTGGGTGGGATCTAGATAACAGTGGCCATTTAGTTCAACTGGTGATTTTCTCCATTAAAGCTCTCAGAGATTGGGCCTCTTTCCTAAAATGCTACTTTTTCTCATGAATAAATGTGGGACCATTACACAAAATTATCTCTCAGGAGCCAAACCTTAACTTTATAGCCTTCAGTGAATCTAATGTAACATGTTTCATGTCTACCCTTTTATCACTGAGTTACACCATAAGTTGTGTGGGATGCTTACTGCATAGACCTGAACCTTCAAATGAATAAGAAAACACAGTATCCAAGCCATCTTCGCTACCTGGAAAAAATGATTGATCTAAAATAGGCTGAAGATCCACGAGCTGCCATAAAGATATACCTGATCGAGGTAATTTCTCACACTGGAGGACTGAAGGATCTATACCAAGCTGAGCAGGTTGCTGTGAGGATGTTTCAGTGATTTCTTTTTTCAACTGCAAGCATATAACTTTATCAATCATTAACAGCTTCTGGGAATTTACAAATTGAATTTGCTAACACTAGGTTCCATCAGCATATCACCCTGCAAGCTTGCTACTTCATGAAGTCTCTTTGGCATAAGCAGCCAGTGCCAGATTGTTGGGTACCACACCATATGGGCGCAGAGGAAGGTGAGCCAAGAAGCCTCTGAAAACCAGCTAGAGCTTTGCTGGTATTCTAACACTGACCTTGGGCTTATTGCAGAAATGAACCCAATCTGCCCATTTCGGCAACCTCTGAAAATCAGAGAACATCTTTGTTTGGCACAGTGAAAAGATTCAAATTTTCCTTCTTCTTTGTGTTGAAAAAGTGAACATTCTTGAGGTAGATGAAAATCTTTCCTATTACATCAAAGTTTTTATGATAGGGATATAAAATGAACCCTTTTCTGCTCCTTCTGTTAATGAGATTGAAGCAAAAATGTATTTGTTCAGCTACACAATGAATTCTTCAGAATCAACCAACTTTAACGTTCATTTACATAAGCCAAAAAGGGAACTAATCCATGAGCACATTCTTCTTCAGGACTAGGAAAATAATAAACGTTTCAATGGCTTTTTGTAGTTGAAATGAGAGCATGTAAAAAAGAGTTGACTGATGGAACAGTGATTTCTGGGTTGGGTCTGTCCTGCTTTTTGTGTGCTGAACATAACTGGGCAATTTTCCACATTGTGGGTAGGTGCCAGTGTTGTAACTGTACTGGAACAGCTTGGCTAGGGGAGTGGCAAGTTCTGGAGCACAAGTCTTTAGTACTATTGCCAGTATGTTGTCAGGGTCATAGCCTTTGAGTATCTAGTTTCTTGATATCACGTGGAGTGAATCGAATTGACTGAAGACTGGTATCTGTAATGCTGGAGACGACTAGAGGAGGCCAAGATGGATCATCCACTTGGCACTTTTGGCTGAAGATTGCCACGAATGCTTTAGTCTTTTCTTTTGTACTGATGTGCTGCGCTCTTCCAGCAATGAGGATGGGAATATTTATAGAGCTTCTTCCTCCAGTAAGTTGTTTAATTATCCACCACCATTCATAACTGGATGTGGAGACTGCAGAACTTAGATCTGATCTGCTGATTGTGGGATCACCTAGCTCTGACTATCACTTACTGCCTATGTTGTTTGGCATGTGAGTAGTTCTGTTTGGCAGCTTGATCAAGTTGGCACCTTTTTTTAGGTGTACCTGGTGCTACTCCTGAGAAAACCCATGAAGAAAGAGAGATGCTCTCCATTCCAGTTTCAAATCCATCTCTTCTGCTCTGTCAGATTAGTTGCTTGAAACACAACTCATTCAAGGATTCCTGTGTTGAGGTTATTTCCAAGGTAGATAACTGCAGGCAGGTCTTCCAATTCCAACTTGTGAAATTTATCATATACGTGTAAATTAAAAATAGGAAATACAGAGCTGATTGATTTGTTTCAGTCTCTTTGATAACATGCTAATTTCAGTTCACACTGGTTCTTCTTGATTACTGCTTACAAGTTGTTGTCAGGTGATCACTGCAACCATTTTTAACTCAGTGTTTATTCTTCTTTGAAACTATTTCATTTGAAGTCCCATATTTTAAATTCTCATGATGGAAGTCAAAAAATCGATAGGCCACATATCTTGATAAATTTATGTACTTGACAAGAAGTCATTATCTATTACAGGTCATTAAATTCTAGTGACAGACAAGTAAGTATAATGAAGTAAGCAAATTCTATAAATTACAACTCTAAGTGTCTTAAAAAAACTTATCCTTACACAGAAGAAAGAAAAACATATACAAGAGGAAAAAAAAAATATGGGTAGAGGGAAGACTAGGAAAAGATTCCGTAATCTTTGTTCGCAAGATCTGTTGGGTTGGTTCTTGCTGATCTGAAGATTTGTCCTTGATTACCATTTTTCTGAATGCTTCCACTGGTTTGTAAGAAGCACAGGGTGGCTGTTCCACTTCTGAAAGGTCTCTGACTTATCCAATTCAAAGTCACAATTTGCAGCATCTTTTGAAAGAAAGATAAGCTGTTTTTTTTCTTCAGTTTAAAGTGGCTTACTACAGAGAGCTGAGAGAACTTCTTTGCCTACTGCAGACCTGTTAGTTCCTCATTTGGGCTGGCTAGCTTCTCTCCACTTTGTTCACACCTCAAGGTGCTCAGCTACCTGACAACCAATCACATAACTGTTGACAGGCAGAAGACCTTTGTCATTGATAACTGGTCCCTAGTACACAAACCAATCAGCTTCTCTTGTAAACAATCCCTCAGCTCCAGTTTCTCCGCATATTGCTAAAACCCGCAGCTACATAAACAGAGTTCACAACAGATGTCAAATTCCTTCCTTTGAAAACATGCAGCCATTCTTCAAATTCCCTGGTTTAAAACAGTTCTTTCTGATTTCAGTCCACATTTCTTAAAAAAAGCACAACAATAAAAAGATACAGCCTTCATACATCACAGTGAGCTACCATGAGACCTTAGTCCTTAAGGACAGCCAGCAGCATATTCACAACAGTTTTATTTCTTTATCTGATTTTCTTGGGCCCAGAATGTTATAGATGCAACACAGCAGATATCTGTCCTCGATGCTTGTGGTTATATGAACTGTGGGAGATACAATTCCTTCAGCATGCAGCAGTGCATGACCACAGGCACAGAAACATACAAATACAAATACCCATTGCAAGGCTTTCATCTACAGGCAACTACAGTGCATGAATTGTTCAAGTCACAGAGAACATTGTACAATCTCCTACGACCTCTTCTGTCAGGCAGAAGATACAGAAGCTTGAACGCATGCACCAGCAGGTTCAGGAACAGCTTCTTCCTGGCCGTTACTAAATTGATGAATGGACTCTGTAACTTCAAATAATGTTGATATTGCCTAGTGCACACTCTGTGCGATGTAACCTGTATGGCTCTGTCTAAGTTTTATTTTACCCTATGATCTGTATATCCTTGCTAACTATGATCTGCCTGTACTGCTCGTAAACAAAGCTTTCTCTGTACTTAGGCACACATGACAATAAATCAATCAATCATAAATCCATTCATCAATTTAGTAACGGCCAGGAAGAAGCTGTTCCTGAACCTGCTGGTGCATGCGTTCAAGCTTCTGTATCTTCTCCCTGACAGAAGAGGTCGTAAGAGATTGTGCAATGTTCAATCAATCATAAATCAATCAATTCAGTCAATGTGATACAATGAGGCACACACATTGACTGGGACAACCACCAAGTTTTTCCTAATGAATCTAAAGCCCCAAGAACCTCTGAAAAGGTGGTCTAGATTTCCAACTATACCCTTTATTTATGCTGGTTCTTCAGGGTCCTTACTGCTCTTTCACTGAGATCCAGAGAATTCTGCAGAAATTCTGCCTTAAGCCTACAAAACTAATGCTGCATAAATCTGAACATGATTTTCTGCAGCCAGGTAGAAGGCTCACCATGATATTCAAATATTCAAACTATGACTTGGCTTTATGTTACCAAGCACTGCCCCATGCAGTGTTCGACTGCAACCCACCGACAGGAACCAAGCCTATAAATGACTCATTTACTGACTTTCTTTCTCTAATGAGCAATTTTCCTTGACACTCTGAACAAATAATGTGAAAAGTATGACTAATCAATATTTTCGTTACATGTATGCCTGTGTTGATGTCCATAAGGTGTTTCATGAAGCCCAAATTCTCAGACCTTGCGTATTCATCAAAGATCTCAAACGTTGGAGAGATAATTTAACTTTGGCAATTGAATTCAGAAAGAAGTACCTGCATATGCCTTTAATCATGTTTTGTTTTAACCAGGATCAGTTTTTCTGGAAATGGTTTTCCATTTTCTTTTACAAAACTTGTCAGTTAGTTAAGATAAAGATCAGACTTTTTAGGTTTCAGTTAAACGCTCAGATTGTGTTTACTCAAAGCTCATTAAGAAAACGAGATATGGTTTGGTGATTTTTTATGAATGTGAGGTTTAGTGCCATGACTACATTTTGATAATGTCTTTCATTGATTCTGCCTTGAATTAATAAACAGTGTCATCAATTATTGAATTATTTTGAATGATTTGAATTATTTTGATTTATGACAACAAGCCTTTATTGCTTGGTTACCATGGGGATACTGAGGACGGAAGCAAATGAGCCTTACCAGGAGCAGGGGGAACCAAGGTGAAATTAGCTAGGCCCCCTGTGGACATACATATGATCACCAAGATTTAGGACTGAAGCACCAAGAGAGAGAGGTCTCAGAGTGAGAGAAAGAAGACTGCAGCTGGTCAGCAGAGAGCTACCAGATAGAATGCAGGAAGGAGGACATTCCTTTGTTAAAAGAGGCATGTACCATGGGAATGTAAAAATTATGAAAGGGTTTATTCTGGCAAGGCCAGGATGTGAATTCATTTGGATCTTTCTGATTGTGGTTGGTTCCAAATTCTCCAAATGCAGATGAACATTCCTTTCAGCTGGATGTTATTTGTCAGCAAAATGGGGAGACAGGAACCTGGTGGATGGTTTGGATTGGCTGTGGCTTGTTACCTACAGAAATTGTAATCCTGTGGACAATGTGTTGTAAAGTATCTGTATGTGACATGGAACATCAATCAAGTCAAAACATGAATAAAAGTCATTATTTCTCTAAGTTAGAGTATTAGTTACTTGCCAATGAAGAAAGCTGTAAACCTTTCCATTTCTATTATGTAAATTAAGGAGAACTAGTACTTTGCATCATATTCTAATTATTTGCATAGTGAAATTAGTATGATTGTGTAATTGTTTTATTAATTTATTTCTATATTAATAATTGTCTGACTTTATTATGCCTTAGTTTTATCATAATTCAGTGTTTGTTGACATGATGAATTTTCAATACATCAATTATCTGTCTATCTAATCCATCCATTAGATCATAAGAGATAGTCTTCAGGTCAGCAGCAATCAAAAGCCTCTCTCTCATTTCTGCAAGTTGTGACTTTGAATGAGATAGGTCAGAGACCTCTTGTGAACCAGCCACCCTGTGGCTCTTTCACTCTACTGGACACATTCGGAAAAAGGAAGGTCAAGTAGAAACCTTCAGATAAGCAAGATCCAATCCAACTGATCTTGTGAACAAACACTACAGAACTGTTTGTCCAGTTTCCCTTCTACCTACATGTTTATTTTTTTCTCCCGTTTATGTCTTTCCATTTGTGATGGGGAGTTTATAACAGACTTAGCGTTTCAATCTGTAGAGTTTACATTGTTTGGTTTAACTGTTGACCTGTAGCTCGAATCTACCTATAATAATTAGTGATTCTGGGTCAGTACAGAAACATGGTTCATGTTTTCTATCAGCCTGGGTCCGAAAATCAGGTAGTTTGGGAATTTTGATATTTCTTTTAAAAACGTTATGTTTGTGATAACACCCCAAATAGCAGTGCCTGGTTTTCTAATGTGCAAGCCCAGTGATTCAAAATATAATGTTTAATTGATGGTGTTTTTGGTTATTTAAACAATACTTGATACTTTGCCTAGCAATTCCTTTAAATTAATCATTCGGAATTCAAAACTGTTTTCTTAAACTTCATCAATATCTACGATGATCTTAACAAAATCAATAACACAAATTAATCTATTTTACAGCAAACATTTTTAAAATATAAGGGGACTGTGGGCTAATGTTTAATGCTGCATCAACAAAAACACAAATGAGAAAAACAAAATTAGGAAGACATTGACTATAAAATTTGGCCCCATTGCATGCAATCATTGGCATTACCGGAGACTGAAGTTCCAAAAGTAGCCAATTTCCAGCTGGCAAACCACTGGTGCTTGGAAAAGTTTCAGAGTGGATGTGACATGTGTTTACCAGAAGAATACAGAGTGGGAAAATTCATCACTCAGCAACTCACCCTCCTTCCGACGAGTGCCTTTTGTGATATCTGCCTAGGTTTATCAGATGAGGTGTTTTTGATTTTGTTTTGACACTGCAGATGTAGTGGGAACATTTTGAAGTTGCTAGAATCCCTACAATGTGGAAACAGGCCATTTGGCCCAACAAGTTCACACCGACCCATCCCCCTACTCTGTCCCTGTAACCCTACATTTCTCATGGCTAACATACCTAACCTACACATCCCTGAACACTATGGGTAGTTTAGGATGGTCAATCCACCCAACCTGCACATCTTTGGATTGTGGGAGGAAAGCTCAGTGCTCATGCAGACATGGGGAGAACATGCAAACTCCACACAGTCCATTGAATAGAATCCCTACAGCGTGGAAACTGGCTATTTGGCCCATTGGGTCCACATCGATGCTCTGAAGAGCATCCCACCCAGACCCATCGCCCCACCCTGCCCCTGTAATCCTGCATTTCCCATGGCTAACCCATCCACAACCCTGAACACTATGGGCAATTTAGCACTGCCAATCCACCTAA
Source organism: Rhincodon typus (assembly GCF_021869965.1). Lineage (NCBI taxonomy): Eukaryota > Metazoa > Chordata > Chondrichthyes > Orectolobiformes > Rhincodontidae > Rhincodon > Rhincodon typus. The sequence goes on from NC_063346.1 coordinate 17,074,182, forward strand.
CCTGAACATATTTGGACTGTGGGAGGAAACCAGAGCACCTGGCAGAAATCCACACAGACATGGGTAAAATGTGCAACCTCCACACAGTCACCCAAGGGTGGAATTAAACCTGGGTCCCTGGCGCTGTGAGGCAACAGTGCTAACTAATAAGCCATCGTGCCGACCAAAGGAGGAACTCTTCAAATCTATTGGTGTTAGAACTGGTAGAACTTTTCCAAAGACTTCAGTGGAGCTTAAAGACCTCTGAGTAGAACCTGCTATAGCTCAGGGGAACTGTAGTTGCAGTCCCTCTTGGACTGCACCTGGCAGGGAGATTGAACACAGGCAGCCGACAGGGAAAAGTGTTTGAAGAGAGTGTTGGAGGAAGACTTTCAATGATAGACAATACCCACAAAAGAAAGACTCCTTCTGTCTCTGCCTTGGCCTGGAGCTGTGCCTGAAATGACCAGTGGAATTTGCAGTGGAGTTCAAGGAGTTTGCATTTCATCCAACTGGATCTGCAGCTAGAGGGACAGAATGGCTTCAAGATCAATATGAAATAGTAAGAACTGCCGATGCTAGAGTCTGAGATAGTACAGTGGCCTGCTGTGTTCCTCCAGCTCCACACTGTGTTATTCGAGATCAATATGATTCTCAACTTCGACACCTCAGGAATTCTCAAGCTGGGAGAGCCAATGACATTGCCAAAATTTCAATGATTGTCATGTTACATTGTATCTGGGATTAATGGAGACCCTCTACAAAAGGAAAAGGAATCAATATTCTTCTCTCTCACTACAGGATGGTAAGAGGAATAGGTATTGGTTTTGCCAGGGCTGTAGAATTTCAAATGATGCAGGGACCCAACAATGTTACACATATGCCTCTACTGAAACCACACTTCAGTGGAAAGATGTACCAGAACTGCAAGATGTGGCACTCCCTAACATACAGTTGGTGTGCAGTCATGCACAGACAGTTAAACAGGAAATGCTGGCTATGCTACCAGTTAGCTTTTCTGACCACCTTGGACAGCCAACATAAACTAGAGGTTGGCTGCTTACAGACAAGGGTTACCATCTTCACCCTGACCAAATGTGGATAATGCAGAATAGGAGAAGCATGTTGCCACCTGGAATGTCACAGGGCAAACCATTGGCCTTATAAAACAACAATTGCATTGTCTGGACCACTCAGCAGGGAGACCTGCAAAACTGGGGGGAAATATCCAAATAAGAAGGTTTTTGTCGAGAATATGGGGAGGAGGAAGAGAGATAGAAAAGAAGTGGGGAAGAACTGGGGTACTATGCCTTCATTATAGATTATCATCAGCCTTGGAATCCTCAAAAAACATCCACACATTATCATAGCTCTGCAATGTTTTGTCTTTCTATCCTTCTGCTGTGGATTACAAAAGCTTCCAATTGGCAAAAATCCTTAAAGAAAAAAACACCTCATTCCCCCCCAAAAAAGGTCTTATCACTTTATCCAAAAATAATTCCAATAATACTTTTTTTTTTAAACTGGAACTTTTCATTTCCAGAGTGCATGCCTTTTGGGTGCTTTTGCCTGGCTCAGAAAGAAGCCAGTCATCACTCTTGTGCTTGCTGACTTACATTGTCTCCATGTTGAGCAATGTCTTGATTTTAAATTCCTCATCCTTCTTTCAAATCCTTTTCTGGCCTCTGCCCTCCATCAGCCCCACAACACTCCAAGATAACAACATTCATCCAATTTTTGGTGTCTAGAGTTTCTAATTTTCATTGCTTACCATTTGCTGCTGTGCCTTCAGCTCTCTAGGTTCTAACTTCTGGAAGTGTCTCTCTGGATCTCTCCAACTCTCTATCTTTTTGCATTCTGGAGCCAGCTTTAGGTTGTGCGCGCTAATATCACCTTATGTGGCTCAATTTACACTATTGTTTGATATTGTTCCTGTGAAGCACCATGAGACAATTTCCTGTATTAAAAGTGCTGTAATGGATACACGATTGTTGTCTAAAAATATCCAGTTATTGGCTTCTGAGTTTTATTTAATTATATAGACATTCTTCGATTCACTGTTCTTCACAAGAATTTGATGAGCAGTTCCATTTTAACTTTGGGCGACCAGCAAGGGAGACTTCCAGGAACAGAAGCAGCAAACAGAGTTCATCCATTTTGACAGTTAGCTCTCATTAAAGTGGTGGTAGCCAATTTTCAGAATGATTTCATTGAGGAATCATGGGGAAACAATTGCCCAGCTTTGAAAATTGGGATGCAAGAGGCCTCTGACATGACTAGAGGAAATGGTTCTTGGCACACGGTAGTGGATGTGGAAGCCTGGTCAAGGGTTTGTGCATAGGGGATTATGATGGGGCAATCCTAAAGTTAAAGGAAACACCAAGTCACTCTGCAGGACCAAAACTACCACTTGTTTTCTTAATGGCCAGCAGGAAACTACTAAAAAGTAAATTTTACCGATTATCTTTTGGTCCTGGCTGCTGTACATGGGAGATACGGGATGTTTCAGAAGACAGTTTTGCATCTCCAGCCCAAGCAGTGGGTTAAAATAACAGAACTACTTCCAACAATCTCATTCAAAGAGGCCCCTGCCAGCTCAGCTAATTCCTGGCCAATGCACCATAATGATATTTGAAAATATGGTGGAGGCAGGTTCAATTGGGAAATGAGACCTTGAGATACTTCAGTTATGAGGATAGATTGAAGAAGGTGGGACTGTTCTCCTTGGAGAGAAGGCTCAGAGGAGAGCGAGCGAGTTAGTATAGATAGGGAGAAGCTGTTCCCACTCATCGAAATGGGGAACAAGAATGAGAGGGTACAGATTTAAACTGATGTGTAAAAGAAGCAAGAGTAATGTAAGAAAAAGCTTTTTTGTACAGCAGTAGAAAGGGTCTGGAATCCACTGTCTGGAGGTGTTGTGGAGACAGGTTCAACTGAACCATTCAAAAGGGCATCAGATGGTTATTTGGATAGAAATAGTGTGCAAGGGTATATGGAGAAAGCAATAGATTGGTGCTAAATAGTGATGCTTGTTTGTAGAGCTGATGCAGGCATGATGGGCTGAATGGCCTCCTTCTGCGCTGTAATAATTTTATGATGATGTCAGGCTAGTGGAGGAGATGCATGAGGCCATTGGCTAGTCCCCAGTAGTCAATTAGGTGAATGGAGTGGAGGGTATTTGTTGTCATGTGAGAGAAGCCTTGGGTTCTAGTATGTCTTTTGTTCTCACAGGATCAGTTCTGTTTTTCCTGACTCAAAACTGAAATTTAAGTTTCTTGGCTTGTGCTTCTCTGTTTGAGTTTCCTGAGTGAGGCCAGAATCAAATTTGTGACAAAGGTGCAGTAGTGTTGTATTCTGATTAATGTCATTAAGTCTTGACTTTTGCACCTTCATGAAATCTTTGTCTACTTGTCATGACAGCATCATAAACCTCCCAAAATCTGTGTTAAACTATTAATTTGACATTTAACCCACCCCACACACACTGTTTTCCATGGGTGCAGTGAGCTTTAGCAGCTGCCCTTAAATCTTGTGAGCAATTATTACCAAAGTCATGGCACTTGCAGAAAATGCTGACAATCCTGAGGATGGTCAAATGTGACAAAGATACTTTTCTTTTAAAACGTACTGTGTCTGTATGTCCTCAGATTTGTTGATGCATAAATGGAATTTGCTGTTGCACTCATAACTTCACAAAGTAACTTTTTTATTAGTTGACTCACTGAGAAGAAGAAACATGGCACATTCAAGCTCATAATCAGATGTAAACCAATGTGCAAAATCCCTCTCAACAAACTAGTAACTCATTCATAGCAAGTTCCAATTTATAATCCAAACTACTGCCAAAAGCAGTAAGCTGTTAACTTTTGAATTATTAACGAGGAAGGATTTAAAATTCTGGAAATAATTGTCCAAAACATGCATTTTTATTGATAATTTAGCATCAGGTTTGTTTCAGTACATTCCATTGCTTTGTACCAAATGATACATAGCTTGTTAGAATTCACAATAAACACATTATCAAAATACTCCAATGTGTGATGGACGTTTCTCAACATATTGCCAGTGGAAACAATCATTAGATTTTTCCAGAGATTGTAGGAATTGCAGATGCTGAGAATCCGAGACAACAAGGTGCAGAGCTGGATGAACACAGCAGACCAAGCAGCATCATAGGAGCAGAAATGATGAAGGGTCTAGGCCCGAAACGTCAGCCTTTCTGCTCCTATGATGCTGCTTGGCCTGCTGTGTTCATCCAGCTCCGCACCTTGTTGTCATTAGATTTTTCCACTCATCTTGTGTGATTAATTGCCCTTAATGGGTTGATAATTGGATTCATAATTTCTTTCATTTCTTCCACAATTCAACCCAATGTCTGTATTTTTCAATGGAAATAATTTAAATCACTATTAAGTTTAATGAATGCATCCCAAGTGCTTCATTTGCTAGCAATGATAGTCATCATGCTTAATTATCAGCCATTTGGCACACAAACTCCATTATAAAGAAAGTGGTCTTAACTATTGCTTTGAGCCCAATTGAAGTCAGTTCCAAATTACTGAGGGCCCTGGCAACAACAGCTTAACTTCTTGTCAAATTTGTCTCGGAGAGATGCATTCGTTTTGGCAACAGAAACCAAAATTAAGTGTCTGCATATGCTTTTAATATATTGAATATTTCTTTAACTATAGGAGGTTTTCTGGAAAATTATTTTTCAAATTTTGTGCAAAACTGCTGGTGAGTTGACATTAAGAACAGATTTATGAGGTCTCCTATAAATACCTGGATTTGGTTTTCTAGGAACTGATAACAGAAGCTAACTATGCCTTCATAAATCAATGGCAAAACACATATAAAAGGTCTTATTTTAGAACAAATGTTTGGAAAATGGTAGCCATGGGATCATACTTAACACAAAACAGTACACGATGGATGCTGGAAATCTGAAACAAAAACAGAACTGTTGGAAAAACTCAACTGGTCCAGCAGCATTTGTAATTTGATTTAAAAATGCTTACTTTTCTTCCCTTTGCAAAGAGGCTGTCAGATTAGCACTTTCTGTTGTAGTGCAATCCATATCTTAAGTATAACATAGCCTAAAATGATTAAGAAGATTTTAGGAAATTTGTCAAAGCACTGAATTAGAAGAAGGGAGCAAGAGTTTTAAATTCTAAAGGGAGCAAAGAATTCTAGAAGAAGGGTCTCGACCCGAAATGTCAGCTTTCCTGCTCCTCTGATGCTGCTTGGCCTGCTGTGTTCATCCAGCTCTACACCTTGTTATCTCAGATTCTCCAGCATTGGCAGTTCCTACTATCACTGAATTAGCACTTATGGTTTTACTGTGATAGTAGGCTTTAGTGAGATATTACTTTAGTTTGAAACCAAAACAAGAATGAAAACATGGAATAGGGAACTGACTGAGACATCTGATTTAGATTTCAATCTAATCCACTAACAAACAGGAGTGTCATCTTTCTGTCCCAGTTTAAACTCAAAATCACAATTTTCACTAAAAAGCTGGATACATACATTCAAATAATTCAGTTGAACTCCTTGAGATATTTCATCTCATTGCATTTATCATTGAGTTACAATTAAATTCTAGGTACCACCTTAAATGGAATGGCAGTCTACGAACTGAAGTTACACTTATGAAGAGAGGACTTGTGGCATACCTATTATTGGGTAAACTCTGTGAAAAAGACAATACCCCCAGGGATTAGTGCTCAGTCCTTTCTTGTTTGTAATATTCATAAATGATGTAGATGAGAATGTGGAGGAATGGTAAGTAAGTTTGAGTTTGACACAAAGATTTGCCAGGTGGTTGACAGTGAGGTAATGCACTTTGGAAGGAGGAACAAGGCAAGGGAGTACTCAATCAATGACAGGACATTCAGAAGCTCAGGGGAACAGAGAGATCTTGGGGTGCTTGTCCACAGGTCCCTGAAGGTGGCAGAACAGGTTAATAAGGGGATTAAGAAGTGTAGAGAGTGCTGCTTAGTTTATTTTCACCAGCTCCCTGGTTCTGACACTGGGCTTTTATAGTGGAATGTGATGTAGTGGAAAACACAGGAGGCACATGCTTCAGAGGCAAAGAAAACTCTGATTTTATTGAACAAACAAGCAAAATTTAATATACTTACTGAAAACAAGAAAGTGAATATCAAAAACCTGCCTATCTCTGACTGAGACCTGTCTCCCAGTTAACCTAACCCCCAGTAAAGTCTTGCAGCCAAGACTTGATACAATGGGTAAATAGATACAGTGGGTGGCTGTCACTTATGCTAACAAGGGAGGGGGAGAGAGAGAGAGAGAGAGAGAGAGAGAGTACTTGCTGACCCAGAGTCCTATTCCACTTCCCTTCCCGACTGGTGCCCTACACCGTTAGCCTTCCTAAACCACACCTTCCCCTATCTAAGACTAGCCAAGCTGGGTTAGAGGGTCTCGATGACCTTAGGCTCACTCCTGATGTGAAAACGCCATTTTGACTGGCGCTTGTCCATTGTCTCTTGCCATAGCTGGGACTCCGTTAAGGGCCACAAGTACTGGTTACAGTCAATCTAATGGTGTCCACTGATGTGGTTAGACACGTGGGACCAGACCAGTGAATACCTTGGGTTTTCTTCCTTTTCTGGTGGTCCTTGTGAGCGGGATGTTGCCTTGGATGGTGGTGGATGTTGCTGGCATTGCCCCGCTCAGTGTCTTGTGTCTCCGGATGCCTTCGGTTGCCTCTGGACGTCAAGTAGATGTTCGTAGTTAGTTGCTGGTGTTCAGTAGTTGCGAGGGCTGCTTTCTTTCACGACTGGGGCCTGCTTCTCACTCGGACTCTCGAACTTTCCTCGCAGAACCCACCTCAGAGCGCACACACCGTGTTGGAGTCATGGAGCGTGGCTGGTATCGCAGTTCTGGTATCACAGGGCTGGTACCACTCACAGTTTCTCACTTCTCTTTCTCCTTCTCTTCCTTCTCTTTCTCTCCCGTGCTGGGTTCAGGGTCTCCAGTTGTAGCCAACTGCAGGTCCCCTTATCTCCCGCCAAATCTGTTGAGCTATTGTTCCTCCTCTCAGGGCTGAATGTGCTTCCTGAGCACTGGAGCAGGTGTGAATCGTTTTTCAATTGAGGCGAATGGTTTTGATGGTTTTGGAATGTCCAGTATTTCCCTTGGATGGGTATTCGTTCAGGTTTGAATAGTGTTGTGAATGTCTTCACATCCATGTTTGGAACAGGTTTGCATGTAGCACAATGGTGTGGAATGTTCAGTATTTCTGTGTCTGAGCACTGGCTGGAAAATTGAATGGCTTTGTACCTCTCCAGGCTCCAGAAGGTCTGAAATTGCTGAAGCTGCTTATTTCCTGCAGTCTGGCTTCCATTGTTTAAGCTGGGGCATGAATGGGGGTCTTCCTTTAGTTTCTGCAAGCTAACCCCTTCCAGACATCTGCCCCTGGGCTTGCATATTACCCAGTCTGTCCCAGCCAGCATTTTCCTGGCTCAGTTGCAGCCCATGGGTTCTGGAGTCCCAAAAGTTCAGTGAATTTAATCCAATGTAATTTCCACAACTTCTGCCTTCAGAGGGTTTTAAGTCCAGGATATGTCCATAAACTGATGGGGATTTTTGCCCCACCTTGCAGAAGGTGCATGGGACACTTGCCTTTATCTTGGCATTAATTACAAGAGCAGGGAGGTCATGTTGAAGCTGTAGAGAACGTTGGTTCAGACACAGCTGGAGTACTGTGTGCCTGGATGAGTGCATCTTCAGCAGGACTCAAGGAGCTTGAAACCACTCAGGACACCATAGGAAGGACGTGATTGCACAGGAAGGGGTGCAAAGGAGATTCACCAGGATGTTGGCTGGGATGGAACATTTCAGCCCTGAAGAGAGCCTGGATAGGCTCAGGTTATTTTATTTGGAGCAGGGAAGGTTGACGGCGGTCCTGATAGAGGTGTAAAAGTTTATGACAGGCATGGACAGGGTGAACAGAAAGCACTGTGGTTCCAAAACCTGTCTTTTGGCTCTAGTTGTTGTTCCTGGAAGGTTGAATCTAACTGATTAACTTTAGTTAAAATAGCACAATTGGCCCAAAAGGCATGATTGAAACCTGAGCTACACATTGAAGGAGAACTCTGCTGGACTGGAGAGGGGATGGTTTGGAATTTAAGATTGCAGTCAACCAAACCTGGGCAAGAAACCATTAGGTAAGTTCTCTTCATTTTAACTGCTTCACTGCTTGGTTCCTCGGAGTGCTCAGTGTTATTTATTATAATTTGGGAGAGTACTATATTCTAAATGTTCAAGATGACAACAAAGTAGCAGGGTTGACCTCGGAGCTTGTCCGCTCCCGTCTGCTTTCTTTGTCTTTTTGTTCTTTGCTTCTTTTTCCTTTTGCTCTTTTTCCTTTTTCTTTCCTTTAAAGCCTGGAGAGTGGCGGGTGAATGAGGAGGCCTCCTATGGTAGTGGCAGTGGCGGCAATGGCAGGATAAGCCGGATACGGCTCCACCCCAGCCCAGGGTTTCCCAGTGACTGAGGAGCAGGTCCCGGGCTGACTCCCTTGGCCTGGCCTCACAGGCTGAGCCGAGGCTCCAGGTCCGCAGCTAGGCCCGGGCACCTGAAGGAGCAATAGCGTCGCTGAAAGTGATGGCAGAGGACCCCGATGACTGATGACCAGCAGCAGAAACTGGACGAACATCGGAGGGGAGCAGGAGGTACGAAGGCCTGTAACTGAGACCCCAGACCATATTACAGAGACTCAGGAGCCTGTTTTGGAGACTCTGGAACCCCTTACAGAGACTCCTGTCAAGCAGTGACTCAAGGAGCAGCAGAGGAAGAGAGAAAACTGAACTCTATTGCAGTAAAATCTTGTATTGTATTCAGTGTTTCAAAATGGCGCCAGAGTGTGGTGACACAAACATGCAAAAAAAAACTGTTTAGACTGTATTTTTGATATGCACATTACAATAAATCTAAATCTAAATCTTTACAAAAGAAAACAAAAAGCTAATACGAATTGAACAAAATTGTTTTTCCTTACAGCTTGTCTGCTTGTCAGTCACAATGATATGCTGTGGAATTCCAACTCAAACTCAAACAGAACAGTGATTGATAAATTTCACATCAGATTGAAAATGTTACCAAAAGTCAGTGATTTCTACTAGTTCTCAGAAGAATACATAGGAACGTTCAGTTCACAGATGTTGCTGCTGCAGGCTGATATATCCCAATGACGCAGTAGAGGGCAGCCTCAGAGTGTAAAAAAGACGAGTTAAAGCAGCCAGAATCTCAGGCAGAAATTGTATCACAGTGAGTCAGCTACAGCTATGTCAAAATGTATAGGCTCCTTTTAACAGGCTGAGTTGGAAAGCAGATTTAAAAGCAACATCCCAACCCACCAGATTGCAATATTTTCTCTATGCTGGGGAACTTGCTTTAGGGATATTTGCCTGAAACAAAAATGGTTCTGTTTGCTGTGGATAACATTTCTCACACTGTGATTTAAACACTTCCTAATTGTACTTTTTAAAAAGACAATAAAACCAATCAGTTTAATTTTGAAGTGTTAAATTTCAAGAATCAGATTATCACCATTACCAAACTCTCTATTTTATGCAAAGCAATAATATCTTCACATTAACTTCCATCTGGATTTAAAATCAGGCTCACATGGGAACACTTAACAATGATACAGAAATTTTCTCCAAACAGTGTACTCAACTTTCATGTTACTTACTTTTACAAGCAATGATTAACTATCATTTTAAAGTAGTTACAAACATTCTTTCAGATAAGGCAAACATTTCTTATGATGTGGTAATGTAGATATAGATTCTCTTTAGTACCCCATTAATTTTATAGGTACTCATTATATTTATTGCCTTCTAGTAGCTCTGCATAACAAAAGTTCATGACAAATGGATTGTTTCTGTTCTGCATAATAACATATCATATGTTACCGTTCCAGTCATAATAAAGAGTATGATTTTGGTGACCAATAGACAACATGCAACATAATACTTCAACTGCCAGAAGGCAGTTGAGAGCAAATTGGTTAGAAATATAAACAGTGTTACAGCTAGATTCAATCATGTGTATTTTATTAACAAACAAGGTCATACATTGGCTATGACATTGTCTAAAGGCTCAGTTTCTAATTTAATTACAACAGCTAGAAATTCAGGTTTGTAACATCACTGGAGTTGGCATGGTAAAAGTCAAAGTTCCTGAAAGTAAGGCACACAGGATTTCCAACCATTTCTGGCACAATCCTGCTGTACCTCACACCAGGAAGGGTGCCCACACCAGCATGCAGTACTGCGGGATTCCCAATTGGAAGGTTGTGGTATCAGACAATCTGATATTTGACAATTCTGGCAGATTCAATGCAAGTATTCCCACCTTGGATGGCAGATGTCCATTAACCTATTTGTTTATTACTTAGTGAAGAACAATGTGTTCAGCTGAAAGAGTGACACCTCACTAGTGTTATTCAAAGTCTCAGGCATCCAACTTGCAAGCAAGATAACTTAGACTAAATTCTCAGCCTTAAATGTATTCAAGGATGGATCATCCCCGATGTTCTGTGGTAGACAGCTTCAAAAGTACACAGCATGAGATGAAGAAATTTCTCATCGTTTCTGTCCTAAATGATCAACCTCCTTAACCAGAGACAGTGCCCCTAAGTTCTGTATTTCCTAACCTCTCCACTAATTCTGCCAAGTCTCCCTAGAATCTTGTTTCAATGAGATCACTTCTTTTTTTCCCAAACTCCAGAGACTAGAAGCCTAACTTATTGATTAGGGAGATGATGATTGGTATCAAAGGATCATGGACTTGTTACAGCACTGAAGGAGGCCATTCCGATCATTGTGCCTACACCGTCTGCTCAAATGAACATTATTATCGAGTGCCAATTCCTTACTTATTCCCCATAGCCTTGCAAACTATTTCTATCCAGATAATCATCCAATGCCCTCTTGAATCCCTCAATTGAACCTGCTTCCAATGCAGTCCAGACCCTAACTACTCTCTGAGTGAGAAAGCCATTCCTCATTTTACTCTTTCTTCTTTTGCACATCACTTTAAATCTATGCCCATTTGTTCTTGTTCCTTTTTTGAGCAGAAACAGCTTCTTACTACCTATTTTATTCAGCCCACTCATGATTTTGCTTCCAACAAATTTCCAAATGATTTTCCCCAATGTATTACAATTCGAGGTGATTCTAGGTGAGGGGCTATGAACTGGCTCCCATTTCTTTATTCCCCTGACTCCTTTGGTTGGTCACAACAAGGTTAATTAGAAAGGATCATCTCCTTTGAGGATATCTTTTTCCCAGACCAAATGTATTTATGTTTTTTTAATAAAAGCCAATTTAACCAGGCCTTCTTGAGTTAATGAACAAGTTTTTTTTTTAGTTATTAAATATGAAAACGCTCAAGGGACTGAATTGCCTGTTTCTCTTGTTCTTGTGGTTTTATGAAATATTAATGCAATGCATGCCCTTACATTAGAAATGTAATATGAGTCCAAAAAAGGATGGACATTAGAAGATTTATGAATTTATCTCTAGGTTTTTTGTGAACAGTAGATAATGAAAAATTAATAATTAAGCAGTTAATTTCAAGATTCTTAACTTTACAGGTTAGCTGAAACTCTTTTGCCCTGCTCATTTTGAATTAGCTTACTGACTGGTTTCTAGCACTCAGAGTGAGGGAGCATTTTACCTGCCATGCACAGGTCCTTCCACTGTACTTTTCACAGCACATTAGCACTCAAACCCATGCTAGTAGCTAGAAGTACCCTAACTCATTAACATTCACTGACCTGGCTTGAAACTTACTTTGAACTCCTGTCCCTATATATTCCTATAAGGAAGGCAACAAGTTCATCTGTTGTCCAGCCTGCTGTCTTTTCTCCCATCAAGATCATAGTCTGAGATACTCACCGGGAATTACAGTTCAATTTGTGTGTTAAGCTTCCTCAACATGTTCAGGTCCGACATTCCAGGGTTTCTCTCTAGGCAGTTAGTGAACTGACATCTATTGTCATCTTTTGGCTATATCGCCACTTTAAAAAAAAACACATATTGTAATTAAAAGTTCATTATGTCTATAGGTGACCCAGATTTGAGATGAAGGCCATGATGTAATGGTAATGTTACTGGATTAGTAATCCAGAGATAGAGGCTAGTATCCTGAGTATATGAAATCAAAATCTACCAAGGCAGCTGTCAGAACTTGAATTCAATTGCTCAATTTAAAAAAAAACTGGAATTAAATGTCATTTATTCTGGGAGCAAACCATCTGGTTCACTCCTGTCCTTTGGTAAAGAAAAATTGGCCATTTTTGCCTGATCTGCCCTATTTGTGACTCCAGACCCATGGCAATTTAAATGCCCTCTGAAATAGCCGCGCAAGCCCCTCAGCTCAAGGGTAATTAAAGACAGGCAACAAATCCCATGAAATAAATTTTAAAAACTCAGCTTCTTACAAATAGGTCAATTCTCATTTTGGGAACCAATTCCTTGTCCTGTCTCTGAGGAAAGTATGCTTTTCTTACCTATGGAGACCAAAGAATGGAGAGGTGCTCCTTAAGGACAGGCAGGTTGTTGCCATTTGCTGGAAGGAACACTTTGAAGATCCCCTTAAATCTCTGCCTTTGAATTATGTGCCTTCAACTCCATCCTGCAGCATTTTACCCACCACCAGCTCAGACCATTCTCAACCTGGCACAGGGTAGGAAAGGACAGCCAATACTAAAGAACAACAAGGTATCAGGAGCAGACGGAATCCCCCAATACACTAAAATATGATTATTAGCATGAACACACAACCTCATTTCCCCTTTCTAGAAGGAGCAGAGCGTGCTAGGAGATAGCATAATTGTGATCATCTTTGAGAAAGGTTATAGGCCCAACTGTGATAACTACAAAGGAATTTCTCTGCTTTCGGCCACAGGAAAAGTTATCACAAGAACCCTCTTCAATGAGCTCCTTCCTGCAATTGAAGAGATCTTTCCAGTATCGCAATGTGGATACTATCCTCTATGAGATACAAAGAACATGACCTCTTTTTTTTTGTTTTTCTCGCTAGGCAGCAACTAATGACCCCAATTATCAAAGTTCATGATGATGCTTTGGAGAACATGGACCATTTTCTTTCCTTTTGCAGCTTGAGGGAAGGTGTTGACTATGAGGTTAGTACTGCCTTAAGCTCATCAATGTAGCTCTTGGTCACCTGAGGAAGATTGTGCTTGAAGACCAGGACCTCAAATGTGGCACCAAGCCACGGAGCAGTTCTGATTCATACTCACAGTGGCTCAGATATTTGGACTATGTAAAGCAGTCTCTTCAAAACGTCGGAGAAGTGCCACCAGCCCCGGCCTTGCACGACGTTGCAAATCCGTTGTCAGGATAGATGCACCAATGTCATTGTTCTCACTCAGGCTAATGTTCCCAGCACTGAAGCATTGATCCTGCTGGATCAGCACTGCTAGATAGGCCACATGCATGAAAGGAGACTCCATAAATAAGTGCTCCACTCGGAGTTTCGACACAACAAGTGAGTCCCGATAGGACATTAGAAACAGCCTCGAAGCCTCTTTGAAAATGATCAACATCCCCATTAAAACCTGGAAATCCCTGACTCAACATTACCCAAGGTGGAGAGAAAACATTTGGGAAGGATCTGTACTCCTCGATGTTTACTGCTGGTGGGACATTCAAATCCAGGCATCGAAAGAGGAAGCAGTGCTTGGCAATGCAGAAGTTCCTTCCTTTCATTCCCCAAACCACTACCTGTCCGTCCTTTCAAATGGACTATAAGTCATGCAATGGACTCTTCAGTCATGAGACCTCACTTTTAGTGTGGACATTCTCAACCCCTAGGGGCTGCCTAAGAAGAAGACAATGTACTCACAGTGTCCACTATTGTGGTCTCACAAAAGCCTTTTAAATTGTAACATGATTTCCTTAGTCCTATGCACCAAACCATACCAATAAATAACAATGCTGTTTCCCTTCCTAATTGTTTGCTATACTTAAATGCTAACATTTTGCAATTCTTGGACAGTACATCAAAGTCATTGGAAACATTTAAAACTTTGATTCTTTTCAATTCTGATTTTCTATTCTTAGAATTAAAGTGATTAAACTCAGGCATTCCTACATTAGATTCCACCTTCCACCTATTGTCCAATCACTTATCTTGTCCGTACCTCTTTCCCATCTCTTTGTATCCTCCTTACAGCTCATTTGCCCTTCTAACTTTGTACCTTGTTGAAATATGATGGACCTTTTGATTTTCTCAGTCTTTCATTAGTAGAGACAATACAAAATACGCACCCAAACTGAAATTCCAAATACAATTCAACATGATACATAATATAAACTTAACAGGCTTTAATTTGTTGCACCTACACAGGGAGGCAGTTGGTTATAAAGGCTACAACAGGAGGCTGTTGTTGCAGTGTTTCTAGCTGTGCAACCCAGTAGAGAGATCAAGTCAAAACTGCAGCAAGGGCAATCTCTGGAGAGGATGAAGAGCAGGAGGGAATGCAGAACGATACATCATCACTCCTGATTGGCTGTTCTGAGTGCCTATTCTGGTTTCGTTAAAATGGTGTCCCATCAACACCATTGTTTTGTAATAACCCACCTTCAAATTCCATCCACAAGATCAAAAGAAGGCACCTTCTTCACCAGAATCCTGCAATGAGAGCAGTCGAAAAAATATTGTCATTACATTTTTATCAAACAACATATGCAATTATACAAGCAAAACCAAACTATTTGCCCCTTGTGCACTGTCTTACTATATGTCTTGTAGGTTTCTTTGCCTGCCCTTTTAGTGCAGCGCGATGTGATCTTATATACTGTTGGAAGGCTTCTGTCTTTCAGTGGGGGAGATTGAAGATGAACTTGTAAGATGCCCTGAGTAGCGTTTGGACTTGAGGACCCTTCTTTGGATATACTATCTCAACATGAGTGGCAGAATTCTGGGCTAGCTGTTAGTATTGGTATTAGGTGGAGTGGCAGGAATGAAAATATGAATGATATCATCCCAGGAGAAAACAATAATGTCATGTACAGCCAAGGCACGGCTCCTTGTTTCTGTGAGAAAATTTCCTGCGAAGGAGAGGGAAGAACGCCAGTGATTGACCTCCAGTGAGTATGGATGATCTACCTGCCATAGCCGAATAGCTATGTGGTTGAAGATGGAAACAGAAGAAGGTAGGTTTGGAACTGGCATCAAGAAATGTATGTGGAGGTGAGATGGTGTCTTTGGAATTTGGGTATGAGCTCCTGTGGTAGAGACCTCAAACGTGGAAGTGACAGGGGTGTGGTACATGGAGTAGCATGAAAAACTGATAGTTTATTGGGCATAAGCTCCTTGGATGGTGCATTCTATAACCTCCCACACCCACAGGATCTGCTGCTGCCCCGTGCTTGGGACCAGATCTTGGCCAATTATCTGCCTAGCCAACCATTCCCATTCTATCCTGAGGGGTTTCCTTGAAGGCTCATTATTCCACACTTCCTGATCGCAGGAAATACTGTAAATTGTTAAAGAAATGGGGAAAACTTTTACTATTGCTCTTTGCTGCCAACTTTTTCTCTCTCTGTCTCCCTCCTCATATACTTTAAGCATTGAAAAACAAAAGTGGCAAGCAATTTTTTTTTATTTTCTCTTTTCTCTCTACCCTTGTCTGTCTCCACCACTACAGCTGCCAGCAAGATATCTTGAACTTAGGAGCCATCTCTCTTATTTTTTGTAGGTGCTCCATCTTTTCAGATCCTACTTGCAGCCCGTGTCAATACACCAAATGTATTCCACGGGTGAGGGTAGATTTGCCTTGAAGAGGAACAGTCTAGCTGTGGCACGCATTACCAGCACACCCTGCTCAGTCCCCTGCTCAGAAATCAGGCAATGGGCAGGGCCGGCCCTACTTGGACCAGTCATATAATCAGGTAAATGAAGAGGCAGCGCTAAGTTTGCAGCGAGGAGCGAATTATTGTAGACGCTGGAATCTGTACTGAAAACACCGAATGCTGGAGATCACAGCGAGTTGGACAGCATCCATAGAAAGGAAGAGTCATCTAGACTCGAAGCTGTGATCTCCAGCATCTGTTGATTTCACTAAGTTTACATCAGCCTGCTTCAATGAGAGTAGGTCTCAAATCATGTAAAGGTAAAGCTGTCAGAGTCTTACCAGGTCATGGATTTGCTTTCTCATTAGAAAGAGGCAACTGATGATGGTTTAACCTGAAGGTCACCATGTCTCAGGTAGGGGATAGTCTGAGAAGGAGAAGCCTTCGTGGTAACTTCAGCTAGTAGGGGAATCAAACCCATGCTGTTGGTATCATGAGCCAGCTATCCAGCCAACTGAGCTAACTAATCCACGACCCCACACCGTGACCCCACCGCTCACTAATGGAGCCCAGACTCTAAAGGTACTTTAAAATATTTTAGATTTTTGCAGTAATTTTTCCACTAGGTGGAGCCAAATAAACCTTTCCAACATGTGTTGAGTTTGAGTACAAACATGTTTGGATTCACTGGCATGGTTAATTTCAACACTTTAGGTGCTGATATTTCCAGTTGCTTCTTCTTTGTGTGCTGTATATACTGTAAGCTTTAATGAAGTAAAGCTCGATATTAGGGAAATGCAGACTTTAACTGATACAGCCTTATCTATGTTCTTTTCTCCTCTTGAACTCCACCAGCACCAGCAAAGCAATCTCTTTTGACTAAAACTTTTTTCTAGCTAACAAAGTTTAAGAACAAATTCAAAACTGAATGAAACCTAAGATAATTTCTACGACCAAACTTGGTACTTTGTTTAAATTACCAGTCTCATTATTGCTAATGAGCATGGATGGGCTTTCAAGCCTATTATATATCAATCTAGAGCAAACCTTTTGATTGGAGATAATGGAAGGAGCAGACAGTTTTGCAATTAACCACAGGCAATGAGAATCTAGTAGAGAGCCAAAAAGAGCTGTTCAAGATCATAATTTGCAAAAATCCAAAGAAAGCAGGCAAAAGAGTGAGAGATAGTAAGAACTGCCGATGCTGGAGTCAGAGATAACACCGTGTGGAGCTGGAGGAACACAGCAGGCCAGGCAGCATCAGAGGAGCAGGAAAGTTGACGTTTCAGGTCAGTACCCTTCTTCAGAAACAAGAATGAAAAGCCCAGATTAAGTCAAAGCAGTAAAGTATAAGAGCAAAAGGCTGAGAGGGTGTGGAAAAAGAAGAATAAAGAAGAACGCCAAGGTTGACTGCTGTGGTTGAGAGGACTGGTGAAGATGGATTGTATAGTGACGCTTAAGCCTACAAAGGGCATGTATTGAACTTTGTATTAAGGCATCATAGCATACATTGACATTATCACAAGTCTCTAGGACAAACCATGAGGGCTAGCACCTCTAAAATGAAACCTTGGGCTGGATCCTGAATATATTTAATATCTTGGATGTGAATATCTTGGATAAAAATATTGGCCAAATTCCTTAGAATCAACAATTACAACTTCTGTTTACATCATGTCTATAAATTAACAAAACATGCCAAGGAGCTTCATGTAGCATTGCAAAATAAAATGAGACCAGGCTACACAAGGACATAATAGAAAGATGATGAAAAGCTGCCTAAAATTTTCTCTTTGGGTTGCTAAATTTCCCTTCACCCAAGCACTCACCCCCTCCCAAAACAACTTTTAGCTTAAAGCCCTGTCCATCACCCTAGTTATACAATTGACCAGGATACTGGTCCCAATCAGGTTTAAGTGGAGCCTAATGCAATGGGTTAGTTCTCTCTTTATGGATTACTGATGCAGTATCCCATGAATTGAAACCCCTCTTCCTCATGTCACTCTTTGGGCCAAGATTCCTAATCTGTAAATTTACCATTCAATTGCACAGGGATGTATATTTATATTTCTCATTAAAATTCATAATAGGATTCTTTCAAATGAATTTCATTATATCTTTAGTCGAGTTGGGTGTTCAGCAAGACGCAAAAGCAAAATTAGTCTCTTCAGTCTGTTCTCAGATTCAACAAAGTGATGAAATGGGTCGATTATTGGAGTACTGCATGCAGTTCTGGTCTCCCTGATATAGGAAGGATGTTGTGAAACTTAAAATGATTCAGAAGAGATGTTACCAGTTTTGGAGTGTTTCAGCTATAGGGAGAGGCTGAATAGGCTGGGGGTATTTTCCCTGGACTATCAGAGGCTGAGGGATGACCTTATAGAGGTGTATAAAATCATGAGGGGCATGGATAGGATGAATAGTCACGGTGTATTCCCCAGGGTAGGGGAGTCCAAAATTAGAGGGCTTAAGATAAGAGGGGAAAAATTTAAAAGGCACCCAAGGGAACAACTTTTTCACACAGACGGTAGTGCATGTATGGAATGAACTTTCAGAGGAAGTGGTGGAGGTTGGTACAATTACAACATTTAATAGTCATCTGGATGGGTATATGACTCGGAAAGGTTAAAAGGGATATGGGCTAACTGCTGGCAAATGGGACTAGATTAATTTAGGATATCAGGTCGGCATAGACGGGTTGGACTGAGGGGTCCGTTTCCTTGCTGTATGTCTCCATGACTCTATCAGCAATTGATTATCAAAAACCTATTCATTGACACTCAGTTTGGATTCTGCAAGAGCCACTCAGCCTCTGACCTCATTATAGCCTTGGTCCAACCAAAGAACTCAAAAAGAAAGATGAGTGGAACTGTGGCTTGAGATAAAGGCAGCATCTAATCCAGTGAGGCATCAAGAGCTCCTAGCAAAACTGAACTAGGAGTCAGCGAAGTAACTGATTGGAGTCCAAGCATAAAGAAAGATGGATGAGGTTGTGGGAGGTCACTGATTTCTTTTGTGTTATTACCTTTGGAGTGATGTCCCTTTAAAAGATCAGCACAGAAATTAATCATGGAGCTGGGATATTGTCTCATGTCTGCAGGGTCTCTGCTGTAAAGCCCGTGAGACACAGGGTGTATCTGGGCATTACTCTGTAGTGAGAGATAGTAAGAACTGCCAATGCTGGAGTCAGAGATAACACAGTGTGGAGCTGGAGGAACACAGCAGGCCAGGCAGAATGAGAGGAGTAGGAAAGTTGACGTTTCGGGTCAGGACCCTTCTCCAAATTTCTGTGTTAATACTCTGTAATGTACAGTTTGGCTGTAAATAAACTTATGAGACATGTCCAAGTAAACAGAATCCATGTGCCTCATTTGTGTCATTTTTAGATAACACAAGAATAATACTGCATGGTGCACAGCTGGAATTTTTAATAAAACAAAAAAGAAACCAGCCTTACAAGCTTGAAAGATAGTAGGAATTGCAGATGCTGGAGAATCTGAGATAACAAGCTTGTGAAGTCCACATTGATACCATTGGGCTGCAGGGTTCCCAAGCGAAATATTAGGTGCCGTTCCTGCAACCTGCGGGTGGCACCGTTGTGGCACTGCAGGAGGCCCAAGATGGACATGTTGTCTGAGGAACGGGAGGGGGAATTGAAATGGTTCGCGACTGGGAGGTGCAGTTGTTTAGTGCGAACCGAGCGTAGGTGTTCCACAAAGCAGTCCCCAAGCCTCTGCTTGGTTTCCCCGATGTAGAGGAGGCCACAACGGGAACAGTGGATACAGTATACCACATTAGCAGATGTGCAGGTGAACATCTGCTTGGTGTGGAAGGTCTTCTTGGTGCCTGGGATGGGGGTGAGGGGGGAGGTGTAGAGGCAGGTGTAGCACTTCCTGCGGTTGCAGGGAAAAGTGCCGGGTGTGGTGGGGCTGGAGGGGAGTGTGGAGCGGACAAGGGAGTCATGGAGAGAGTGGTCCCTCCAGAAAGCAGATAAGGGTGGGGAGGGAAAATTGTCTTTGGTGGTGGGGTCGGATTGCAGATGGCGGAAGTGTCGGAGGATGATGTGTTGGATCCGGAGGTTGGTGGGGTGGTACGTGAGGACGAGGGGGATTCTGTTTTGGTTGTTATTGTGGGGAGGGAGTGTGAGGGATGAGTTGTGGGAAATGCAGGAGACACGGTTGAGGACGCTTTCGACCACTGGGGGGGGATGTTGCGGTCCTTGAAAAACGAGGACATCTGAGATGTTCGGGAGTGGAATGCCTCATCCTGGGAGCAAATGTGGTGTAGGCGAAGGAATTGGGAATAGGGGATGGCATTTTTGCAGGAAGGTGGGTGGGAGGACTTCACACAAGTTTCAAAATCTCCCCTCCCCCTACCGCATCCCAAAACCAGCCCAGCTCGTCCCCGCCTCCCTAACCTGTCCTTCCTCCCACCTATCCCCTCCTCCCACCTCAAGCCTCACCCCCATCTCCTACCTACTAGCGTCATCCCACCCCCTTGACCTGTCCATCCTCCTTGGACTGACCTATCCCTTCCCTAACTCCCCACCTACACTCACCTTTACTGGCTCCATCACCGCCTCTTTGACCTGTCTGTCTCCTCTCCACCTATCTTCTCCTTTATCCATCTTCTATCCGCCTGCCCCTCTCTCCCTATTTATTTCAGAACCCCCTTCCCCTCCCCCATTTCTGAAGAAGAGTCTAGGCCCGAAACGTCAGCTTTCCTGCACCTCCGATGCTGCTTGGCCTGCTGCGTTCATCCAGCTCTACACCTTGTTATCTTACAAGCTTGAAGGCTGTTGGGGGCAGCAACAAACAATATTTAACAAGTTCCCAAGGTACAGAAAACAACAAAAAAGACTTCTTTGCAAACTGGATATCTTTGAGTTGAACAAGTTTTGTGCACGCAGGCAATTAAATCACTGGTTGAATGGCCCCCAGGAGTCAGTCCCGCAATGACCTCAAATGCACCTAAATTCATGAAAAAAAAACATAGGCTGCATTCTAGAATTGCATAGAAGAAATGAAAAAAAAACTCCTAAAACAAAATATAAGGAAGCTTAAAGAAAGGTACAGCACTGAAATCACAGAATGAATGCGCAAAGTTAAATATTAAATGAAAAGACAAAAGAACAGCTGAATGATGGAGAAAAACAAAGACTCCACAAACTGGAAAGCTAAGGATCAAACCTATCTAAATTCAAACTTTTGAAACAAAGGGTGTAGCAATGCATATTAGATCAAGCAGTTGCAGAACTGGTTGTGTTGTGAAGATACTGATAACAGTTGGTAATAAGGTGCTACATGGAGCCAAACTTTCAGACTTATATGAAGATGACGAGAAAGATCCAACAAAGATGCGTTGGTTGCCATCTTCAAAGATTCTTTAGACTCTAGAACAGTTCGTACAGATTAAAGGATAGCTAGTGTAACATCACAATGTAAATAAGGAGGTAGAGAGAAAACAAGGAATTATAGACCAGTGAGTCTGACGTTGGTAATGGGGAAGATGCTAGAGTCCATTATCAAGGATTTTATAGCAGACAGTGGTAGAATCAGACACAGTCATCATGGATTTACAAAAGGGAAGTTATGTTTGACAAATCTACTGGAATTCTTTGAGGAAGTAACTAGTAGACGTGTTTGGGAGAGCTAGGGAATGTGTTAATTTGGACTTTCAGAATACTTTCAACAGGTCCTACATAAGACATTAATGTATAAAATTAAAGCGTATGGCGATAGTGTATTGAGATGGATAGAAAATTGGTTAGTAGACTGGAAACAAAGAATAGGAATAAATGGGTCATTCTCGAAATGGCATAAAGTGTCTAATGGAGTGCCACAGGGAATTGTACCAGGACTCCAGCCATTCACAATGTATATTAATGATTTAAATGACAGAACTAAATGATATATCTCAAAATTTGCAGATGACAGAAATAATAATCTTCCCTCTTTTGCTACTAAAGTGGATGACCTCACATTTATCCATATTATACTTGATCTGCCATGCATTTGCCCACTCACTCAATTTGTCTAAATCATGCTGAAGTATCCCTCCCATCCAACTTTGTGTCATCTGCAACTTGGAGATATTACATTTTGTTCCCTCAACTAAATCATTAATATATATTGTGAATAGCTGGGGTTCAAGTACTGAACCCTATGGTACGCCACAATGTTACTGCCTGCCACTTTGAAAATGACCCATCTATTCCGACTCAACAAGGTGTAGAGCTGGATGAACACAGCAGGCCAAGCTGCATCATAGGAGCAGGAAGGCTGACGTTTCGGGCCTAGACCCTTCATCAGAAATGGGGGAGGGGAAGAGGGTTCTGAAATAAATAGGGAGAGAGGGGGAGGCAGATAGAAGATGGATAGAGGAGAAGATAGGTGGAGAGGAAACAGACAGTTCGAAGAGGCGGGGATGGAGCCAGTAAAGGTGAGTGTAGGTGGGAGTTAGGGAGGGGATAGGTCAGTCCAGGGAGGACAGACAGGTCAAGGGGCAGGATGAGGTTAGTAGGTAGGAGATGGGGGTGAGGCTTGAGGTGGGAGGAGGGGATAGGTGGGAGGAAGGACAGGTTAGGGAGGCGGGGACGAGCTGGGCTGGTTTTGGGATGCGGTAGGGAGAGGGGAGATTTTGAAGCTTCTGAAATCCACATTGATACCATTGGGCTGCAGGGTTCCCAAGCGGACTATGAGTTGCTGTTCCTGCAACCTTCGGGTGGCATCATTGTGGCACTGCAGGAGGCCCAGAATGGACATGTCATCTGAGGAATGGGAGGGGGAATTGAAATGGTTCGCGACTGGGAGGTGCAGTTGTTTATTGCGAACCGGGCGTAGGTGTTCTGCAAAGTGGTCCCCGAGCCTCCGCTTGGTTTCCCCGATGTAGAGGAGGCCACAACAGATGCAGTATACCACATTGGCAGATGTGCAGGTGAACATCTGCTTGATGTGGAAAGTCTTCTTGGGGCCTGGGATGGGGGTGAGGGAGGAGGTATGGGGTCAGATGTAGCACTTCCTGCGGTTGCAGGGAAAAGTGCAGGGTGTGGTGGGGCTGGAGGGGAGTGTGGAGCGGTCAAGGGAGTCATGGAGAGAGTGGTCCCTCCGGAAAGCAGATAAAGATGGGGAGGGAAAAATGTCTTTGGTGGTGGGGTCGGATTGCAGATGGCAGAAGTGTCGGAGGATGATGCGTTGGATCCGGAGGTTGGTGGTGTGGTACGTGAGGACGAGGGGGATTCTGTTTTGGTTGTTATTGCGGGGATGGGGTTTGAGGGATGAGTTGTGGGAAATGCAGGAGACACGGTGGAGGGTATTCTCGACCACTGAGGGGGGGAAATTGCGGTCCTTGAAAAACGAGGACATCTGAGATGTACAGGAGTGGAATGCCTCATCCTCCGATTCTTTGTTTCCTGTCTGCTGACCTGTTCTCTATCCATGTCAGTACATTACCACCAATTCCATGCATTCTAATTTAATTAATCCAAAACTCTAGGTGTTTCCCCTAATCAAAGGAAAATAAATCAATTTGTGATTTTCTAACTGAAAGCCTACTCCACAATTGTTTACTTTGTTCATTCACAATGGAAACAAAAGCCCATTGCACACACGCTCTCATATTAGTTTAAAAAAAAGGCAGCATGGCTCCAGAAATACTTCCAAATTATTTACAAAACTCATTCATACGCACAGATTAAAACCGATATGCCACTAGCTCCAAACTCGAAATGGTGTTAAATTGTAAATAAATCACACACCTTACATATACATGTGACCAAAGACTGCTTCAGTTTTGTCTTAAAAAATATAAACTATTGACAATGGTACTGGTTAGAAAACCAATAAATCAGGTTGACTAGGATTTTCCCAAATGTAATCAATATTCTCTCCTCAGTCAGCTAATTAAGACAGTGGTAAGGAAAGTACAGTTGACTAAGGCTACAGAGTGGAAGTGGAATATTTATAGTCATTTGGAAAATGTGTTGCATGGGCTTTAGGATTTGGAGAGGATCAGAATGAATTGTGATTCTCTGTATAAATGATGGTCATCTCAGTAGTTTACAGTTAGTGACTAGTATCATGGAACCACATCATTGCACATGTCAGCACCTTCGGGAAAGGAGAAAATTGGTGCGGGTGGAAAGGAAAATAATGACAAACTGGAGCTCTTGTTAACATTGGATCTGATTCTTACAGTAATGTCTCAGTGAGTTCATCCAGGGAGACTTTGGGCTTAATTTTCCCATTTTTTGGCAACGTGCAGTTTCAGGGAGATTCATGCTAGCTCGTGCACCACACTCATGTCGACTTTTCTCAAGCTCTCATCCACTCTACAGTTCGCTCTTCATACAACTGACTTCTTTGGCACTGGCTCATTCAAATTGTGCGGTAGGAGTGGCAGAAGTGTTTGTCGCCGTCAGGACTTTGTAATGTCCACATTGCTGACCTTTAAAGCCCAGCTTCAAAAGGTTTCAGTTACAAGTGTTACACCTCACTGGGGTGATTCTTTGTGGCCAAGTGCTGTAAGAGGAAACTCTTCCCTGCTAGCAATCATTATAATGTGCAGTTACAGTAAGTAATACACAGAATATATTGCACAATACACCACATATTCAAAGCACTAGCACTCATTTGTACAATTTAAACAGTTGATTCTGTTTTTCCTCTTCTCTCTGGATTGGAAAAGAATTTGATTTCAATGCATGGAAATGTCATGAAGATATTCACTTCCAATCTTGTAATTGAAAGTTCAATTTCACAACTGGTGAAAGTGTTTATACAAAGCAAGGTAGTTAAGTTGAAGATTTGGAGCCTGAATGCACAAAAAAGCATTAGCATTTACACACTGCTTTTCATGTGTTAAGGATATGCTAAAGCATTAATTACTTTTGAAACACAGTGTTCGATATGTGACATTTACTGCGGCCGATTTCCACACAATAAGGTCCCAGAAACAGCAAATAGATCATAGAAACATAACATCAAAGAATTGTTGCAGTATAGAAGAAGTTAATTCATCTGTCTTTTCCAAGCTAGCTCTCTAAAAGAGCAATTTGTCTACATCCCTGCCCTGTTGGAATATCCCTGTAAATTATTCCTTTTACTTTGAAAGCTTTGATTCAATCTGCTTCTATTACACTTTCAGGCCAAGCATTCCAGTTTCTAACCATTCAAGTGTAAAAACATATTTTTCCTCATGTCGCCGTTGGGACTTTTGCCATTCCCTTTATAACGGTGGCCTTTCTCTGCCAATCAAATGTTTCTCTCTGTCCACATTGTCTAGACTACAGATTTTGAACATTGTAAGAGACCACACCTTTTTTCTTTGGACTGTCGACTAAAAATGAGAAAAAATGGTTCTTGTCTAACAAGAGGAGAGAGTACAATGAGTCATTTGCAGCTTTGAGAGAATATTTGAGCCTAACTGATGCTACTGAAACAATATTACTTTCTAGAGATATTGAGTCCAGTCTAAGTGGCACCATGTATTGTGGATTCAGGAAAGCTTAGCATATCATTATATCTCTGATTGATTAAGTTGCAATTTAACACAGATTCTGTGAGGAAAGTGAACCAGAGAGAAACAAGAAGACTTCCTGAAATTAGTTACATCAGTCTTTTCCCTCTCATCTTTCGCTTTTAAGTTGCTTTCTCCAATTTTTTTGTAGAAAGAGTAGACATATATATATTTGGAAATGCTAAAAGATATAATTCTAAGATACTGGTTAAGGAAAGAAATGTTGATCAGGAGACGGTACATTTTTAAAATGCCCACCTGAGCAGACTGATGATGGTTTATTTTAATTCCCAGTCAGAAACATAGCCGAGTGGCAGCTTGGCCTGTGTGGGTAGAGAAACCAGGAAGCTCAGTAAACAATCCAGAGGCAGGCTATTTACCCAACTGGTCCATGGCGATGATTTCAACTTGACCAACCTACCCCAACCCATTTTCATCTAACCCTCTCAACGTACCTTCTATTCTCTTCTCCCTCATGTGTTTAACAGCCTGCCTTTTAAATGTGCCTGTACTATTCACCCCATTTATCCCTTTTTCTAGTGAACACCACATTGTATTCAAATAAAATTATCCAACGGGCAGAAAGGAAAAGTCTGGTTGTTTTATTTCGCATGCTGGAAGTCCATAATAACCTCCACTAGTCCCCACATTATGCTGAAAAAGCCAAAAGCTAACCATCAAATGTTGTTATATATTTAGCATTGTGCTCTATGCTGGGAAGCGTGAGCCTACAATCCCAGTCTAAATGTTGAGTGTATATTATGGTAAAAGTACTTAGCCAGCTGCGTGTATAAACAAGAGAAGGTTTATTGATGTGGGAAAGTCTAATCCATTACGGGAATAGTAAGTGGCCAGATTTGAATCAGCTGAAAAACAGGTGCAACAAACCCTACACAAGTATACACAAACACTGTCAAAGAACTGACTGGAGTCCTGGTTAATAGGGTACAGAAGAGGGTTTATATGGTCACTGTCAGCTATGATTGATTATTAGTGGCTTGCCGCTAGACAAAATATTAGGTTTAACTGACCGAGGAGGCAAATTGGCACCAACTGGGATGTAAGCTTCTCCCACCTCCTCAAACCTCCCAAATCCCACCCCATATAAACACAAACACTGCCACCCACAGAACCACAAAAGCTTTCCAGAGCCAAAGGAGGCCATTGAGTCTGTCATGCCTGCACCTCTTCAAATGAGCATCATTACCTAGTGCCAATCTTCTGCTTTTCCCCACACCATTGCATGGTGCATTATTTTATCTGAACAGTTGTCTAATGCTCTCCTGAATGCCTCAAATTAAGCCACCTCCATCATAGTTCCAGGCAATACGTTTCCATACCTTAACTACTCACTGAGTGAAAAAGTTCTTTCTCATATCTTCCTTTCTTCTTTTGTAAATCTTTTTAAATCTATGCCCTTTTATTCTTGCTCCTTTGACGTTTCCCCCTGTCTACTCTATCAAGCCCACACATCATTTTGAAACTTCAATCAGATCTCCTCCTAGCCCTCTTCTCTCTATTCTTGTAAAGTGCTCATCTCCACGCACCCCCCACCCCCGCAAACTCTGTCCAGCCCCAGGAAAGTTCAGCCATTTCGAATATTAGTCAGAAACATGTAGCCTTGAAGCTCAAAAACAAAAGCTGAACACTAAAAGCTAATTGTGAGACTCGACTGATTCACTGAGACAGCACAGAAATGGGTGGTCCAACAAATTGACACCATTGTTTATGTTCCTTTCCTCATCGAACTGTATCAGCAAAGCTTCCGCTTCTAACCTTGCTCATTTGCTTATCTCATCTCCCCTTAAATATTCTTCACCTCAAACACTTTATGTGGCAGCAAGCTCCACCTTCTCACCACTCTTTGAGTAAAGAAGTTCAACACACGTTCCTATTCAAGCTTCATTTTTATGGATCAAAACCTCCTTGCCCACTACCTATGTATCACTTCTGTCATTCAACAGATGTCATCCAAGGTTG
This sequence comes from Rhincodon typus, assembly GCF_021869965.1. Lineage (NCBI taxonomy): Eukaryota > Metazoa > Chordata > Chondrichthyes > Orectolobiformes > Rhincodontidae > Rhincodon > Rhincodon typus. Next base: position 17,101,514 of record NC_063346.1, read on the forward strand.
GCCATTTACGACGAGAAGAAGAGAAAGTTCTTCACCCAGAGAGTGGTGAGCATGTAGAATTATCTAACACAGAAAGCAGTTGAGGCTAAAGTATTGAACGTTTTGAAGAAGGACTTAGATGTAGTTCAGACGTAGGAGCAAATTATTGCAGATATTGGAATCTGTAATGCAAACGAAAAATACTGGAGATCACAGCGGGTCAGACGGATCTATGGAGAGAGAGCAAGCTGATGTTTCAAGTCTAGATGACTCTTCATCAGAGCTGAAGATGAAGAGTCATCTAAACTCAAAACGTTATCTTGCTCTCTCTCTCCATGGATGCTGCCTGGCCTGCTGTGATCTCCAGCATTTTTTATTTTGAGCTTCGATATAGCCATGCAGGCTAAAGTAATCAAAAGTATGGGGAGAAAATGGGAACAGAGTACTGAGTTGCATGATCAGCCATGATCATACTGAATGGTGGAGCAGGTTCAAAGGGCTGAATGGCCTACGCCTGCTTCCCTATTTTCTATGTTTCATTATCTGGCTTTGTCCATCTTTCGGAATTGACCCAGAATCAAATAGCTCCAGAACGTTGCTAGAGCAAAATAGTAACGAGAGAGAGAGACAAAGAAGAAAAGATTCTCTTCATTTTCATTAACATTGCTAAAGAAAATTTTGTTTTGCTTCAGTCAAGGTATCAAGATAATAATCTGTCAATAAATCCATCCTCCATTCTCCGATATTCTCAGTCTGCCATTAAAGTTTGGCGACTCATGTGTCTTTGTCTTTTTATCATATAATTCCTGAATATTACAGTTAATTCCATGGATCGGTGAAGTCTTGCATGAAAAGCATTTAAGTAAGGATTAAGTTATATGTTCAAGGTCTGAAATTTACCCTTAAATGGTGAATTACTAACATATCTAATGAAAAGCAGCTCAATCATTTGTAAGGTGAATAACAGGATAAAAAAGAAATGAACATGTGGAATATTTCAACATAAATTAATAAATCAGTTGTCCAAAAAAGTAAAATGGGGTCAAACTCATTGTACTTGTCTAGGTCTTATTTTATAATTAATTATATCTCATTCAATATGGATTCTGAATCGCAGTATCCATATCATGGTCTCACTGAAAAGAAACAATATTATATAGAAAGGAACGGTTGTCAGGAGATACTAACAATGGGAATGGTTGTTTGACTGGCTGCCATTGTAAATCAGCTTTTCATCACAGGGATCATTTTATTTTCACTTCTGTTTGAAGCGACAGAATAAAATAAGTTAATTAGCAGCTGATTCTTGGTGCCAGTTAGGTGCCAGCAGCAAATTGAAAAACAACTTCTGCATCTGAATCTCCGACAAAAATACATCTGGGTTTTTGATATTCTTTATCCCTTCTTTTCAGACTGCAAAATCTGCCAGTACTTAGCGCAAATGGTTTTGTGGGCTTCAGAATCTGGACAAGTTACAGCAGGTTGGTGAGATGCTGAGTGTGTTTTACTTGTAGCAACAGGGAGGCTTTTATATTCCAGTAGTTTGTAGGTAGACCAAGCCAGGCTTTGGCTAGTGGTATTCCTGCAGGGAGACAGGGACTGTTGGTTGCCATCAGAAGCTGGACAGAAACTTCTCTATTAATGTAAGCCATAACTTCACAGTTCAAAACAAAGTTAGACATTGTCTGTATTTTATTTTTCTGGTGCTTAGAAAGCTGGATTTTCCATAAACAATTTTCCCCGTTCTCTCCAGATGCTGGAGTTCCAAGTTTCAAGGGTGAAAGTAGTCGTCCAGTAACTTGCCCGAGTCACATTCTTTTGTGTAAAAGCAAAATACTGCAGATGCTGGGAATCTGAACCAAACACAGAGAATGATGAAGAAATTCAGCAGGTCTGGCAGCATCTGTGGAGAGAGAAACAGAGTTAACATTTTGAGTCAGGTATGACTCTTCTTCAGAAAATCTTTTTCTTTATGTGGATGTGAGCACGATTACAACGTTTAAAAGGCATTTGGATAAGTACCTGAATAGGAAAGGTTTGGAGGGATAAGGGCCAGGACCAAGCAGGTGGGACTAGTTTAGTTTGGGATTGTGCTCAGCATGGTTGGACCGAAAGGTCTGTTTCCATGCTGTATAACTCCATGACTCTATGAACTTACATGACATGAGTCATGTTGGAAACTTTTGCCAGTGGAGAAAATGCAAAAAAAATCACAGCCAAGCCATTTTCTCCTCATCTAACGTTGGCATATGTCCACTTTCAAACTAGGTCAGCCCATATGTGTCAGGTAGATAGTCAAGCAAATTTCTCTTCCTCAACCAACCCAGATCCCCAGCTTTGTGGCATCTGTTGATATCACCTATCTCGCTAAACACTGGAATACAACATGGCACTCTGACTCTCAACCATCCCACTAACCCACGACCAACTTCTGTTTTTTTTTTATATAGCAGCATTAGACATGTGTTAATTGAGTCAAATGACATTTGTATAACATGCATTGTATGCATCTATTTATTCAACTCACAGAAACGGATACTGTTAAAAAGTTCAAGATAAGCAGCAAAAATACATTCCATGATTCAAACCAAAGATTATTCTGTTTATTTTGAAGTCATTGTTAGAAAGGAAGATGAGCAGAATCAAATAGAATCATATCTACAATCAGTCCTGTCCCTGTGATTTGAATCCTAATGAATCCACAAATCAGATTGAAAGAAATTCAAAAAGATTTTGCAGACAGCACTAATAATATAAAATATTTGCATTTAAGTCAAAGTTGGGTGTTTGTTTGCTATTACTTTATGAACAACGATGAATGGTTCAGTATTTGAGTCTTTATGAGGCCAGTGCCAAGATCACACTGGTGGTAAGATACCAGGGATCAGGTTGTAACTAGATCACCACAACTAGCCCACACAATTCACTACAGTTACACCTGGGACTGAATGTGGAAGGGGTCACTGAGAATCAGACGTGTCCCCCACCACTGGACTTTGAAGAATGCAGACATGCTGTCTTTCACAGATCATCAGGGATCAGCCACAGATCCCACCAGCAGACTGCCTGGAGTCTGAGACTCCATCCCACAACCAGCACTTGCCCAAGAATGAAATGCATACTTTGGTTTTTGGAAGCACAGCGGCAGACGACCAATTCCTGTTACAAATTATCATGTGACATTTTTTAAAGTATGGCATTAAAAATATTGTTCCGTGCAGATAATTACATGGACAACATTTTAGTAGCCAGTATAACTTCATTACTACAGAAGATCAGAAGAAATAAGAGCAACTGAAGGCCATTCGGCCCCTCTACCCTCTCCTGCCCTTCACAAGATTATCGCTGATTTGCCCTAGGCCTCACTTGTTCTTTCATGCCAGTGCATCACAAGCTTTGACTTTCTATTAATTTGAAAATGTATCTACCTCCTCTTTAAATACTTTCAGCGACCTGTCCTCCACAACTCTTTGGGGTACGGACTTCCCAGCATTCACTACCCTCTGGAAAAAGAAATTCTTTTGCATCTTAATTGAGTGCCCCTTTATTCTGTAACTGAATCCATTAATTTGAGATTACTCAAATGGGGAGATGTTTTCTCAATATCAACCCTGTCAAGCCCCCTTGGAATCTTGTGTGTTTCAACGAGATCATCTCTCATTCTTCTAAATTCTACTGAATAAGGCCTAGCTTGGTTAAGCGTTCTTAATAAGACAACTGCTTCATCCCAGGATCCAGCCTAGTTAATCTCTTTTGAACAGTCTCCATTCCCAGTATATCCTTTCTTATTTGAATTCAGTGTTCAAAACTATACATGGTATTTCGAATACATTAGGTGAATTGAATGTCAAGGAAGGTACAGAGGAGAAAATAAAGAAAGGGAAGAAAAGTTGAATCATGAAGGAGAGAAAAAGAGATAGAAAAGTAAGCAAAAATCCTAAATTTAAAATCTCCAACAATTAATGCCTGAAAGAATAAAACTCGACATTTGTAATTGTTAATCTTCAGAGTGAGAGGAATTGATTTGTAGTAATTATATTGTCAAAATGATACTTGGATTTAAGTTGAAAGAGTTAACTTTCTACAGGGAGTTTAGGTTCACTTCTATGATACAACTAGAGTAACATGATACTATTCAATTTATTTCAAAAGAGAAGCAGACAGTGAGATGCCATTTCCAACAAAGTTAATGGCAGAGCAGTATATAGCAAAATTTGGGTTAATGTGTTTAAACAGTACTTTTTAAAAAAACTCATTCCAAGCATGTTGGTATTGCTGGCAAGTCCGATGTTTATTGCCCATCCCTAATTGCCCATGACAAGATGTTGGGACTTCATATTCTTGACCTGCTGAAATCTTTGGGGTGAAGATACTCCAAGGGTAATATTTTCATAGTAGCTTGGTACAACTGATTTTCTTGCTAAGAAACTTCAGAGACCAATTAAGAAACAATTGAACTTTATTTTCCTGTGGATCTGAAGTCACAAAAATGCAGACTAGGTAGGGACATCAGATTTCATTCGCCAAAGGGCATTAATCAAACCAGATGGACTATTAGGACAACCCCATTAGCTCACAGTCATCATTATTAATAATTATTTGTTGCAGTTTTTAAATTTAATTTTTAATGCTTCAATTTAACTAGTCTTTAATTTCATTAATTCCCAGTTGCAGTTGGGATTGGAATTATAGGCAGACAGTGTAGCCAGTGTAGACAGTATAGCCCATTGACAGTGTCAGAGAGAAACCGAAAGCCATGGGGAGGATCCCAGCTCCAATAAAGCAGTTGCCCATGGCTTCACAGCATAGAGATGAGGGTTGGCCAATCGCTAGCAGCAAAGATAACCCCTAATGCCACAACGTTAGATCCTACCTACTTGGCCCCTCTGAAAATAAAGTTATGTCCAGCTAGCTGAGTACCCCTCCATTTTGAGATGATGTCACATTCACCTAGCTATCTGAGCAGCAGCCACCTCTCTCAATGGCAAGCTTCCTGCAACACCAGTCCCCTGATTCAGCAAGTGGCACACTCCATGTTCCATGTTTAACTGGTTTCCCCTCCCTCCACCTATACACTCTTACGGCAATATTGGTGTAAACTCCTACACACAGTGAATCAGAAACCACCTGAATGACTCATTAGTAAAAATCTCACATCATATCTCTTGATCATTTGTCTGCCCCTCACCTGATGTTGTATTATTTGCTCTTTGCCTTTAATCATAAATAAATCTGGCTCAATAGTGTCTAGGACTTTTCTTGAAGTATAAAAGTTTGTAAGCTGAAACATAGTCTGTAACTGCCAAAAAGTGTGATTAAACTCTCTTTAAACAGTGGAAATTGTAAAATCGCATACCTGCATTTTATCACAAGAAACGTCAAACATTTTTTTCAGCATGGCAAGAAAACTGTTTTTGTGTTTTGTTCTTAACTAGAATTATCCTGTAATCTTATGTAATCAGTGAGTGGAATAGTCATTGCCTGTGGTTCACTTTGCTGGCCAGCGAAAGGGAAACACTTTCAAGTCAAAAATGAAATTCTGAATTTTAATACGTGATTATAACATGGGATTTTTCTAACATTTTATAAATGCCAATCTCATGTTTAATCAATTGTGAAAAATTATTTGCAATCATGAAGTGCAATTAACTGTAATACCATGCTTTTCTTTCTAGTAAGTATCAGCAGACAGGAGCTGGCAAGGATATATGGAGCAGCTGGTCTGATCTGCCAAAGAGAATCAAATCTAAGCAAACATTTTACTGAGGCACTGAGGGAATGCCACAATGGCACAGGTGCCATCTCTCAGACGAGACATTAAACCAAGGCTCTGTTTACCCCCTCGTGGGAACATCACAGATCTAATGCCACTCTTTTGAAGGTAACGGTACGGTACTGTCACCAATAGTCTGGTCAATATTTATCCATCAATATTTGAAAAATAACTAGTTGACCATCAGCACATTGCTTTCTGGGGGAGCTTGCTGTGAGCAAATTATCTGCTGCATTTCTTGTGTTACAAAAGTGACAACATTTCAAAAATACTTCATCAGCTATAACATGCTTTAGGAAAACCTAAGGCTACAAAAGGCACTATGTAAATGCAAACCTTCTTTTTTTTTGTTTCTTTGACTTTTTCTGTGTGGTACAGACCAAATGTTATTTTCCACTCACCAATTGCAGCCCTTGTGTTGAGGAAACATTGGATTCAGCTAGAAAACAAGCAGAGGAATCATAATGTATATTTAATTTGCACTTTGTTGTATCAAGCACACTGCAGACCTTACATTTACAGAGCCATCTCACCATCACACACTTAGTACTGCTCTCAGCCTTACAGCCTGCACACCCATGATAAGCACATCATCCAAAAACATGGCGTCACACTGACTCTCTCTCTTTGGCATATAACCACATGAGTGACAGAAAACCAACAGAGCACAAATATTCTTGCACTTCCTCAGCCCGTTGGAGGAGATGGTTCTCCTCCACAGCTACGATTAAGATTTTTGCATCCACTGTCGCCAAGAACATTCAGGATGATGACATGTTCCTGCCTGACCCCCTTCTTAAATGTCGCTTGACCCTCATCCTGATATCTGGTATGAAATACAAGCTGCAGATGGTGTGACCATTGAACACCTCACTCCTACTTCCCTCAGCCTAACCCTCACCATGACCCTCCTGTTCTGCACTCTGTTTGTCGCAGATCCCCAAGACTTCCTGCCTGGTAATCTCGAGGCAGTGCTTGGTGGTCAATCTCTCAATTTCTAATGCAGCACAAGCAGTAGCCAGTCAATGTCTCAATGCTGCTATGGAAGCTCAGACTGAACACATCCAACCTCAGATAGTAGCCACAAGCACGATCAGATTTGCTCCATACAGGCTGATGCTGCTGCCATCTTGGTTTCATCCATCATAGTCAAAGGGGCTTTCAGGCTCCCACTGCAGCCCAACATCCCAGATTACCTGAAGTACGGAGGCACTGCTCCAGGACAGTGGCAGTGACTCAGGTAAACACAAACCTGCAGTCCTCTGTCAGGTTGACAACACTTCACAAGTACCCATCTAGTAGTTGCGCCAACCAGCCAAGCCAGACAACTGTTGCCTGTACTAAGTTGATACAACACCATAGGTGGCATGGTGACTCAGTGGTTAGCACTGCTGCCTCACAGCACCAGAGACTTGGATTCGATTCCACCTTCTGTGTGGAGTTCGTACATTCTCCCTGTGTCTGCGGGTGCTTCAGTTTCCTCCCACAGTCCATAGATGTGCAGGTTAGGGTGGATTGGCCATACTAAATTGCCCATAGTATCCAGAGATGTGCCGGCTAGTTGGATTAGCCATAGGAAATGCAGGGTTACAGGGATAGGGTAGTGGGGTGGGATGCCCTTCAGAGAGTTGGTGCAGACTTGATGGCCTGAATGGCCTGCTTCCACACAATGAGTATTCTTTGATTCTACAAATAGAAAACCCAGTACTTAAAAACCCCAAAGTTGCTTGAGGTAGTCCTTTGACCACTCACTCTTCAGTCAATGTGCTGACACTGTGTATGATCACCAGGCCAGGCAAAGGCAGCAGCAAAGCATCCACTAAGGGTGGTTTGTTGACTCGTGTGTGGACTATTGAATGATTTATTTGATAAAATTAGCTTGATTTTTTTTTTGTGTGTGATTGTTTTTATTCAGCGTTGTGGCCAAGATGATACTGTCATTGTCAATGGCAGAGGGAAAGCAAGAATTTTGTCGAATGCGGATCCAGGGTTGTTTTCAGTGCAACTCTAGTTTAATCAAGAGATTGTGATAACTCAGAAAGAAAGAAGATTCACTGGTCATCTCTGTTAAGGGTTAACTCTGTAAATAGTCCAGCAAAATCAACTGGTTAAATATATAAGGAGCTCTGTCATGATGATGTCAAATTACATTGGATTAAACCCTGATGGTGCTGGTGAAGCCCTGCTCCAATACGGTTCTATATCTTGTTTATGGATAGAGTTTGCACTAGCCTTATATTCAGTCCTCGTATAGCTCAAGTTCTTATAAGCTGTTAACAATATTCCCACAGGTTCCTCCTTTCCTCCTGCTCTTCCTCTTCCTCCTCCCCCTTCACCTCTCCTTCCTCATTATGATCAGGTTGTTGAAGCTACGACAGACCACCACAAATTGGGTGAGTGCTGAAAGACTCCTTTGGAATGGTGTAGAATTGTTGCTTCAGCACCCCAATGGCCTCCTCTTTGATGCTTTATGTGGCAATCATTTTATGCATATTGGCCATGTGTAGTTGGGTTAGAGAGTTGAATCACGAGCCCAGAGCATGACAGGATAACCCTTGTCACCGAGGAACCACCCTCTGGTTTGGCAGTGGATGAGCACAGAATGGAAATGTCATGATGATGGAGCCCAGTAGTGTCCTCGAGATTTAGTTTGAAGGCCAATAAATCAAGTAATCAAGACAGAGCAATATGCATAAGTGGAGCTGAGAAATATAGAGAGAAAGATTGTCAGGACGTGAAATTTGAGCTGTATCGTTCACCCCAGTCACTGTAGCTCATCAGTTTCAGAACCAGAACTATTTGTTTCTCTCTGCCTGATTTTGTCAGCTTGTCATTTTTCTTCGCAGTGGAACATGGTTAATATGAATATATAGTAATCTCTTAACTGTCAGCAAAAATTTCTTTCCACTTGGGTTTGCAGTAATAGTAATTAGTTTTTCAATGTGAATATAATCCAGTATCAATAAAATCCAACTGCGGTCACGATAAAAACAGAGCCAAATCTGAACAACATTTCCTATGAAAGGAATAATATTCCTTGGAAAATGTGACGTATATCGTGGAGTGTTTTCAAGACACACACAGAAATTCAAATTCAAATAATGATTATAAACTGCCTTGCAACTTATGATGTCATCTGGAAGATTTCACACTTATAATGCTTCCTAATCTGTGCTGAGATGTGTGATGGTTTTGTTTTGATATGGAGCTGCCACTGTTGGTCTGGGGTGGACAGGACTAGAAATCACACGATTATAGCCCAACAGATTTCTTTGAAAACACAAGCTTTCGGAGCCTCAGTCCTTCTTCAGGTGTTAGTGAGAGAGGTAGTATCAGACACAGAATTTATAAGTAAAATATCAAAGGTTCACTCCATTGATGAGGATGTACTCAACAAACCTAAGATGCTGTTAAATCTCTAATCAGTTAGAAGGTTTTAATTGATCTGCTCACACACACACACACACACTCTCTCTCTCTCTCTCCCCTCCTCACACACACAATCTCTCTCTCTCCCCCCCATCAAACACACACTCTCTCTCTCCCCCCTCACACACACACACTCTCTCTCTCTCCC
>NC_063346.1:17110942-17152125 GCF_021869965.1 Rhincodon typus
CTCTCTCTCTCCCCCCTCACACACACACACTCTCTCTCTCTCCACCATCACACACAGTCTCTCTCTACCCCCACCTCACACACACGTACACAATCTTTACCCCCACCCCTCACACACTCAGATGAGGAGGAACAAGACAGACACCTGAAAGTGTTGAAGGACACCCGCTATCTTAAAAATATTCCATTACTCTGCTTCCAATGCTTGTTGAGAAAGAGCTCCAAAAGACACACAACCCTCTTTTTCTTAACCTCAACTTTATTTTAAATAGGCACCTTCTGCTTTTTAAACAGTGAAATTTTGTTTCAGATTTTCCCATCAGAGGAATATCTATCCTGTCAAGACATTGCAGGATCTTATCTGGTTCAATCAAGTCACCTCTTATTCATCTAAACTCCAGTGGATACAAGCCTAGCCTGTCCAACATTTCCTCAAAAGATAACACTCTCAGCCGAGGTATTTGTCTGGTCAACCCTAACTGATCTGTTTCCAATGCACTTACATCTGCCCTTGATTAAGGTGATCAATACTATGCACAGTATCCCAGATGCAGTCTCACCAGCATACTGTTTATCTGAAGCATAACCTCACACCTTTTTTTTCAATTCCCTTCACAATAAATGATAACATTCAATTAATATTTCAGATTGCCTACTCTACCTGCATGCGAACCTCTTGAGGTTCATGTGCTAAGACATCTAGATCCCTCTGCATCTCAGAGCTCTGAAATCACTCACCATTTAGATAATCTGTTTCTTTTTATTCTTTCTGCCAAAGTGGACAATTTTACCATTTTGCCACATTATAGTCCATTAGCTACATCTTTGCCCACTCATTCATTGATATACTGTTCTTTACATCCTCTTCTTAAATTATTTTCCTATGATCTTTAGGTCATCAGCAAATTTAGCAACCATGCTATCTGATCTTTTATCTAAGTTCTTGGTATTAATTGTGAACAGGTGAGGTTCCAGCACCAAGTTCAACAATTTACTCAGTACCACTTGTCTGGTGATTATGATTTTCCTGAGTCCTTCCCTCCATTCCATTTCCTGATTTACTGCTGCTTTGGAATATTGCGTGTAATCTCTATACAGACAGTACGGGGTTGCGGACGGGCTCTGTTCCTAAGTACGTTCACAAGTTGATTTGTATGCAATCAGAACATAATACAGTACAATACAAAATAGCCATTCATAAGTAAAAGCAAATGATCGCATGTCAGATCCTGAAAATTAATATTAATATGTGATCTCATTTGTAAGTACGAGTGATCGTAAGTTAAATGTTCATAAATCGGAGATTGCCTGTACTGTAGATCAATGTAAAATCTGTTATTTCCTTACAATACATCCATAATTCTCCAGTTTCAGACTCTGTAGGACCAATACTCAATCTGGTCATTCATTTCTTCAAAAATATTTATAGGAACTCTTTCTATCTATTTTCATATTTCTGATTGACTTTTTCTTGTATGCTATTGTTTTCCTCCTTGTTAGTTCTTTGGTTGTTCTTTAGTGTTGTTCGATTTCTGTCCAATATTCTGACTTATCACCTGTCTTTGCAAAATTATACACTTTTTCCTCAAGCTTGATACTATCTTCAACATTTTTAGTTAACCACAAATGGTACGTCTGTTCCTTGGAATATTTTTCTTAGTCTTTGGAAAGTAAACTATTCTGTGTATTTGGATATATCCCATCATACGTCTACCACTGTATTTTTGTTGACCTATCCTGTAACCTAATTTGCCAATCCAATTTGGCGAGGTCCGCCGTCATGCCCTCATAGTTGCCATTAATCAAACTTTTAAAATTACTCTTGGATTTATATCTCTCTACCTCAAACTAAATGTAAATTTCAGTCATATTTTGTTCACAGCTACTTCAGGGAGTTTTCACTGTAAGATCATTAATTAATACCCCCTCATTACACAATGCCATGTCTAGGAAAGACTGCTCTCTGGTGAGTTCCAAAATATGTTGTTCTAAGAAATTACCTGGAAATATTCTATGCACTCCCCATCTAGGTTACCTTTGTCCATCCGACTTTTTTCCACTTGATATGTAGATTAAAATCTCTTGTATTATAACTTTCCGGTAAGCTTTTGTTATTTCTTCCTTTATGCTCCACTCTACAACACAGTTATTGTTTAAGGACTAGTACATCACCAAAAGTGACATCTTGCCATTTTCATTTCTCATCCCTACCAAAAAAAAACAAGTCTCACCCATGCCCTGTACTTCCCCACCACAATCAGCCCCTGCCCCACCTGCAAGTACCCTTGCCCCTATGCAAAGCAAAAGCTACTTATCACTACAGGAATGCAATTCCAATAAAAGCACCTCGCCCTACTCAAACTACTCCACATCTTGTTTTCTGAACATAGGTCATCCCTTCCTATTGTACTAATACAATCAATAGAACCACCCTTCCAGCTTTTCCTAGTTTCCTGTCTGAAAAATAACTTCACAGAGGCTGCTATCCTATCACTAAGTCACCCTTTATTTATACATAAACAGACCTTGACTCTAGTAATGCCTCTTCAGAGTCAGCAATCAGAGTGGCAGGATCTCTGACACTCCTGTTTATATCTGTCAGCCAGGGGTCCCTGATTAGACCAGATTACCAGCCCCAAACAAGGAAGTCATATTCCATGACATCCAGCTGGCTAACCTCGTTACAATCACCACATTTTCACTCCTCAATGTCCTGTATCGGTTCAAGATTCCAATCCATGTCTGCTGTAACTATGACTCTGTAATCATGGATAGTAATGGCTACCAGGTTGCAGGTTTATTCCTATTTGTAGTCTCAGCTCATCCGTTTTGTTTCAAATGCTGTGTGCATTCATATTTTTTCTCCTTTTTTTCTAATTCATGAGAGAACTACTTTATTTAGTGAGTGGAATGTAAGAAATATGAGAAAAAGAAACAGGAGAAGACCATTTACAGCTTCTGGAATCTGCTCTGTGCATCTTCTGTCTCAACTTAACTTTCATGTTTTAGCCCCTCTATTTCCAAAAATCTATTGATCTCAGCATTGCATATACTCAGCAATTACTTACTTATAGCCCTCTGGGGTACAGGCTTCCAAAGGTCTACAATCCCCAGAGTGAAGAAAGTTCTCCTCATCTTCGGCCTAAATGTTTGCCCCCTTACCCTCAGATTGTGACATATCCACCCAGGCAAAAGGCCTTCCAGTTTCAATGGCTTGTCATATACAGCTTGAAATGTTAGTTTTTCTTTAGCACTGAAACACTCCTTCTACATCTGTTCAATGTAACCAGATGCCAGCAGTGGAGGGAAACGTTGACATGCTACTTATTGGAATTGCATTCCTAATGTGATGAGTAGCTAATGCTTTGCTTAAGGGCAGGGGTTCGGGAGGGGCGCACAGGGGCATGGGTGAGACTTGTTTTTTTTTTCTCCCAGGCTTAATGTAAACCTTTATCACCAGTCCAGGAATATTCAATTGTCTTTCAACAATACTTAAGATTTGAACATTTAATATACAAAGATGGTTCTTATGCCACATAATGAGTTCCAGATGTTCTTGTACAGGGATAACCAAAATGAGACGTTCAGGGTATTTGAACTGTTGATAAAAATCAGCAGAACTCTAAGTCTGAGTTGACTAATGGGAATCTTATTTTGACTACATTACTTTGCATATGGGTCGAGACAGTTCGTACAATTGTTCTCAAATTCATCATCTGTCCATTAGTTTCATGTACTTCGCATAAGTGTGCACAAAGGAATGCTTAGTAACATTGTTACTGTGGGTATATCAAAGATAGTAGCAAGATATTCTGGGATCTGGACATGTGAAACTGACAGTGATTCCAGTGAAGGGGAAAGAGGCGGCACACTTCAAGTTTCATTTCATGGATCAAAAGCTTAAAAGTTCTGAGACTCCTTATAACATCTACAAAAATGTTTGATGTGATGTGATGTACTTTGGTAGGAAGGACATCGAAAAACAAAATAAAATAGGCATACAATTCTAAAATGGGGTACAGAAGAAAAGGGACCTGTGTGTTTATGCAACATATTATTGAAGGTGGCAGGACAGGTGAAGAGAACAATTAATAAAGTATACAGTGTCCTCAGCTTTATTAATAGGGACATAGAGTACAAGAGCGGGGAGGTGTTGTTGAGCTTATATAAAATACTTGGTGGACCTCAGCTGGAGCATTGTGTAGAGTTGTCGATGAAAGGTGTGAATCCATTGGAGAGAGTGCAGTAGTGATTTACAAGAATGGTTCTAGGAAACTTCGATTATGAGGATTGATTGAAGAAATTAGGGCTGTTCTTCTTAGAAATAAGAAGCTGAGAGGAGATTTGATAAAGGTTTTCAAAATCATGAACAGGCTGGATAGATAGGGAGAAGCTCTTCCCGATCATAAAATGAACAAGAATGAGAAGGCATAGATTTAAAAGTATGTGCAAAAGAAACAAGGATAATAGAAGATAAAATCTTTTCACCCAGTGAGTAGTTAAGGTATGGAATGCACTGCCTTGAATTATGATGAAGGTGGGTTCAATTGAGGCATTCAAGAAGACATGGAGATTATTTGGATAGAAATATTATGCAACGATATGAAGTTTGGCACCAAGTAATGATGCTCATTTGAAGAGCTGGCAGAGTCACAACGGGCTGACTGGCATCCTTCTGTACTGTAACAATTCTATAAGCAACCATAAAGTCATACAGCAATACTGGAGGAGCCCAGGTGATGATCCTTGTTAGCTTAGCTCGCACCTTATAGACATCTATACAGAACAGGTGAAGGGCCTAAATAGGAGTCTCAAGTAAAGAAAGTAAATTCAGATAGGATTGATTGGCCTTTGCCTCTTGCTGAGTGGTTTGAGATGGAAGCAAGCATAGGTGAGAGGTCAGCATCGTGTCTAATCTACTTGGTTTGTCCCAATCCCCATAGAGTTGATTTGGACACAACATAGATTTGTCAAAAAGATGGAATAATTGTTTCTAGTTCTGGCTTTCATATTGAGAATTCTCGGTGTTAAGTTTGTTCCAATTGTTTGATGAGCTAGAAAGCTGAATATTATCGAGGCAAGTTGCAGCATTAATATTTATTCAACATTTGCAGGACCTGATGAAAGGTTTCAGCCTGAAACATTGACTTCCCTGCTCCTTGGATGCTGTCTGACCTGCTGTGCTTTTCTAACTCCACATTTATTTACTCTAGCTTCCAGCATCTGCAGTCCTTACTGTCTCCCAAAATCTCAATAACATGTTTACATCAAGAAGAATATGAGATTTAGAATTAGATTTTAGATTTTATTGTCATCTGTACTCAAGTACAGAAGTACAGTGAAAAGTGCATCATGTCTCCACACATGCCGCCATCAAAGCTACCAAGGTACCTTGCAGTGAAATAAACTTCAGTCTTCATAACAATTAGTGATAATTCCATTAAATCGCTTTAATGAAGCAACTTCAGTAGTGTTTACTTCAATTTTATGCAAAGAACCAAAAACGTGCCAAGAAAATATTTTAAAAGAGGTAGATTCCAAATGTTTCCAATTTCATGTTTGCTCCCCTCATGCAATTAAAATTGAATTTATGTGATCGAATATGTTAACAACAGCCTCATCTGGATACCATAACTTTGCAAGTTCAGTGCTCTTGTTCAAATTATGCATGTAACTCCAGCCAGGTATCAATGGCTGTGTTATATTGGCTTTTCAAATTGATATTTAAATATTCACAATAACTATCATAAAACAGTTCACATTGTATGTGTCAAGTGTGTTTGTGCTCCTGTGTTATACAATAAAAGTATTGCAATGTGAACTTTGGAATTTAACATTTTGTACATCACCCATTACCGGTTCCTTCAAAGACAGCTCGAAACCTAAGCAAAAGAGAAAACCATTCTTAAATTATGAACACCTATATATCATGGAGCCAATTGTAATTCTCTCTAAACAGCAGTGAAACTAGAGTGGTTCTCTTTTTGCCTCATTTGTTTCCATTTTAACAGCATTGGTTTTGGTGGCGGACAAAGTTTCTGTTTCTTAACTACCCACCCTAAAAGCACAGTTTAAGCATGAGCGATAATTTATTTATGATATTGACACCACACAACATATTCTGATTTAAGCATGCCTCAGAGCATCTGTGATTACTATTGAACTAAAATTCCACATTGCACGTGGAATAATTTGATTCGTCAAAGCAGCTACATTCTGACATCTTTTAGATCAGTTCTAACAGCAATTCTTCTGCCATAAGAGGAAGACCAAAGATATCACTTTAATGAACTTTGGAGAACAGAAATTTGTCGTATAAGTTGTACTTAATTGGGGTAAATTGGCTGGACTTTTCAAGGAAACATGTTGTGGAGGATAACACCAGGAGATTTTGGCTCATGACGAAAGTAAGTGATGACTGAGTTATATAAATGCCTTGTCCGGTAACACCAACTCCTTTGCCTGTGGTGGCACAAACCACTCAAGTGATTAATGCTTGGCTTTTGACTGTTTCCAGACACCAGGTGGAGATTACAATGGCATTAGTCAGCTCTCCGTGATCATGCACATCAAGAAAGTGACTAATGAATGCTTTGGAAGGCAAATCAGCTGCACTTTTATCTCTTCAAAGGAGGGGAAAAAGTCACTGAAAATAGTAACACTGTTGATTATTCCAGGATGCTCTAAGTGACAGCTTTTACATCGCAATGGTAAACACCAACTCTAAGGAATTTATTTGTTTAGGTTTTTTTGAGGGATTTGAGTTAAACTGGCAAGGTCAAATAATTATTACCCATCCCTAGTTTCTCAGCATAATGTGTACTTATGGTGTCAAACAAATATAGTCAACAAATGCACTTGCTGCATTGGAAATGAGTAATGGGTGGAAAGGTTGGATTTGGGAAGATTATGGCTGTGCTAAAAGGTATGATTGCTTATCACATTGGAAGATTCTAAATACCAGCTAGTAGAAACTAGAAATCGTAGAAAGAAAAGCAATCTATCATAGAGTAGGCATTTTTGCTCCCTTGAAAAGTAATCGGTGAATTGGTACAATTAAGTCCATTGATATTCATATTGTTATAAATGAGAAGGTTTTTTCAGATTCTACACTGGATATGGTGGGTTGATTATCAAGGTCTCAGCTGGCATAAAACTGACTATGTGGTTTAGCCAACATGCAATTCCAACTTTGTGCAAGAAACAATCAGAACATCTACACTGGTAAGTCAGAAGAAATTCATAACTTATTTCCTCCACTGTTGTTAATGATCTGTGTCCATGGCCTTGTAATTTAATCCTATTTCAAAACTTTTTAAAAATACCTACAGTTTTCAAATGCAAATCAATAGCACTGAGGATTTAATCAAGACACTAGATTGGTTAGCATTCCCTCTGTCATATACTCAGGTAAATCCAATACACAGTCCTATAGCACATGTCTCTCAGTCCAGAACCATAGAGTCATACAGTCATACAGCACAGAAGCAGACCTTTCGGTCCAACTAATCCATGCTGACTAGGCTTCCAAACTAAACTAGTCCCATTTGCCTGCATTTGGCCCATAGCCTCTTAACATTTCCTATACATGTACCTATCCAAATGTCTTAAATGTTGTAACTGTACCTGCATCTGCCACTTCATCTGGCAGTTCATTCCATATACGCACCACCCTGTGTGAAAAAGTTGCCCCTTGGGTCCCTTTTAAATAATTCCCCTCTCACCTTAAACCTCTGTCCTCTACTTTTGAACTCCCCTACCCTTATCTATGCCTGTCATGATTTTATAAAACTCTATAAGGTCACTCATCAACCTCTTATGCTCCTGGAAATAAAAGTCCCAGCCTATCTAGCCTCTCCTTGTTACCCAAACCCTTCAGTCCCAGTAACATCTTTGTAACTGTTTTAACTGGGATGGCACAATGGTTCAGTGGTTGGCACTGCTGCCTCACAGCTCCAGGGACCTGGGTTCGATACCAGCTTCAGATGACTGTCTGTGTGGAGTTTGCACATTCTCCCTGTGTCTGCATGGGTTTCCTCCGGGTACTCTGGTTTCAACCCACAGTCCAAGGATATGCAGGTCAGGTGGATTGGCCATGCTAAATTGCATTATAATGTCCAGGGATGTGCAGGCCAGATGGGTTAGCCATGGGAAATTCAGGTTATAGGGACAGGGCGGGTCTGAATGGAATGTGGAATGCTCTTTGGAGGGTCAGTGTGGACTTAATGGGCTGAACAGCCTGCTTCCACACTGTAAAAATTCTGTGATTCATCCTTCCTACAGAAGTGCGACCAGAACAGTATGCAGTAGTGGCCTCACCAATGTCCGGTACATGCAGCAACATGTTATACCAACTCCTATACCCAATGCTCTGATCAATGAAGGCAAGCGTGCCAAACACCTTCTTTATCACCCTGTCTACCTGTGACGTCATTTTCAACGAGCTATGCACCTGAACCCCTAGGTCTCTCTCCTCGACAACACTCCCCAGGGCCCTACCATTAAGTGTGTAAGTCCTGCTCTGGTTACCAAAATGCAACATCACACATTTATCTAAGTTAAACTCCATCGCTACTCCTTTGCCCATTGGCCTAGCTGATCAAGATCCTATTGCACTCTCAGATAACGTTCTTGATTGTCCATCATACCATGAATTTTGGTGTCATCCACAAACTTACTAAACATGCTTTCTATATTCTCATCCAAATCATTTACATAAATGACAAGCACCAATCTTTGCAGAACACCGCTGGTCATAGGCCTCCAGTCTGAAAAAAACCCTCTAACTGAAATCAGTTAGGACTTTAACTGAAAAATAAAATGACATGGGTTTTAATGTATATTTCCCAGAAAATCTGGCCATAGCAGTGATTGTTGTATTCTGCCAGAATAGCTCAATACCTTGCTGCAATGCTGCAAGAAATTTGCACATCCAGCTATTGTTCCATAGAAGCAGCTGCCTTAAAATGCCATTCTCCACTTCACTTTGATAATGCAAACCTTGTGTTTCAATACGTGTTCACATTATTGATATTTTAGGTTGTGTTGCCACAATCTCTATGCTGGCAATTATTAGTGTTTGTTGCTCCTATACTTGATCTAGACTATCTCGTTGAACACCAGTGGAAATAATGCAAACTATCAATTAGCAGTCCTCCACACCACCTCCATAGCTGCATCAGCGGTAAATAAAGCCCACTGACAAATGTTGACATGTCTGTGCTTGTACTCTTGTACTTTTGTAATAACAGCAGTAAAAATTTTGATTGCCTAATACATTCTACATATAAATCCATATATTGAAAGATTGCTCAACAATCAGGAAAGGATCCAGAATAAAAACCAAAAGAACTGCGGATGCTGTAAATCAGGAACAAAAACAAAGTTGCTGGAAAAGCTCAGCAGATCTGGCAGCATCCGTGCAGGAGAAAACAGAGTTAACATTTCGGGTCTGGTGACCCTTCCTCAGAACTGAGGAATAGTGCTTTTCACACTGTTCGTATCATTTAATCCAATTTGCAACAACATTTGTTAGTTTGTGTGTTTTGTTTTCCCTTTGTTGGATGACCTTTAAGTCCCTGACAACTTTGAGAGTGTTCCCTGTTGCCAGACAAACTTAATTGATAGCACCATTATTAATCTTTTAAATGACTTCAACTGCAGAAATTATCCCATGCCTCCTCTGTCTTTGAAAGTGGGCTTTTTGGGCTTTGAGTGTCCAACAAATTCATTACACAGTAAGTTTACCGTTGCAATACAATTTTGAAGGGGAAACCAAAGGAAGTACTTAGCTAGTCACCCATAGCATGAAGGCATCACAATTTCAACTGTTGGACTACATTAACATTCTCCTCGCCCACTTCCTATCCATTCCAGGAAACAAATACTGAGCACTGGAACTTCAAGCGGTTCTACTGAAGCTACAAGTGGGACTCAAGGGAAGAGCTTCAGGTGAGGTTTCACAGTGGTCCTCAGCAACATACATGAGCTAATGGCCTATTGGGTGGCAACTTGGCTGCCTGTCTTGGAGTCTGTTATAATCAGAAATGGCAGGATCTGCAAAGGGAATTGAATGCAAGAGTAGGGAAAATATACTTCGGGTATATAGGACATCCATGAGTGAATTAAAAAAAGACATCGAGATCATAAGAAATAGGAAAAGGAGTAGACCATTCAGCCCCTCGAGGCTGCTCCGACATTGAATAGAGTCATGGCTAATCTGATAATCCTCATGTCCACTTCATGCCATTTCCCCACAACCCTACTGATCAACCTATCTATCTCAGCCTTAAATCTACATGAGGACTCTACTCCCAGAGCTCTCTGTGGCGAGGAGTTATGAAGACACACAATCATATGAGAGAGGAAATCCCCCCTCATCTCAGTCTTAAACTGACGCCCCTTTATTCAGAGAGCATGCCCTCTGATCCTAGACTCTCCCATATTGTGAAACATCCACTCAGCATTTACCCTGCCA
Source organism: Rhincodon typus (assembly GCF_021869965.1). NCBI lineage: Eukaryota > Metazoa > Chordata > Chondrichthyes > Orectolobiformes > Rhincodontidae > Rhincodon > Rhincodon typus. Next base: position 17,121,419 of record NC_063346.1, read on the forward strand.
AGCTCCTTAAGAATCCTATATCAACATACACAGGAATGTAAAATTGAGGTTAAAATCAGATCAGCCATGATTTTACTGAATGGTGGAGTAGGCTCAAAGAGCTAAGTAACTTACTGTTGTTTCTTGGTCATACAGTTGTAAGTAGTTCAATGCATTTTCAAAGTACACCTAGCCAATTTCTACTGGATAGATAGCATTAACCTTTCCTCCCTGTTTGATTATAAAGCGATTTGTAGGCAACCTGTCTGAAAGTTACCTTCTGAGACCTTCTTCATCTGGATTGGTATAGATCTGAAATAAAACAAAGTTCTATTTTCATCACATATTTACTTAAAAACACACCAACAGATTTAGTCAGGTTGTCTAATATCCCAGCAGTAAGTATTAAGGCAGATAATGATGGCCACATCATTAACAATGAGTTGTCTCTGGTGTCCTGGCCAGTATTTATCCCTTAATGTCACCAAGATAGATTAGCTGTTCATTGTCATCTCCAAAAACAGAAGTTGCTGGAAAATCTCAGCAGGTCTGGCAGCATTTGTGAAGAGAAATCAGAGTTAAGATTTCGGGTCCGGTGACCGTTCCTCAGGACCTTGCTGTTATGAAACTGCCATGGGTGAATTGGTTGCTGCATTCCCTACAATAGAACAATGATCACATTGCAAAAGTATTTGTTGCCTGTAAAGCATTTAAAATGTCACGAAGAATACTCTATTAATACAAATCTTTCTTTTTATTCAATGATTTAAGAATCAGAAAATCTTTTTCTCTAGTCTTTTAAGAATGGTCATTTCAAAATGCACACAACCTGCAGGAAAGGAAATGAATTGGCTCCAAAAAAGAAACAACTGCGTACAAAATGCAAGGTCTGAGATTGTGATTTGGAGACAAAATGCCAAATATAAATAAAACTGAAGAGACCACACAACTAGCACATGGTGAATCTGATACTGAAAGTCTTTCTGCCTGAAGCACAGAGCTTTGACTTATATGATGATTTATTTGTGCAGGAAATTTAATGAGATACTATACAGTCTGTTCTCCCTGCTGAGCAAATGAGACAATTTTTTTCCCCCCTCTGTTTGCCAGACTTTCTACTGAAGCCTGTCACAAAATCACAAATTGTCATGGGTATGAAAGTGATGTGGGACCCTTCCAACTGTTTCCTTCTTCAGGAGGCAATGTGTTGTCTGCCGAATAATGAGGAACTGATCATGGCCTGATCTAACTGGCTGCAAGACGAAAAGAGTGAATATGATGAACTGATTGCACAAGGGAGGGAGTGGAGAAAATTTAAAGAAGACCCAAGCACACAATGTACATGGATCGGGATTCATAATGCACTAGCAGCTCTTGTACTCTGGCCTTTTAACTCCTGTGAATCACTGTAATGTGAGCTTGTTTAGAAACTATTGTTTGAAAAAATGTTCCAGGATAAAATTTATACAATTGCATCTGTTATGGAAAATTGTTTACAATAGTAAGTAATTACTAAATAACCCTTTTTTTTAAGAATATAAGTGCATGTAATGGAATGTACCTATAACCTTGATATATGGATAAGAGAGCATTAGTTTGAAAGACTTGCCCTCCCATTTTCTTTTCCATTCCTATGGGAAATGCTGCTGTATCTTCCTGTCCTGTCTGCTTTCCTGCAGGGACATAGACAAATATCAATACACAGCACACTATGACATCCCTGAGGTCAGATTTCACAATGTAGAAAATTATGCCCATGAATTGACGCATGAAGCTTTTGCCATGATGGGCCAGTTAGAGAACTGAAAGAACTGTGGATGCTGTAAATCAGAGACAAAAATTGAAATTGCTGGAAAAGCTCAGCAGCTCTGGCAGCAACTGTGGAGAGAAATCAGAGTTAATGTTTCCGGTCGAGTGACCCTCCGTCAGAACTCAGTTCTGAGGAAGGGTCACTTGACCCAAAACGGTAACTCTGATTTCTCTCCACAGATGCTGCCAGACATGCTGTGCCAATTAGAGAGTTGGCTAAGAGAGTTTAGTTGACGTATCATTTAACACTGTCTGAATGTAGACTAAGAGTACACAGTAGTGATTTAGGAAATGGGCCAAGCTAATGTGGCCATCTTTTCAATTTGACTAAAATTTTCCTCTAAAGAGCTCAACAGTGATATCCTGATAATCCATCAAGAATTAACTTGAATTTAAGTTTATTATTAAGAAGCCAAGAGGTATGAGAAATTTGTCCCCCAGGACTTACGCCTCAGATCCTGCTATAGATCATCAATACTGAAGGAATTGTGGAAGAGTGAAGGTGTTGCCAGTGTGAATTATTTATGTGTACAAATATTCAATACCTATTCTTTTTCCTGTATAACAGCTGTTGAAAATACATCCCCATTTATGGCTAAAGACAATCCAATTTTCCATGTGTTTGCTTTAATGTTTCAGTTACGTCCAAGAACATTCCTTTGACTGATTAAAGTATCCTCATCCAACCTGGTTTTGAGCATAACATTTCATTGTGCTGAAAACTATGTCTATTTTGGTTATGCAAAAATGGTTATTTTTAATCATCAGTGCTCATTTCCAAGATCATTATTGGAATTTACATTCAAAGCTATTTGAACAAACCTACTTTATTTCCTCGATTTTTCTTCATCTGTTCAGAAATCTGAAAGTACACTAGGGACGTATGCAAACAACCATTTGGATAGTTTTTGAAACAATGAAAGAAATCTAGGATGCACATGCCTCACTGAATCTTGTGCTGCTTTAAAAATGTACTCTGTACATTGCATATAATTCTTGATTTTGAATACATCTGGTCAGGTCCTCACAGGGTGCAGTGATTGTTTCATATAAACTTTTCAATTTCTTTGTTTCAATTGGGTCATCAATGAGAGACCCTGGAGGTGAAATTTAATGGGAGGCAATTCGAAGCAGGCAACATTCAATGTGTGCAAGGTCTACATCCAATCGAGTAATTAGTTCTATTTATTTTATGGATCCCATGTTCCAAATGTCCCACTTGCCCTTGCTTGAGGATTTACAGTATGGGATCTCCTTCAACACCTTTATTCAAGTTCACAATGAGTAAATTCCTTTCCTTCCCACTCCTCCTGTTCTCTTCATCATTGTTATCAGTTTCTTCTTCTTCAACATCCTTTTAATCTCCTCTGTTACTGTGATGGATATTCAAAAAAGGATGGTATAGCTAAAGATGAATGGAATTTTCCTACTTACCTACTGCTCTCCCAGTCTGTTGCCTTATTTGTTTAGTCATTTTTTTCTTTCTAAACTCTAATTCCCAATTCCACTCATCCCCTTTTTACACATGGCCAGCATAACTGCCAAAAAAAAATTCAACAGGCTGATCTTGCAAAAGAACAGCAAACTAAACTCTCGACTCAGGGGAAGAAAACTAGTCCAAATGGATCTGTGGTATTCCTGGGCCTGAACTTCTCTGTCCTTCGTTCACAAAGGTATGGAACATACCTCAAGACTGACTTTGATCATTTTGTTCATGTGATGGCTGTTTTTGCGTACTTTTGGCTGATTCCTGTTCGTGTTCTTTTGAGTCCCATCCTACAAAAAAAAACTTGCATTTATATAACACCGTTCACAACCTGAAGATGCCCCAAAATATTCTACAAGGTAATTAAGCACTTCTGAACATCCATTTTGTAATGTAACAAATGCAGCAATTAATTCTGACCCAGCAAGCTCCCAGAAATACTGATGTAAGAATAACCGCATTTTCTGTTTTATGATAAATATCGCCCAAGATGTTGGGAGAATTCCTTGCTTTTTTTCTCAAAATGATGTGACGGGAGTCTTCTGGGACAGCCAAGAGTATAGACAGGGCCTCGGTGTAAAATTCCATGTACTGCTCAGCGCTGTAATGAGGTATCAGACTTGATTATGAGCTTAAGCATCAGGACTTGCACACCCAGAGCAGAGCTTATTGCTGGAGAGACTGCTTGCTCTCACCACCAAAAAAGCCAATGGGAAACTAAATCCCTTCTCTGACGTGCTGACAGCTGCAGCCATTTAATGCTCTGAGGAGTATTAATTTCTTGGATTGTAGCCTTCCACCCACAGCTGAGGAGGAATCACAGAATTGTTACTATGTAGAAGAAGGCTATTCAGCCCATATTGTCTGCACTGGCTCTCTGAATGAGCATCATGACTTATAGCCCATTCTCCCACCCTTTCCCCATAACCCTGCACATTATTTTTATTCAAATAATCAATTAAGGTCCTCTTGACTATTGTATCCAGGCAGTATATTCCAGACCTGTACCAAATCTCTTCTCAGCCTTTACCACTCCATGGAAAACAACCCCAACTTCATCAATCTTTCTTCATTACTGAAGTATCTTATCTCTGTAAACATTCTCATTTACTTCTTCTGTACTTTCTCCATATATTCACATCCTTGCTTAAAGTGTGGTGCCCAAAACTGTTCACAATGTTCAAGTTGAGGTGTGACTTGAGCCTTATATAAATTAATCATAACCTCACTGCTGTTGGACTCTATGCCACTAATAATAATGCCTAGGTTATTTTATGCTTTATTAATAACACTCTCCACCTTTCCCATCTTAGCAAGTTGATGTTCACCTAATTTTTTGATTCACTCATGGGTTGTGGGCTTCACTGGCTAGGCAGCATTTATTGCCCATCCCTAATTGCCCAGAAGGCAGTTAAAAGTCAATCACATTGCTGTGGGTCTGGAGTCACATGTAGGCCAGACCAGGTAACGATGACAGATTTCTTTCCCTAAAGGACATTAATTGATTGATTGATTTATATGATTTTATTGTCACGGGTGCTCAAGTAGAAAAGTACAGTGAGAAGTGTACAATGTCACCACACAAAGCGCCATCTTAGATACATGTTCCTAGGTACAGAATCTTAAGAACAAGGTAGACAAAAAGAACAAAATTAAAAGTTAAACATTGCAGTTATTATGGTATAGCATAAAACTATGAAATAAGGTTAAAAGATACACATTGCAGACCTTTTTAGTGTTAAGTAGAAAATAAAGAAATAAAGCTGGAAGTTCAAACACTCAGTCTTTCTTGACTGCTTAGGCAAGGAATCACCTCGAGACTGGAAGTCTCCATTGAGGCCATACCAGGCCAAAAGAGTGCTCACTGAGCCAGGAGGTCAAGTGAACCAGATGGCTTTTTCCCCAACAATTGACATGGTTTCATGGTCATCATTAGATCCTTAATTCCAGGTCCTTTTATTGAATTCAACTTTCACCATCTGCTATGGTGGGATTTGAAGCCAGGTCCCAGAACATTGTCTGAGTTTCTGGATTGATACTCTAGTGGTAATATCACTAGGCCATTGCATCCACACACATTGGTTGGGAACCCTCTGTTCCACCACCAGGACAGCTAGGTAAAAGGTAAGTCTGGGGGGGTGCCTCAGCAGGACCAAAACAGAAGGCTATGGCAAAGGCATTGGGTGGAATTTAAAAGTTGGGGGACACCAGTTTGAGTGGTAAACTTAGAGCAGATCCGCAGTTGGAAAAGCAGCCTGATATATGGAGATATTGCCCCTTTCATAGCCAAGGCTCAAATAAGCGAAACTGCAGCCATCTCTCCAGCTACACCCTCCCACCCCAGGCCACAAGTCACCCACCCACATTCTCCTCCACTCCTCTCCGACAGTCACTGCCCTACTCCCACCTGCTGAAAAATTCCAGCGAGGTCAACTGGAGCAAATTGAGATTTGTTGTCTTAGGTCTCAGTTGCCACCCATGAGAATCCAGTGATTTTGGGGGAAGGTGTGTAGGAAAGTCACCTACAGTCAAACAAAGCTGGCACCAATACTTTTCAGGTCTGAAACCTTCCCTTTCATCCAGTTATTACTTACTTTCCCTGCCTGTCTGTTGTTCTTGGCATGTGCTCAGGTACTGATTGGCAAATGTTGCAGTTAAAAAACAAAGAGGTCAAAAGTCCATGCTGTCTTGGTGAGACAGAGGTGTGATGGAAGCCCAACTCAATTTGGATGATCGGATTTCAGGGTGGAACCTGTTCCAGGTAGTTTCATGCTTAGTTTTATTTTCTGACAAAATTTAAAATGGCTAAGGTCATTTCCTCTACTCACTCCTTCACTGGTATAACGATACAACGGGATAGCATTTAAGTCCTGCATCCACTAGCTTCATTTCTGCTCCCTTCCCCAAAAGGGCATGAGCATGACCATATCCCATGGATTGTGGCAGTGTTAGCAATATATTTGAGCTGTGGTGACCTTGCCACTAGTATTAAGTAGTCTTTGGGCCATATAATTTCTATCTAAATAGACAAAAAAGTAATTTGGAAAATAAAAGCTTAATACCAGTCTTAACTAAATTCATTGTATTTTCAACATTTATACAGCTTCACTTAATGAGCTTAGTTTTGATTTTGGACATTACATACATTCATTTCAATGGAATTGAATTGATCAATGTATAACTAAGGATATTGTCCCATTTATACCTTTAGAAATTAGCCCCATTGACTTTCAAAAATGAATGCATAGAAAGTTCCGTGACAACAGAAAGCCAGAGGTCATTTTTGCAGTTTTATAGACTCCTTGTAAAAGCCCTTGAAAAAATTTCTGTCTTTGTGCTGCTTGTGCAATTTATGTTGCAATTGCTCAATGTGTTGCAACATCATTTGTTTCAATGATGTGTGTGGCATGTCCATGTAGAATACTGCCACTGACATTGTTCACTGCAACAATGGCTTCAACTTGAATTGATTTTAAAGAGATAGAATCCATATCTGGAGTTTTGCAAGTATTATGTAGGGCTGCCTGGTCTGTCATTATAAAGATGAAGCCAGCTGTTTTCTGGACAGAAGTTGGCTACAATCAATTTCTAAGCAGTTTGGAGAGATTGATTGATATTATTTTATTACCACATGCAGCAAGAACTGTTTAGCACATACACCCTCCTAAATAGTGGATTAAGTCCATTAAAATTCTATTCAAGTAATCACAGGAGGAGCTAAAACCCCCATAAAACAACAGTGAAGAACATGTGGGCAAAACATAAAATGTTTAGATCATTCATTCTTTATGCATCCTTTTACATAAAAGCAAAGAAAATTCAGAGTGCACAGAATGCAATTTGGCCCAGCGTATTTATACCAGCTTAAAAGCAGCAGTCTAACCCAGTGTTTATGTAGGCTCTTGTGGTACAGTGGTAGTATCCTTACCTCTGAGCCATGAGGTCCAGCTTCAAGTCCTACTTATTCCAGAGGGGTGTAATAACATCTCTGAACAGGTTGATTAGAAAGTGGAGGAACACAGCAAGCCAGGCAGCATCAAAGGAGTAGGAAAGTTGATGTTTCAGGTTGGGAGCTTTCTTCAAAAAGATTCTGAAGAAGGGTCCTGACCCAAAACATCAACTTTCCTATTCCTCTGATGCTGCTTGGCCTGCTGTGTTCCTCCAGCTCCACACTATGTTATCTCTGACTCCAGCATCGGCATTTCTTACTATCCTTGATTCGAAAGTAGTTTGTTTACATTCCAGCTCTTTGTCAATAGCCCTGTAGGTTATAAACATTATGTACACATTTAAGTACTTTTTAAATTCAATGAGTGATTCTGCCTCTACTACCCGTTCAGCTAGTATGGTTCAGACCTGTCGCATTCTGGATGAAGAGAGATAACAAGGTGTAGAGCTGGATGAACACAGCAGGCCAAGCAGCATCAGAGGAGCAGGAAGGCTGACGTTTCGGGCCTAGACCCTGCATTCTGGATGAAAGCATTTTCTCTTATTTCCTCTCTCATCATTCTCCCAATTACTTTTATGCAGTTCCAGCATACTTTTCCTTTCCCCGTAGTCTATACCTCTATTAGTAAAGGAAACTATCTTACTTACCTTCTTAAACATGTTAATCTCCCACACCATTAATCCCGCATGCCCTCCTCAGTCCCAACATCCTTTGGAGCACTTCACCATCTTTCTTCCACATGCACCACACTAACAACGATGCCCACTACTGTTAATGTCATCTCACTCATTCCTCTACTTACTGTCATTGCAGGAGACAAAAGCCCTGAATAAAGTAGAGCGAGGCGTCCAACATCCAGCTCCTCACCCTCTATGAGCAGAAATCCTTGCCCTCACAGACAAAGGCCAGGAATGCTGCTAAAGTGATGCATAAATATCTATGTCCTATCAAGCTTCATTCCACTACCACGCTCTCCTGTCAAGCTTCATTCCACTACCACTCTCTCCTGTCAAGCTTCATTCCACTACCACTCTCCCCTGTCAAGCTTCATTCCACTACCACTCTCCCCTGCCAAGCTTCATTCCACTACCACTCTCCCCTGCGAAGCTTCATTCCACTACCACTCTCCCCTGTCAAACTTCATTCCACTACCACTCTCCCCTGTCAAGCTTCATTCCACTACCACTCTCCCCTGTCAAACTTCATTCCACTACCACTCTCCCCTGTCAAGCTTCATTCCACTACCACTCTCCCCTGCGAAGCTTCATTCCACTACCACTCTCCCCTGTCAAGCTTCCTTCCACTACCACCCACCCAATAACATCACTGTCAGTCTCCATCTAATCAGTGGCCATGATGCCTTCTGTGTCTCGCAGTTATCACTAACCAACCCACAACGTCAGCACAGAAACACCAGGCTCCCCCAGAACCTCTACCCTGGACCTTTGAGAATGATAGTACCAAAGCCTTGGAGGAGTTGTCAGCAACACTGTCTCCTGCACCTCTGATACTGGCATCGCTTGGGGGAAACTGTAGGCATGGAGAGTGAGGATACACAATCTGGACTGCACCTCATTGTGACAGCTCTGCAGTTGGCAAAGGAAGGAATGCCCCAGGTCACTAGCACTCAGAGAACTGTAAGCGACCAGGCCCCCAGTCAGCTCCTGGCAGGGAGAAGACACTGTGCTTCCGACCATCATGAACTTCCTGAACAGGCACAGGTAGGAGTAGCAGTGGCAGACAGACATTCAGGATGCAGTGGCTCTCATTGGCCAGAAGCTGCAGCAGTGTATGCTTCCCTGGACAGGTTGGTGGCTGTCATGGAGAGACAGATCCAGCACTGTCAGGGACAGCTGGATATGGACATACCATCACCCAACCATTGGTCCTCAGGACTGAAGTCATGGACACAACAGGGCACAGAACCTTGACGACATTCCGGGTGCCCCCTTTTCACAAGGAGACTGGGTGGGGCCAGAAACCACTGAGCCTGACGTGGAACCACATGCAAACCCCTTTACACTTCCTACTCAGGACACTGCAGAAGTGGCCAAGCCCTCCACCTACTCCCTCACTGCCTCATCTGACCCTTGGATGTTGAAGAGGAGAGTCAACATGCCCCTGAGAAGAATACCCGTGGAATGCCTGGCCCATCTAGACCCAATTGCTCCCAGGGTCACCCCACTAAACCTTCAGGGTCAATGGGTTTAAGAGCGGAGCAGGTCACTGAAGCCCAGCTGCAAAACCAGCCAGTACACTGAGATGTAGTGAGACAGAAAGAAGGATTAAAACCTATTGAGAGCAATTTGGTGGCATGGCTGAAAGAGGCTTGAATATCTCTTGCTAATTATGGATAAATAGTTGTAATTTTAGCTTTTGTGTGAATATGAGTTTCTCCTTGTAGCTGCTGAAGGCATTTTGACGCCATCGGGCTGCACTTCATGACCATAGAGAAGCTCCGTGGATGGAGATCTTTGTTGAGAGCCAACTGCACCATCTGAAGCAGTGGGAACAATATGTATGCAAAGTCTTATGTAATGCTGATACCTTTAGCTCTCCACATCCATAATCAATAATGTTTGACTCCCTCACCAAGCTAAAGTGTGGTTTTGGTGTCCAGCTGTGGTTGCACCAGGGATGTGCAGCACACACAGAGCATCAAGGCTGTTCGTTGGCTATAGAGTCTGTGTGTCTCAGTGCCGCACTTTTTATAGACCTGTGACAAATGCTGTTTCCTTTTAAAAGCCCAATGTGTAGATTGTTGCTGCAGGCCCCTCCCCCACAGACTGAGTCACTTACCCCACCCACTCTGAATATGCCTTCAGCCATTTCCTCCAGCATTACACACTTTCGATTTTCATCCTGATGGAAGGCGACAGTGAGCACTCCTATTCCAGCACCTTCCAGTCTCAGTCTGAATGTGGTGGTGAGCCCACAGATATCCATTTTGTCTTCATAGTAGCCCATCCCATTAACCCCATGGTTTCACACTTCCCCCAATCCCTATCCAACTCTCTAAATGCATCTACACCTTTGTACCATGGTAAATGGGGTGACTGTGCCAGGTGTGGGCATACTCCATCTATCTCATGCAGTCTGGGTGCTCCTGACCGTGGATGGCATCTCCTTCCGTATTACACCCTTCCCAGCCATGCTTTCTTGTACCCCTCCTTGTAAATCTTGCTACACACCTTCCACCACCCACTTCACAACTGTGCTGCACCCTTCCCTAGAGACAGAAATCCTCAGTACTGTACCAAGGCTCAGTCCTGCTACAAGAGCCACACTTGTTTACTCCCTATTCTCTCTTATTTTCTGTGGACTGACCCAACTGATTAACCTTGGCCCATCTCTTCCCTCCAACCAACATGACAATACAGGCAGACCCTTCTGCCTGGACCCTTGACTGCTGGCTGTACATTCTCCCAGACTGCAATAACCCTAATCCCCAGACTGGCCACTATGGAGCCAAAGGACTCACTGAACAGCAGAGGCACAGACCCTCTGACTGACAATGCTCCATGTGCCCACCTAACCATGGCCAATGCCCTTGATAGGTATGGGAGGCTGCCCTTCACTTACGGTGCCAGGACTCCCTGACTGGCAGGTACCTCCAAGGACTTTGTTGAGGATAATTACCTTAGAGTCTGATATGAGACTGTCTGTTTGCTGCCCATACAGTGTGTTTCCCACATAAGCTGCTGGCGCATCATGCAGATGTGTCATTGATGTCGCATATTGCCAGACAGCAAGATGTGTGCCCACAAGACTGAGTAATGCTTAGCAGCAAGGCAGGCTGCCTGCTTGTGTGATTGGGAAGGCAAGATAAGGCCTCTCAGTTTGTTACAACAAGGTTAATTTTAAAAGGAACTGTTACCTTGTAGATATCTTCCACACAAACCAACTGAATTTGTGTTTCTTGAGTTAAGAAAAGAGTGAATTTATTAGTTACTAAGCACAAGAAGAAAATGATAATGTGACACACAGATTAGAAATGAGAAGTTAGTCTAAACAAAGGAAAAGGTTGAAATGATATACAGTTCAGCCTCTGAGTCATTCATGAAAAGTGCAGAGCCAAACTGTCAATTTTGAGATTCTTGGCTTGGTGGGTCAACTGAAATTCTTTTGTCTTGTTTCCTTTGGATGATTGTTGGCTATCAATATTCACAGTGATAGAGTCCTTCATTTCCTCTGTTTCATTTTGACCATGAGAGATGCCTTTACTTTTGATCCTGCCAGATTATTGCCAAGCAGCAGGTCAACCTCATCCACAGGCAAAGTGACAACTCCCACAGGCACTGGTCCTGACATCAGGTAACATTCCAGATACACCCAGTAAAAGGGAGTAGGCATGTTCTAATAAAAGACAAACTAACCAGTCCCACTTGATATTCAATGGTGTCACCATCACTGAATCACCCACTTTCAATATTTCAATGGCTAAAATTGACCAGAAACTCAACTGTCCTCACCATATCTGCAGTGGCTACAAAGTCAGAGGCCAGGAATACTGCAGCGGGGAATTCACCTCCTGACACCCCAGTGCTTCCACCATCTAAAAGGCACTTGTCAGAAGTGTGATGGAATACTGCTCACTTGCCTGGATGGATGTAACTCCAACAACACTTATACAGGACAAAGCAGTCTGCTTTATTGGCACCACATCCACAAGCATTCACCCTCTCCACCACTGACGCTCAGTAGCAGCATAATTTTCTATCTACAAGATGCACTATAGAAATTCACCAAAGATTCTTAGTCAGCACCTTCCATGCCAATAACTAGTTCCATCTAGAAGAATAAGGGCAGCAGATACATGGGAACACCACCACCTGCAAGTTCCCCTCCAAGCCACTTCCCCCTTAAGAACATTGTGGGTCTATCTACAGCATGTGGACTGTTGCGATTCAAGAAGGCAGCTCACCACCATCTTCTCAAGGGCAACCAGAGATTGGCAGATATAAGTTCAGTGACTGTCTGGCAGGATTTATTTTTAATTCACTCTGGGACATGTGTGCCATTGGTATGCCCATGAGTACTTTGGGGTTCTAATCAGTTGTCATGACACCAAGATGTTGTTGATTTGAGTTTTATAGCAGCAGTGAAAGACCCAAAAGGGTGTTAGCTTGTTCATTGAAAAATTTAAAACAAAAACACAGTTCAAATTGTATAATCTAACTTAGATGTATGCCTAAATGTATAAGTGTAACGTACAGTATGAATCTGATACATTTGTTAACAGAGTCACCATCTATTTCTGTTGCTTTCTGTCATTGATTATTAAGAGGCATTTGCATTGATTTCCCTGTGGATCAGTTCATAAATATTCTGTCTTAAAGTCACATAATTCCAAGTTCAAGTGCCACTCCAGGATTATATCAACATTCCCAGAGTTACCCCTTAAAACACACTGAGATTTCAGGATCATACCAGCCATGTGGTGGATTAATAAGATATCATCAAGGAATTTTCCTGCAATTGAGAGAATAGTTGAATCCCCTGATAAATGGTATATATTTTTAAAATTCTTTTATGGGATGTGAACATCATCACCACTGCCAGCATTCCTACATGTGCTTGCATAGTGTATTTTACCAGGCCATTTCAAAGCCAACTCCATTACTGTAGGTCTGGAGTCAGATGTTGCCAGACTGGATGAGGATGGAAGATTTTCCTTCCCTAAGGGATATTAGTAAACCAGATGGCTTTCTGCATTAACTGTTGCCTGGTTATCTTCAGGTGATTTTTTAAAAATGTGAGATTTACTAATTGAATTTAAATTTCATCATCAGTCCCAGCAGAAATGGAACCCATGTCCCTAGAGAATGAGACTGGGGGCTTTGAAATTATTTTTTATTCATTCAGGGGATGAGGGCAGCACCGGCTAGGCCAGCATTTGTTGCCCATCCTGAATTGCCCTGGCGGCATTTAGGAGCCGACCACATTGTTGTGAGCCTGGAGTCACATGTAGGCCAGACCAGGTAAGAATGACAGTTTCCTTCCCTAAAGGACATTAGTGAACGAGATGGTTTTTTCCAACAATCAACAATAGATTCATAGTCATCATAAGAATCTTAAGTCCAGGTTTATTTTGAATTAACATTCCACCATATGCCAGGGTGGGATTTTGTCCCTGAAACTTTGCCCAGGTCTCCGAGTTAACAGGTCCATGATAATAGCACTAGACCACTGCCTCCCCATGTCAAGTTAGAGTACACCATGCCGCCACTTGCCCACATAGTGTGAGATCACCAACAGTGATTGTTTAGGAGCCTGACTAATGGATTTTGTCAGAGCAGAATATCATTGGCATTCAATCATTGACTTGCATGGAAGACGAGCATGAGCTGAGTCTGGCATCTTTACTTCGAACCTTTAAAGTAATAACGCATTTCAACTTTCAGATTGAATAGTGATTCTCTGCGTTCTCTCCAATATGTTTGAATGCAATAGATTATGGCAGTAGAGCTGGGCAAAGGTTTAGCTTCTAATCTTAAAAATTACAACAACGTTAAGAAGAACATATTCAGAGCTTAGATTGCTTAATTCTTTTTGTGTAATGCATAAGGGAAGCAGGAAGAAATGAAGCACTGTCATTAAATAGTACCTTCCAAAGTCTTGGTTCCTCACATAGCACTTTAATAACCAATGAATACTTTGGAAATGCAGTCATGATTATGTTGAAAAATTTAACATCCAAGTGCAAAGTGAGATCCCATAAATCAAGTAAGGAATGGGGTATGCTATTTTCATTGGAAAGTGGCCCAAGTCACCCTAGACCATATGCTATTCCTTTCCATCTGCATGAGGCAGGCAAGCTCTTTGTCTGCTGCATTAGCAGAACAAAATAAAGCAAGTAATGAAGGGAAAATCAGCAGAATAATAACAGAGAAGTCAAGGTCAGATTTCAGAGGTGACAATTTCTAAATGGATAGCTTTTGCCTCCTCCTCCAGTACTCCATTTTGGTATGAATTGAAGTAGACATTACAGCCAGTGGTGAAAGATGCAGTCCTAGAAATGTTAACTAATCAAATATCTCTCTTATTTTGGATGTACACATGAAGAATGAAGAGATGCCAAAAGGAATCCAATTCTACCATGAGTCAGTCGATTCATAAAGGAAGAGAAAATAGGAAAAAAAAAATACAAGTCTTACTTCAATGCATTACTGGGGCAGTGCGGCGCTGCCAGAGGCAGCGTGTTTCAGATTAATGAGAAACTGAGGCCCTAGCTGTTCTCTTGTACTTAGACATATGCATTGTTCTTCTGGATCCCTGTGCAGGACAATAAGTAGCAAGACCTTGCTACTATTCCCAGTCCATCAAAACTACTTCAACAATCACTCCAGCCTCGATATAAAAAACACATAGAACTGCAGATGCTGGAGATTTGAAACAAAAACAGAAATTGCTGGCGAAACTCAGCAGGTCTGGCAACATCTGTGGAGAGAAACAGAGCTAATGCTTTGGGTCCAGTGACCCTTCTTCAAAACCGATGGCGTTCTGTTGAAGGCTCACTGGACGGAAATGTTAACTTGGTTTTCTCACCACACATGCCACCAGTCCTATTGAGTTTTATCTAGCAATTACTGTTTCTGTTTTACTCCAGCTTAGATTGTTTTCTGCTCCTAAACATCCCCCTCAAATGTGCTTTTGTAGGCCTTCTTTGGCTGGCACCATCTGGTGATTTTCATTCTACTGTCATTCCAGCAGGGCATACATCCAGGAGGTGAAGTATGTGTTGTCCCAGTCTAAGTAATCACTATGTCATTGATGTTCTGTAGCCGCCTCTGGTCAGTCCTGTACAGCACATCTTCAATGCTGATGTTTAGCTGCCAAGTAGAAGAACTTATGTGACACCTTTGCTGTTCATTTCCATGTCCCACTAGCATAGACTACAGTTGGCTCCACTCCAGACATGAACAGTCACAGCTTCATGGCTTTGTTGATGGTGTTAGATGGGCCAGACAATGTGAAGGTGCTGGATAAGCAATGATGCTTTGTCAGTTCTTGTGAGGTTACCATTCACTATATCACCTTGACTGGAGATGTTGCTTCTCAGGAAGGGGGAATGATTGAGCTCCTTAATGGTCAAAGGATACAGGATATGCCATTTAGGGCTGAGATGAGAAGAAATGTTTTCATCTGGAGATTGGTGAATATGTGGAAATCTCTGCCACAGAAAGCAGTTGAGGACAAAACATTGATATTTTCAAGGAGATATAGTTTGTAGGCTTTGAGGGATCAAAGGGCATGGGGTGAAGGGGGAACAGTGCACTGAGTGAGATGATCAGCCACGAACACTTTGAATGGTGAACCAGGCTTAAATGACTGAATGGGCTACTCTACCCCGACTTTCTACACTTTTTCTGTTTCTGTTGTCCAATGATGATGGAGAATGGGGTTTTGAAGCTTATTGCTGCTTTATCGTCATTGTCCTGGTCTTTTCAAAGTTGATGAGGTCACCAAGCTTGACTCCACTACTCTCCAGCAAAGTGATGTTGTCCACAAAATCCTGTTCCGTCAGGTATGGGCTTCTAAAATCTACACTACCATCACTTTCCTCATGATGCATTATAGGAAAAAGAAAGGGAGAGTATGCTTTATGCCATATTCCTGTTGATGATGTGGATAGGATTAGGGGTAAGGTGATGATGTCTGTGGTGTATCTTTCGGTCTACATGCAGCAGATAGGGTTGGAGTGTATGCAGTTGAATATGGATATGTACCACTCAATGATGCTGCACTGTCATGTCATCTATGCGAGTAACTGCTAATGATTGCAAGTCATTCTTGAAATCACTGAATCTGATTACAAGTGGCTTCTGATATTCCAGCCTCTGTTCTCTATTGCTCCTGAATGTAAAACTTTACTCATAGCATGATCTACCACCCTGGAAACCTGCCTGTTCTTTATGAAGGGTACAATCTACTTCTGCTCTCAGTCTGTTGAGGAGCAACCTGTTGAAGTCAGCAATGTTATGGCCCTCCAGTCATTGCAGCTGTTATAGCACAAAGAAACATGATTTATGGCAGGGGAAGGTGATTTGACCCCTCTCACCTGCTCCAGCATTCATGGCTGATTTGGTTGTGGCAAAGTCCACACTTCTTCCAACCCTTTGGCTCCTTCCATTGATAGCTTGGCTATTACTCATTGTATTCAATCATCTGGGATATGCTGTGCAGTCCAGACCTTAATAACAAGTCTATGAACTCTGTTAAGACAATATTTTTGCTGTGTTTGACCAGCCCAGCTGTTCTCGCAAATAGATATTAAAAATGCAAGAGGCTATTTCAATTTGCTTGGAAATCTGAGCTGCTATTAACCTTGAATCAGCATCATTAAAACAATTATCTGACAAGTGATCTTACTGCTAATTTTGAGATCTTGCTGTGCATCACTTGACCACGATGTTTCCTTAATTTATGACTGTGACTACAATCAGTAAGCAATTCATTCGCTTACAAATTGGGATGTCCTGAAGATATGAAAGATGCTATGTGTATGCAGGATTTTTCTAACTTTAATTTTGGAAATGTATCATTCTTAAAATATTGCTTGTCAGTTTGAAGTGTATGTTTGAAGTGAAGGGAGTCATACTTGTAAAACGATAGAGAACCAGAGGACACAAATGTGATATGAAAAAAAAATCTTTTCACACCGTAACTAATTCAGATCTGAAATGCACTTGTTCTCGAATATTTTGTAAAATGCATTTTCTGATAGTCTGTAACTTCAAGGCACTGGCTAAGTGCATAAGCTTTGGTTTTTGTATCTTTGCTTCTGTTTCCAGGATATCTGATGCACTCAGATCTTTTTCTCTGGTAGAGGGTATCATGTGGAATAAATATTTGCTTATTTCACTGTTTGTTTTTAAGGGTTGTAATATCCAATAAACATTTTCATGTGTACAATACAGACCCTTGCCAAGCAGGTCTGCCTTCACGAAATGTTATTAGACCTTTCAAGGCAAAGCTTTTCTCTGAAGATTGAATGAGTATGCATGAAAAACTGCACCTAGATTTACTTCCTGGCTCTATAATCTTTCAGCACTGCACTTTGTCTTCTGGTTCAGCCAGCTGTTTGTCAAAACATGAGCCAGTTTGTCACCAAAATAATTTCAGTTACTTCTTTCGAGAGTGAAGAAGTTAAAGGTGGTTACTTAAACAAGATCTTCAATAATTCTTCCCCACTGTTATTAGACTTCTGAATGAGCTTCTCAAATGTTAAATTTAATGTTGATCTCGCTCTTTGTGAATCTTGTCTGCAGCCATGCATTGTATTCTTTGCTCTCTTCTATTACCCTTTTGCGCTTTGTATGGTATGATCTGCCTGTACTGCACACAAAACAAAATTTTTCACCCTACCTAGATACATGTGGCAATAATAAATCAAATTTAATCAAATCAATTGTCGTCTGTTAAGAATATGCTACTGATTTAATGCACACTTGGCATTCTCACACAAACAGGATCTTTAATTTAAAGATTTGGTTAAAATAAATAAACATTCAATTTTGATTGATTCTGTTTTGTGCACTTTATTTTTAACTACAGTGACAAACTTGACTGAGAAATTCTATGCAGCTAAATTTCTCATTGTGTTCCTCAGCTGCGAACAATGTCTGCCAAAATCCTGTCGTGGCAACAGTGTAATTTGTAACAAGAGCTCATTTGAATGTCCTGTACATTGGCACAAATCTCATGTAATTTGGGAGCATGGAGGGGGTTAGATTTGAATATTAGCAGTACAGCCTTAAAAAAAGTAAACAAATTGAAATTGAAGCAGGTTAGGAGAGAAGTGCAGAAGCCATAAACCATCTCCAGTACTTTAGACATACACCTCCTTCCTTACGCCAGTCTCAGAAACTACTCCTAATCCCTACTCTCTGCTTGTTGTTTTGCATCCAGCATATTTTGATACATATACCCTAACTCCCATGCTCTTATAGTCAAGAGTCTATTATTAACTTTTCAGATATTTTTATACAAATCCAAATTTGTCACAACTACTATGGTATCCTGTCTACTCTTTCTAATACACCTTAAAAGGATTGAATAAGGTTTGTTAAGTTTGGACTTCTCTTTTGAAGGCCATGTGGACTATCCTTCATTATATTTTTGGGTTTCAAATGTTTTTGATTACATTTTTGAGCAAAGACTTTATTATCCTTCCTATATTAATGTAAGTGGTTTAAAGTTCTCCGGACTTCTGCTGCCTTCCCTTTTAACTATTTAAATTATATACAGAAATATGAGTTGTATAAATGTGCAAAGCACTTGCTAGGCCTCAGCTGGAGTTTTGTGTACAGTTCTGAGTGCCACATTATAGGGAAGATGTGAATGTATTGAAGAGAGCACAGCAGAAATAAGAAACTTCAACTAAAAGGATAGATTGAAGAAGGTGGGGGCTATTTTCTTTGGGGAGGAGGAGGCTGAGAGGAGATTTGATAGAGGTTTTCTAGCAGGCTGGATAGAGTAGTTAGGAAGAAGACATTCCCACTCATAAAAGGAAACAAAAACAAGGGGATATAGATTTAAAGTGAAATGCAAATGAAGCAAGCTGATGCAAAATTTTTTTCACACAATGAATAGTGAGAGTACGGAATGCATTGCTTGGAAATGTGATGGAGACAAGTTCAAATGAGGCATTCATAAGGGCATTGAATGATTGTTTTGATAAAAATGGTGTGCAGGGACGTGGGGTAAAGGCAGGAGAATGGCACTAACTAATAGAGCCAGTGCAAGCACAATGGGACGAATGGCCTCCTGCACTGTAACAATTCTGTGCTTCTATGATAAATATTAGCTGTTCTTAGACACTATTCCTTTTCCTAATTTAGGTGCAATCCATTTTGACCGGGGTATTATTCTCCCACTGTCTGATAATTTCATCATGCATCTCTCCTTCATATCTTTCTTGATCGTTTTTTTCCAATGGCAGGTCCATTGTGTTAGTCAACCTGTTAAAAAGCATGACAAAATAATTAATCAGTACTTCTGCCTTTTATCTCATCAAGTGTGAGTTATCTGGAAGTCCTATTCAAAAGAAAAATAGTCTCTAAATTTACATGAATTATACCTCACTTTTTTGATGTAACATTCATCACGGTTCTATTTGCATAATTTTGGGTGCACAATGTATTGCCAAACTTGCCTACATATCATGTTATTGTTCTATTTCATGCATGGGACCAGACTGACCAACAAGCATGCATGTCAATGTTGAGAGACATACAGTTCCCAATCTTCATTCTATAACCAGAACCCTGGACCCATCTTGAACCCAGTCGAAATCATAGCAAGGTGAACAGGCCTGAGCAAAAGGATAAGTGTACCTTGATGCCTAAGCATTTTTGCAGGTACTAATTTAATTGTATTTAGCCAAAGCATTAGTACAAATACAACACTTAGTCAACATTTGATATGCATCTCATCAAGAACATTGAAAAACTCAAAAACCATGCCCTAGTTTCCAGGCCTGTGAAGCCTCCAATGTAGCTGGCAGGCAGTTCACGCCCATTACGAATTGGTCATGTAGTTTTGCCATATTGATCTTGAAAGCAGTGAACTGAAGCAGACATTAGGCCTTTTCAAATATGAGGCCTAAAGTCTGTGTGAAGAAGCCGCTTCCACAATGTTAGGTTACCTACATGTGATCTAACAAGTGTTTCTCAAAGGTACTACTGCAGGCTACACAAACAACAAAAAAGTATTTCAAATATATTCACTTGAATAGAGGCATAAAATTCACATAAAACCAGTCCAGGAGCATCCACCCCTCTCCTCCATTGCGATCTCAACCTTCCCCAGTCATCACTCAAACACCTGCTTTCTTCAAACATCACAGATCTTAAAGCATTTTTTCAAAATAGCACTATCCACCTCCTCCAGGCATCGCTAACCTTCCAACATTACTGCTTTCCTTCTAAACTGTTCACCCAATGCTGTTGTCCGCTTCCTAATTGCCCTTCTTCACAATTATCCTTCTTCCCAAGTGCTCCATTCTCCCCTTCACTTCCAACTCCCTTTTAACAAATTGAGAGGCGCTTCTATTTCCCTTTGGCAGCAAGCTGTCTGGGGCACCTCATAGGCAACCACAGCTCAACAGTTTGATGATAAAAAGACTGGACATTATGTACTCCTCTGGACGACCCACTCAGGTGGGAGTTGTTCCCTAAGCTCCCTGCAGTTCCAGTTTTGTCTTAGAATGTAGGTTGGATAGTTTGTACTTGGATATAGAATACAGATTTCCCTCAATACGATTAGATCAGTAGATTCTGGATTCCGTGTGCTGGGCAGGAGAATTACTTTGCTGTGTGTAAGCATCAAATGTGAAAAACAACATAAAACTACTTTCTCCAAATGTTAACCTCACTATGAACAATGTAAAATTGATATGGTGGCATTAAAGAGTAACTGTTAGTCTTGCAGAATGCTATCTTCTTTGCAATATCCAACAAGTTACAGATTTCTAGATAAATAGTGGGTTCATGGAAACTATCATTTTGCGCTGAACTGTAAAAGGGGTTGAGAAAACAATTGGTTGTAGCAGTAAGCTTATCATAAGCATATTGACAAAATCTTGTATTTTTATGATTTGTTCAAAAACCTCTCTTATCAAATGTTTGACTCCAGGGTCTAAAATTCAACTGTTTAAAGTTATTTTTATTTCATTGGTTTAGTTAAGTCATATTTGAGCATTCTTAAGGAAAATGGAGACTGTGAAGCAACACAACTCAATTTGAGATTGTGCTTCCAGTAAATTGTATGTCAATCTGCTTTGAAATTGACCTATGATATTTTCCAATTTTACTGGTACATAAACATAATGAGTTTTGATCCCAGTACTTCAAGTTATTGCTGTCTAGATGCCAACTCTCTGCGTAGAAGTGAAGGAGCAGTCTAAAGTCTGATTCAGTACACATTTGTCATATTTGTATAATATTTCTTCTGCTACTTCCGGTTTTATTTTACATTTCAATATTTGATTTGCTGTAGCCCTCTGACTCATGTAGAATGACAAGTTTATCCCTGTTGGCATAATATCCCTAATTCCATCAGGTATAAACCAGTTAGAATCCAGCATTTAAACCACAGACTTAATCCATAACACTTCCATTGAACAGAAAGTGAAGTTGCAATGTGGAAAATGGTTGCATAACCATGAATTTTCTATGATCATTTTATTATTGCTGAAATTATAGCTCTAATGTTCATTATACTTTGGTTAAGTAAAGTTAAACACACTTTGGGGAGTCTGATTAGACCCAATATCAGGTGCCTTTGATTCCCAGCCCCATTTATGCAGGTAGCATAAAATCAATGTGCTGCCTTCCTGTCAACATGATTATAGTATAGAGCCCAGTGTACAGACTGTCGCCTGTTTAATATGGGAAGACCAGCATCCATATATAGCCTGCACACCTTATAGGCAGTCAGTTTCTCTGACAGGGAAGGTGCATTCAGACAAACGGCAGAAACGAGATCTGGAAGACGGTGGAGGAAGAGAACAGACCACCTTCACATTGAGAATACCCTCCATCGTGTTGTGTGGCACTATCACCATGCTAAATGAGACAGACTTCAAACAGGTCTAGCAACGCAAGTCTAGGCATCCATGAGGTGCTGTAGGCCATCAACAGCAGCAGAACTGTACTCCAACACAATCCGTAAACTCATGGCCCAGCATATTCCCCACTCAACCATTGCCATCAAGCCAGGGAATTAACCATGGTTAAATGGAAAGTACAAGATGGCATGCCAGGAACAGCATGAGGCATACATAGAAGTGAGGTGTCATCCTGGTAAAGATAACAAAAAGGAATAGTTGCAAGCCAAACAGCATAAGCAGCGAATGATGGACAGAGCTCTGCCATCTCACAACTAATTGATCAGATCTAAGCTCTGCAGTTCTGCCACATCCAGTCAAGAATAGTGGTGAACAATTAAACAATTCACTTGGGGAGGAGGTTCCACAAATATCCCCATCCTCAATGATGGAAGAGTCCAAAACATCAGTGCAAAATTTAAAGCCGAAACATTTGCAGCAATTTTCAGTCAGACGTGCTGAGTGGATGATTAATCTCAGCTTCCTCTAGTGGTCCCCAGTGATACAGATACCGGTCTTCAATTTGATTCACTCCATGTGATATCAAGAAACAGTTGGAGGCACTGGACAGTGCAAAAGCAATGGGCCCTGACAACATTCTGGCGATAGGGCTGAAGACTTGACCTCCAGAAATTGTGCTCCCCGAGCCCAGCTTTTCCAGTACAGTTACAACACTGGCATCTGCTGGGCTGACAAGTGGCAAGTAACATTCACATCACACAAATGCCGGACAATAACCATCGCCAATACGAAAGAATCCAATCATCGCCCCTTTCCAGTTAAGATGGCGGCACAGTAAGATGCTCCAGCTGGTGCTCCTCTGCTCGCCAGCTCCTTTTCCTCTTTCTTCCTTTTATTTCCCTCTTGCTGCAGTTTTTGTTCTACTCCGCCCTCAACTTTTAACTTCTTAAAGTACCTTACCTGACGAGAATGTAAAACGGAGTCCAAGACCAGCTGGGGTCAGGAGATGAGTCAGGGCCGGAGTGGGAGCAGAGCGATCGTGATCCGAGTCCCGGGAGCGGGTTACAGCCGGAGGGGGAGCAGAGCGATCGCGGGCCGACTCCCGGAAGCGAGTCACAGCCGGAGCAAGGAGTGGGGAGCAGAGAGAGCGCAGGCAAAGCTGAGTTGTGACGCAGCTGTTGCCAGACCAGGAGCAGAGCAAGCTCAGGCCAGCTGAGGGGGTCGAGCCCTGGAGGTGAGTCCTGGACAGAGGCCAGCGCATGGAGGCAGTGTGCCCTCATGTTCTGAGGCCTGGTAGGCAAGGACTCAGTGAAGAAAGAACTATAACGAGTACTTTAAAGACATTTTTTATTCTCGTTCTGGACTATTGAATCTCTGTATTCCCATGTTAGTCTTTTTTTTTTAATTATTTCAATTCTGTAACAACACAAAGTATCTGTACCTAGGTACCCTGCACCTAAGATGGAGACCAGAGGTGACATTTCAAACTTTTCACTGTAGTTATTCGAGTGCATGTGGCAATAAAGGCTATTCTATTCTATTCTATTGGCATTCAGTGGTGTTACTATCACTGAATTTCCAACTATCAACATCCTGGAGGTTATCATTGAGCAGAAACTCAACTGGACTCACCGCATAAATACAGTGGCTACAAGAGCAGATCAGAGGCTAGGAACACTGTGGCTAATAACTCACCTCCTAAATCTCCAAGGCCTGTCCACCTTCTACAATGTACTAGTGAGGAGCATGATGGAATACTCCCCACTTGCTCAGATAAGTGCCGCTCTAACAACACTCAAGAAGCTTGATACCGTCCAGGACAAAGCAGCCCGCTTGATTGGCACCACATCCACAAGTATCCATTCCATCCACCACCGATGCTCAGTAGCAGCAGTGTGTACTATCTACAAGATACACTGAAGAAACTCACTAAAGATCCTCAGACTGCACTTTCCAAACCCATGACCACTTCTATTTAGAAGGACATGAGAACTCCACCACCTGCAAGTTCGCTTCCAAACCGTTTACCATCCTGACTTGGAAATACATTGAAATTCCTTCACTGGTCCACCTTCAATCGCTGGGTCAAAATTCTGGGAGTCCCTCCCTAATGGCATTGTGGGTCAATCAACAGCACATGGACTGCAACGGTTCAAGAAGGCAGCTCACCACCACCTTCTCAAGGGCAATTAGGGGATGGGTAATAAATGCTGGCCAGCCAGCGACACCCACATCCCACAAGTCAATTTTAAAAAAGACCTTAGTCAGAAACATGCGAAGGAACAGAGAAACAATGTTTCCAATAGGGAGTAGGAGGCCAGAGGGTAATGGGTCAATGTTCCTCAAGGCACACTCTGAAATGGGAATGGGAGCAGCTAGACAGAGACATCAAATCTATTGCAGTTGTATTCCTGAGGATCTGGTTGATCTGCTGGAAAGATTTCAACGACTGAGATTTTCCAACAATTTCTGGTTTTGTTTGTTGCTCTCTCATTCTGCTTGTCTCCAATAAGAGTGAAAACAGTGAAGTACCCTCTCCTTCTATACAAGGCCTAGGTCACATCCCTGACGTATTGAAGCATGATGAACTATGAAATGTTGACAATGGCACTTGTTCCTGGTCTAAATGACCCATTGGTGTAGAATGTAGCCCATGATTCTCTTCAGGTCTACTAGCAGTGCTTTCCCCAACCTACAGTGCAGCAGTGCAGGTCCAGTTGCAGGAGGTGGACCATCTCCTTAATGAAATGTTGGTGCCTCAGAAACTGCTTCTGGCTGAGGTTGGAGGAAGGAAACGTTCCCCGAAAAGACTCGTGGTGCACATAGAGTCTTCTATTGAGAGCCTTCCCCTTCGTCCCCTCTGTGCACAGCTTCCCCTCTCCACTGCTGGTGTTCCACCTCTGAACAATGCTGAGGTCCAAGACTGTTAGTAACTATAGCTCTTATCACAGAGAGAAGACTTTCTCCTGACTACAGACTTTCCAATTTCTCTGATTTCCCTGGCAGCGTCCAGCAGTCTCCCTTGTGAATCAGAAACATCTGTCAATGACATCAATGCAGCATCTCCACTCAATCTGTTTGAGAGAAAGCAAATCAAAAGTGCCTCAACTTGAACGTTGAATGGTTAGCCCTTTAAGTGATGCTCATGGAGATTCCAGTGCAGTTAAACATATGTTTAGCTGGGATTGATTAAGAAAAAAATGTTCATTGTATTTGAGAAGTCCCATATGCAAATCGTATGCAAAATAAGCTTTGGAATTGTTTGATATACAGTAAAGAAAACATCATCATAGTCCCAGAAGACCACAAGGCTGCTCTCTCATTAGAGAGAGGCAACTGGTGGTGAGTTTATTATGAGGGTGAGAGGTGAAGTTGAGAAACCAGGATGTTCATGGTAACCTCAGCCAATGTGGGAATTGAACCCATGCTATTGGCATCACACAGCATCACAAACTAGCTGTCCAGCCAAGTTTAATATCATGATCCACTTGGCATTAATAGTGCTACAGAGTTTAATTTCACAGCATATATACTTTGTGTTTCATCGGGTGGATGGTACTAATACAGAGAACCTGGTGGCCCAGAACAGACTTTTCCATTCACAAATATGTGAACTAAATTCAATAATACATAGCCAGGCTTATTTCTGACAGCCATTCCTTCTGTATATTGTCATTTTAACTACAAGACCTTGAAAAAAAACCTAAAAACAATGAGTGTCCTTGCATCTCTATGACTGCTATGTGAAATATATTGGAACTGTCTCAATCCAACTTCTAATTTAAAACTGACAATTTTCTTAGAAAAAGTATGAAGCCAACATGGGATTTGGAAATATGTCCTGATTCAGTGGAATATTCTTTACGAAAATAGGTTATAGTCAGAACCTTGCAAATCGCAGCTGTTTGTTGCTAGATGATAGGTAAAGCAAAGTTGCTATTGGCTATAGCTGTCTTCAATCACTCACCTCAAACATTCCAACACACAGGTTAATCCATACACACCAACAAAAAAGGAAATGTAGAACTAACAAGGTGAAGATTAGGATCTATGCTAAATAGAAGAGAATCAGTTATACACATGGAGTAAAATGTCTTGCTGCTGCTGAGTAGACCCTTGGTGAGACCGTACCTGGAGTATTGTGTTTTCTTTTGGACCCTTATCTAATAAGGGATATACGTGTCATTGAGAGAGTGCTACAGAGGTTTGCCAGTTAATCCTTGGGAAGGTGAAATTGTTTTATGAGGAAAGATTGAGAAAATTGGATCTGTGTTCCCTAGAGATCGAAAGAATTTGTGGCAACATTGAAATTTAGAATTCTTAAGGATGGGAGGCCAGCAGTATACTGCAAGAATTGGTGCTGGGTCCACTGCGTTTTGTCATTTATATAATGATTTGGATGTGAATATAGTAGGAATTGTTAGTAAGTTTATAGATGACACCAAAATTGATGGTGTAGAATGTTATCTCAGAGTACAACGGGATCTTGATCAGATGGGCTAATGGGCTAAGGAGTGGCAGATGGAGTTTAATTTAGATAAATGTGATGTGTTGCATTTTGGAAAGGCAAATCAGGGCAGGAATTATACACTTAATGGTAGGGTCCTGGGGAGTGTTGCCAAACAAAGAGACCTTGGAGTGCACGTTCATAATTTCTTGAAGATGGAGTCAGGGTAGACAGGGCAGTGAAGAAGGTGTTTTGTATGTTACCTTTATTGGCCAGTGCATTGAGCATAAGAGTTGGGATATCATGCTGCAGCTGTACAGGACATTGATTAGGCCACTTTTGGAATACTGCAATCAATTTTGGTCTCCCTGCTATCGGAAAGATTTTGTTAAGCTTGAAAGAGTACAGAACAGCTTTACAAGAATGTTGTCAGGGTTGGAGAGTTTGAGCTATATGGAGAGGGTGAATAGGCTTGGGTTATTTTCTCTGGAGCATCAGAGGCTGAGGTGACCTTATAGAGGTTTATACAATCATGAGAGGCTGGATAGGGTGAATAGCCAAGGTCCTTTCCCCAGGATGAGGGCTTAGGTTTAAGGTGAGAGGGGAAAGATATAAAAAGTACATAAGGGGGGAATGAGCTGCCAGAAGAACTGGTGGAGGTTGGTACAATTACAAGATTTAAAAGGAAAATACCTTTGGACACAATGATATTGCAAATGGCTTTATATAAGTGCAAATCCTTTATTAATCATTATTCAAAATTAAATGATACTGACGATGCTCTCTCAGTTGAGTTTTTAGTAGTTTATCTGTATTGTAACCGAATATTGTGTCAGATTGGTAATTTCAGAATTAAAGCATGATCTATACTACCCTTAAAGGAATGTCTGGATATTAGTTGCGGCGGCAATGAACTGGAATTTTATCCAGGTTGGAATGTAATATTCTGCATTGACGTTGACGTACTTGACTTTGGTGGCTAGGTAGTATACTATTCGCAGGTTCAGTGGTGTTTAACTACCACATAAATAAAGTAACGTGGAACGTGAAGAATTCAAAACTGAAATACATAGAGAAGGGTATGAAGGGATATTCAGCAGTGGCAGATAAATGGAATCCAGATTCATATGAACCATAATCTAATTAAATGGCAGAACAGGGTGTAGGGGCTGAATGACCTACTTCCATTTGTGTATTTGCAAAAGAGGTCTACCCCTTGGATTCACCTAAGTCTAACTACACAACTGGAATTGAACTTACATACTATGAAATTATAAATTGAAAAATTTTCTGGAATAGTTTACATATAAATGAGATAAATCGTTGGTTCTCTACAAAAGGTGATATGATGTGGAATTTATATATTTCAGAGAAACTAAACAGGTACGGTCAGAATAATTTGTTTAACTTCTGATATGCATTCTGGGAAATAGTTTAAGAAGTCTCCTTTCCCCATTTGAAGTGTGGTTGTTGTAACCAATCAGCACCTGGAGTTGACATCTCAATGCTGCTAATCACCCCGCGACAACATCTCTCTGTCACAGGTTGGCTTATAGAGAATGTCTCTATAAAATGTCAGTGTCTGACTTGGGTCTTCACACCTCTACTTGTATGTATCTAGCTACATGTTTTTGTCTTAATGCTTGCAGACTAGAGGGAGGTAACAGTCTAGTCAATGGAACCTCCACCATCTGAACAACCGTCACATAGTGCAGGGTCGATCCAGTAATCTCACAAGAGTGGCCAGGATAACTCAAGGCATTGGTAGCAATATAAATCCTTCACCAATCATATAGCTTCACTCAATTTCTTACATGTCAGATGATTTCTCTTTCAGTTCCCTAGCTTTCAGGGGAACCTATTTCTGCGCAGGATAACCTTTCCTCTGCTTAACAGATTGATATCTGTACATTGAATTAGGCAGCAAGAGATTTTCGGAAATTTATAAGCCTAATATTGTAAAAATATAGTTTAGCACAAACATCAGTTTCCACCTTTCCCTTCTGGACCCCTTCCCTGTAAAAGAAGCCAACCCCCTTGAACGGGGAAGCGCCCAACTTTTTTGATTTGTAAATAAGCCCATCGCAAAATTAATCACCCAATTAACAAACACAGTTCACCAAGGGCAGCGGTGGTAACACTTGACAAAGCTCAGATGGTAAGCTCTCTTGTAATCTGGATACTGAGACAATCACTTGTTATTGCTGCAGTTTTCCTTCCTTAAAAGCAATAACACTATTTCCCTAAATAATTTCTATTGTATTTGATTCTTGTGTTATTTATTTAATATGCAAATAGTTGTCAAAATCTGAAATTCTTTCTGTCAAAAATTGTTGCAGCTGGGTTGGTTGAAGAGTTCAAAACTGAAACAGATAGAGAAGGGTATGAAGGAATATGTTGCAGCGGCAGGTAAATGGAATCCAGATTCATATGAACCATAATCTAATTAAATGGCGGAACAGGGACAAGGGGCTGATTGGCTGTCTTCCATTTCTATGTCACCAGATTTTTAAAAAATAATCAGCAATTTATCATCAAGCTGTAAACTGGGAAAAAGGTGAAGTAATACTTCCTGATATTGAGTCACACTTTGTGTTTTGTATTATAGTTAATAGCATGGTCGTAATATGGAAGTGATGCAATTGCCTTGTTCATAAATTTACGTGCAAAGCAAACAGTAAAAACAATTCATTTTTCAGTCTATCTTGTAAGGAACCTGTTTTCTTTCCCACAAGAAACACTTATTGCTCATAATTCCAATAAAAATGTGCGCAATAAATTGGTCAATTTGAATTGTTTCATCATTGTTTTTGTATTCCTTTCCCTGTAAAATCACTGGGGGGAATTCAATCAAATTCAAGAATCCCTAGCAAGCTGGGCTGAATTTTCAGCAGATGTTCAGATTAGTTGTATTGGTCATTGCTGTAGTTATTCATGTCAGCTAACAGATGAAGACAAAAACTGAGGGAGATTAATAGTCTGTATGGTTCTCATGGAATAAATTCATTGTACCAAGGTGGGTAGCCACTTCCAGATAGCAAATGTGCACAATGATGTGATGGCAGGAGAAATTTATTTGGACAGAATAATACTTGAAAATCAAAAGTCCTTGGCGTTATAGTGAAAAATGGATGATAGTAAATCTGTGACTTATTTTGGATCTCTCCCAGGATTTTTATGTTCATTGAAAGCAAGTGAATTAGTCTGCAGACAAAGCCTTGTGTTTTACAACTTGCAGTGCCTTTGACACTAATACATAGCAATGGAATTTAGGTCACGAGTCAGAGCCCAACTATAGCAGCCAACAACTTTCAACATGTGCACCTGCATTTCCTCTGTAGACACTGGCAATGGGTGAGGATCCTCACTTTTAATGCTCACTAAGTAAATGATCCCTTCATAATATCATAACAGTGTGAAAACAGGCCATTCGGCCCATTAAGTCCACATTGACTCTCCAAAGGACATCTCACCCAGGCCCACCCCAACCCTATCTCTACATTTCCCACCCTAGGCACTACAAGCAATTTAGCATGGCCAATCCACCTAGCCTGCACATCTATGGACTGTGGGAGGAAACCGGAGCATCCAGAGGAAACCCACGCAGTCACGGGGAGAACGTGCAAACTCCACACAGACAGTCACCTGAGGCTGGTATCAAACCCAGGTCCCTGGCGCTGTGAGGTAGCAGTGCTAACACTGAGCCACTGTGCTGCTTACTTTGCATTAGTTGGTTATAACATGTCATAAATGTTACCTTTGTTGATCAAAAGTTACACCATGTGGCCCTGGCTGATTGCTAATTCTGCTGCTTTGGATATGCTGCTCAACAACTTCTTAAAGGCCAGGGATAGAAAAGTCAACCCACGACTGCCAAATTGGACATGGTTGCAAAGGCATTAAGGGACTTGTGGAATTGACTAGCTAACCAAGACTGTTAGCCACTTTGACAAACCTTTTCTGCAAGTCATTTGAATAACATTACAATTAACAACAGCCAATGTATAATCTGTATGTCCATTTAGGCATTTAGCTACATTGCAGCCTGCTGTTCATTCAGAGTTATTTAACACTATTTCTCTGATATTTCAATTATTTTCAAGACCCAAAATTCCAACTTTCCTGTGTTATTTGCCATGACTCCTTAACATTATAAGATAAATTAATCTTTCATACAGGAGAATAACCTGTGATTTCCAGTTGAAAAATTATAAGTCAATATAAAATAGCTTCAGCATGCCAGAGCCATTGAACAAAAATTGAATATTAAAGAGTTCATATAAAGTATGTAACAATGTTTATTGTGAAAATTCACAAAATATTCCAATGTAGATTACTCAGTTTGGAAAAGAAAACAATGAGAATCATAATAACAGAAACAAAGTTGCTGGAAAAGCTCAGCAGGTCTGGCAGCATCTGTGAAGGAGAAAACAGAGTTAACATTTCGGGTCCGGTGACACTTCCT
>NC_063346.1:17152525-17179992 GCF_021869965.1 Rhincodon typus
GTTAACTCTGTTTTCTCCTTCACAGATGCTGCCAGACCTGCTGAGCTTTTCCAGCAACTTTGTTTTTGTTCCTGATTTACAGCATCCGCAGTTCTTTTGGTTTTTATTGAGAATCATAATAAGCTGAAATGTGTATTAAAAGGACAATGGATTTAGTTACTAAACTTCGAAGCTCCATCAAAGCTGGATTGCGATTTAATTTCAGTCAAGATTTATGAGATATGTCACAGCATAGGAGCTGGCCAAAGCAACTGCATATAATTCAAGTAGAAAATGATAGTAACTAAAATGCACCAACAAAATTAGCTAACATTACACAATTCTGAAAAAGGGTTAAACTGGTGACAAAGTGAGAAGCAAAAGTGAAGTGTATTTCTTTTGTGTAGATGAGTAGATTTCCTGCATCTATCAAGAAGCACTTCTAACCACAAAAAAGATGACTAATTTGTCTCAACTCCTTTGTGTTCTTCTGAAGTAGCACACACAAAATGCATTGCAACACACAAGCTTCGGTGGCAATAGTTACTGACTAATAGGTATTAAGAGAACATTCTGTCTCCACAGCTTCGGTTCTGATATTTAATGGTATTGTGCCATGCAAAAGACATTTTGATCACTAAGATTAAAAATTTCATTACACGCTGCTGCTAATACTATATGTACCAGGGAGTCAGAAGAACACAATGGTTTAACAAGCACAACAAAGGCTAACTAGTTGGTCTACAGCAGGATATTGCACTGCAAGCTTGCACAATGATCATTCTCCTTCAGCATTTTCTCACTTAATTTTCATTGTTCAGAGGGTTAAGTATAACCACACTATGACTTTAAACATTTGTGGTCAAGTGACCACGGGCCCAAAATTGAACATTCTAAATTGACCCACACCTAGAGAAATTGGGCCCAAAAGAAAATTGGCCAAATTAAATTAAACAGCAGACAGCAGCTGTTGGCTACAGAGAAACCAAAGTCAAAGAGGTTACAAAAGATCAAGGGGAATCAGTTATAACCACCCCAAGGTTGTGCATTGGAGCAGTATCAGTCAGACTTCCAGGTACCTTGATCCCCAACCAGTGCCTGAGGCCATGCACTTTATGTCTCCCTGGCATGGCAATAGTATAGGGTCTTGGTGTGATCCCATTGGATACTTTGAACCCTGATCATGACCATTAGCTAAAGGTCCCCGAACATTTAGGAAGGTCAGGGTTGAGTGGGAGGGTAGATTAAAAAATACACCCAAAAGCCACCCTCTTAGTGAAGACTCGTGGCAGAAGGCCATGTGACAACCCAGGAAGACCCAGGAGAAGATCCACCATGATTGCGGGACCCACCTTTGTGGAAGACAGCCAACCCTATGTTGGAGAGGAAGAAGATTCCAACTCGAACACATGGATGATTGTGGGTAATCTCCTTTCTCAGACTGATCATAGATTCATAGAGTCATAGTGCGTGGAAACAGACCCTTTGGCCAGCTTGCCCATGGCAATTATATATCCTTAATGAATCTAGTCCCATTTGCCAGCATTTGGCCCATACTCATCCAGATGCCTTTTAAATGTTGTAATTGTAACCAGCTTCCAACACCTCCTCTGGCAGCTTATTCCATACACACACCACCTTCTGCATGAAAAAGTTGCCCCTTAGATCCCTTTTAAATCTTTCCCCTCCCACCTTAAACCTATGCACTCTCTTTTCGGACTCCCTTACCTTGGGGAAAATACCTTGCCTATTTACACTAACCATGCTCCTCATGATTTTATAAACCTTTATAAGTTCACCCTTTAGCCTCCGACTCTCCAGGGAAAATAGAAAGAACATAGAACATAGAACAGTACAGCACAGTACAGGCCCTTCGGCCCACGATGTTGTGCCAAACTTTTACCCTAAACCTAACGTCTATCTAACCTCAACCCCTACCTTATACTATCATCCATCTGCCTATCTAATAGCCACTTAAATGCCCATAATGAGGCCAACTCCACTATCCTCTCCGGCAATGCATTCCACGCCCCGACCACTCTCTGAGTAAAGAACCTACCTTTGACGTCTCCCCTATATCTATCTCTACTCACTTTAAAACTATGCCCCCTGGTAATAGCTACCTCCACCCTAGGAAAAAGTCTCTGGCTGTCCACTCTATCTATACCTCTGATCATCTTGTACACCGCTATCAAGTCACCTCTCATCCTTCGTCGTTCTAAAGAGAAAAGCCCTAGCTCTTTCAGCCTTTCCTCGTAAGACCTTCCCTCCATTCCAGGCAACATCCTGGTAAATCTCCTCTGCACCTTTTCCAATGCTTCCACATCTTTCCTGTAATGAGGTGACCAGAACTGGACACAATATTCCAGATGTGGCCGAACCAGGGTTTTGTACAGCTGGAGCATAACTTCCTGGCTCTTGAACTCAATCCCTCTATTAATGAAAGCTAACACACCGTATGCCTTCTTAACAACTCTATCCACCTGGGTGGCAGCTTTCAAGGAACTGTGAACATGATCCCCAAGATCCCTCTGCTCCTCCACACTGCCAAGAATCTTTCCTTTAACCCTGTATTCTGCTTTCAAGTTTGTCCTTCCAAAATGAATCACCTCACACTTTTCAGGGTTAAACTCCATCTGCCACTTCTCAGCCCAGCTCTGCAACCTATCAATGTCCCTTTGTAACCTAGAACAGCCCTTTGCACTATCCACAACTCGACCCACCTTTGTATCGTCCGCGAACTTACTAATCCACCCTTCCACTCCTTCATCCAAATCATTTACAAAAATCACAAATAGAAGAGGACCCAGAACAGATCCTTGTGGTACACAAATAGCCCCAGCCTATTCAGCCTCGCCCTATAGCTCAAACCCTCCAACCCTGGCAACAAATTGTAAATCTTTTCTGAACCCTATCAAGTTCTACAACATCTTTCATAATGCAGGGAGACTAGAATTGTGTGCAGTATTCCAAAAGTGGCCTAACCAATGTCCTGTACAGCCACACATGACCTGCCAACTCCTATACTCAATGCACTGATTACATAAAGAGTAAATAATATGGGAATTTGGGAACTGCTCACATGGTGTTTTTAACAAGGAATATTTTGTTAATAAATCAAGCTGAACCACAAACCAAATTCTTCTTCCTTTTAGCCTCTCTGCTCCTATGATGCTGCTTGGCCTGCTGTGTTCATCCAGCCCTGCACCTTGTTGTCTCGGATTCTCCAGCATCTGCAGTTCCTACTATCTCTCTTCTTCCTTTTGTCTGCCTCACTGACAAGAGCACTTGTGTAAAGTGATTTTAATACATAAACTTGTCAAAGTGTCCAAAGCACAGACCACACATTGGTTTGTGATCTGTTGGTCCTCTAATTTCTGAACTATCATATGTAGGAAGAAAGCTGGACAAGGTTGGATAAGCTGTTAAACATTCAGGTTTTTTTACTTAGGTAGTGGGGAGGCAGGAAGAAATAATGCAGGATGTTTCCTCAGGAAATTAACTGGGTCTGTAGATTGTACATGAACTGTAGAAACAATAACAGAAAAAACATTTCACAGTCAACTACATTATGTTCTTATGTACTCCATGGCTCCTCACATTTCAACAGCGTTTACATTTCAAAAGTTGGCTGCAAAGCACTTTGGGATGTTTTGAATTCAAGAAAGGCATGATACAAAACATCTGCAAACCAAGGAACCAGCTCAGCAAGCGAACCAACCACAGCATCCTTAACACAAGCTGCAAATCTACACAAGAACCTTAGACAAAACCAAGGTTTTTACAGAATCACAGAATTATTACACCACCACAGGATGACATTTAACCAGTTATGTCTTTGTTCGCTGTCTGAATGAGCAATGCACCCACAGCCAAACTCCTGTCTTCTACTCCTATAGCGCTACATATTTTTCTTTTTCAAGTAATAAATTAATTTCCTCTTGAATGCCTCTAAATAACTTCTTCTTTCTATACGTATGGTCATGATTAAAGAGATGGAATATATTGCTACAATTACTTTTGCCCTGGTTATGTCATAGAATCATAAAATTTCACAGTGTGGAAGCAGACCATTCAAGTCCACACTGACCCTCTGAAGTGCATCCCACCCAGATTCACCCCCTCTTCTATCCCTGTGAACTTGCATTTCCTACAGCTGATCCACCAAGCCTGTACATCCCTGGACACTATAGGTAATTTAGCATGGCCAATTCACCTAAACTGCACATCTTTGGGCTGTGGGAGGAGACTGGAGCACCCAGAGGAAACACATGCATACACAAGGAGAATGTGTAAACTCCACATGGACAGTCATCCGGGGATGGAATTGAACCTGGGTTCCTGGCACTATGAGGCAGCACTGCTAACCACTGAGCCACCATGATGCCCCCATGTCCTCCCTGACATCACCTACCCCAAGTTTCCCCAGCGTAGATTTATACCTTACGTCTTCACAACGTTCAGGTTTGATTCTATAATTGAAGTAAGATTGTGGGTGGAAGCCTCCCCTCCTGGAAAGCAGCAGGGAAGTTGGCAGGAGGGACAGATAATCAGACAGGTCGGCATCAGGAAGATATTTGCCAACCTGTGATATGCTTAAAGTAGTCAGCATAGACAGAGAGGAGGTTCTGAGTGATCTGACAGGCTTAAAATAGATAAATAATCAAGGCTGGTTGAAATCTACCCCAGGCTGTTGAGTGAGGCAAAGGAGGAAATAATAATAATACTGGCAATAATTTTCAATTCCACTCTGGCCACAGCAGAGGACAATCATAGGAATTACGTTCTGGGCAGGATGGCAAAAGATTTGAACTCCTCACCCTGCCATCAATTGAGACGCTTGAAAGGTCAATTAACAAACACGTAAGGGTCTAATCTCTCCTTGGTTGCAATTATTTCAGCTCCAGGCCAGGCATGAAAGTGTTCACCTAATGAACTGACTGGTAAACCAGCATGGGTAGGGTCTCAGGATTGGTGGGTGTGGTACAGGGGACCCTCAATCTGCACCAATTTGGGCCAGACAAAGGGACTGGACCCAATTGAGGGGAGTGGTCTCTGACAGCCACACTCCACCCTCATCTCCAAATGTGCTGGCTCATCTCCTCGCAACCCTATACCCTAGAAAAAAGAAAACCTTGCTCCTTGAACCGTACCTAGCTCTTCTGGCAATGAGCCCCCATCCTGGGAGTCTGGGAGGTGGTATCCTGGTTGCAATTGGCTGTCTGTTTGTTGTGAAAGTCGATGGGCCAAAAAATTCCCATTTGGAATCTCTCCCACTCTCAGACTTAAAATGGGAAAATCACAGTCTGTGTCATATTCTCACATCAGATAAGATTTCAAAGTAGGTCAACAGAGATTTGGAGCTGGACCATGATATTCAACCTAACTGGGCTGGAAGATGGCATTGAATTACTCGGACATGCCACCACCATATTGGAAACTGCTGGGGGAGATGACTGTATACAATAAAGCTCATGGTACCCATGGGTGGGTCTGCTACAACAGAGGGAGGGAAGAAGAATGGCAGGGCCTTAGTGGTAAGGGAATTCAATTGTAAGAAGAACAGGAAGACAGTATGAGGGAATAATGGCAGGTAAATAAAGGAAAATCCTATGTTATTTTCACAGTATATTTAGGGAAAGAGTAGGGCCCATTAAGGGCTACAGTGGTAATTTGTACATGGAGCCAGAGGATGTCAGTAGGCTTCGAAATGAATACTTTGGTCGTGGTTCACTTGTGAGAGGGATGACATGAGTATGGAAATCAGGGAGAGGGACTGTGACATACTTAAAGTAGTCAGCATAGACAGAGAGGAGGTTCTGAGTGATCTGACAGGCTTAAAATAGATAAATAATCAAGGCTGGTTGAAATCTACCCCAGGCTGTTGAGTGAGGCAAAGGAGGAAATAATAATAATACTGGCAATAATTTTCAATTCCACTCTGGCCACAGCAGAGGACAATCAATGTGGTGCTGTTATTCAAGAAGTGAGGAAGGTGTAAACCAGGAAACTACAGGCCAGTTAGTCTAACCTCAGAGGAGGTGAAAGTATTGGAAGCAATTTTGAGGGACAGAATTAATCTGCACTTGGAGAAGCAGAGATTAATTAAAAACATTCAGCATGGTTTTGTTAAGGGAAAGTCATGTCTGACCGACTTGACTGAGTTTTCTGAATAGGTAACTAGGTGTGTAGATGAAAGCAATGCATTCAATGTAGCCTACTTGGACTTCAGCAAGGCTTTTGATAAGGCCCCACTTGGGAGGCCGATAGCGAAGATAAAATCCCATGAGATCCAAGGAAATTTGGCTAATTGCTGAGAGGCAGGAAGCAGAGGGTGAAGGACAAGGGGTGTTTTTGTGACTAGTGGGGTCTGTGCCCAGTGCAGTCCCGCAGGGCTCAGTGATGGGTCCCTTGCCGTTTTTGGTATATACCAAATAAGGAGGGTTGATCAGTAAGTTTGGAGCGAATGGCAAATAGAGAAGAGTATAGCCTTAGGTTACAAGAGGATATAGATGAGCTGGTCAGATAAACTGACCAGTGGCAAGTGGAATTCAATCCAGTAAGTGTGAGGTGATGCATTTGGGCAGGACAAACAAGACAAGGAATTACATGATGAATGGTAGGCCCCTGGGAAGCACCAAGTTTCAGAGGAACCCTGGTATGCATTTCTACCAGTCACTTACAGTAGCAAGCTAGGTAGATGAAGTGGCTAAGAAGGCATATGGGCTTCTTGCCTTTAGTAGCTGAGGCATAGAGTTTAAGATCAGTGAGGCTATGCTGGAATTGTCTAAAAAGTTGGTTAGCCTACAAGTAGAGTATTGTGGAAAGTTTTGGAATCCACATTATAGCAGGGATTTGATTCCAATGGACAGAGCACAGAGGACATATAACAGGATTTTGCCCAAGCTGGAGACTTACAGTTAAAAAGAGAGGTTGGACAGACTGGGATTGCAGAGAAAATTAAGGGTGGACATGATTGAGATGTCCAAAATTATGACAGGCAGCTACAGAGGAGAAAAAGCCTTTCTCCTTGGTGGATGGAACAATGATGAGGTGCATAGAGTTAAGGCAATGAGCAGGTTGGTTTAGAGGGGGTGTGAGGGAAAATGTTTTCACCTAGAGGATGGTGGGAATCAGGAACTCACTGCTTGTAAAGGCGGTACAGTCAGAAATCTTCATAATATTTATAGATTAGAATAGAATAGAAATTTATTGTCACGTGTACTTTTACATGAAAAAGACAGTGAAGAGTTTTGTACATCGCCCCACCACGGTGCCTAATCAATGACAGAAGTCGCACATAATAATTAAAAAAGGTAAAATTAAGATAAAGTTCATCACAGTTCAGTTAACGGCTAGTGAGCTTGGGAAAGCTGATTAAGGATTAATAGAATACCCTGAAAATGTAGCTGGGACAAGACCACCATTCCAGGAACAAGACAGCCATGCCAGGCTGCTGGAAAACCAGGCCGGAAGGCTCCACCAGAGATGTCTGCCGTGCCAGGCCGAGACCACCACTCCTGGATGAGTACAGCTGCCAGGCCACTGGAAAACCTGGAAGCTGAAGATGAAGAAGACCTCCACATGAGGAAGCAACCTCCACACTGGGACAAGACTGCCATGCCAGAAGAAGAACCCCATGCCGGGACAAGGCCACCACAGTGGGAGACTGCCATACTGTGCCAAGACCGTCACTTCTCCTCCTTCAGGTGCCCGGACCTAGCCACGGAGCCAGAGCCTCAGCCTAGCCTGCAAGTCCAGGCTGAGGGGTTCAGACTGGGACCTGGTCTTTGCTCGCTGGGAGACCCCGTGCTGGGGTGGAGCCATGTTGTGTTGCTGCTGCTGCCACCAGAGGCCTCCTCCTTCACCCGCCACTCTCCAGACAAACATTCTTGCACATTGAAAATCCTCTCGCATGTTAAATGCAAGCTAACTCCTTCCACCCATCCTTCAGTTGCCTGTTCTACACGGTCCCAGCATAAGGAATATTTAGATAAGCACTTGCATATGAGGTTGCGGGCCAAGAACTCGAAAATGGAATTAGAATAATTAGGTGGTTGTTTCTAGCTGGAGCAGAATCGATGGGCCAAAGGGCTTTTTTCTGTAGATGTAAACCTGTTTGACTCTATGACACCCCTGACCTGTCGTCAATATTATGAGCAAGGCCTGGAGTGGCAGGAAATCAAAGCTGCCCGAGTAATTTAATATCCCCACCTATAAATCACTTGGTTACTTAAGGCTGCTTTCTGCTACTCCCCACCACCGTCTGCACATTAACCCAGAAAAGAGCAGCTAACAGCTCTCTTTCCAGAATCAGTTCACATTTTAGATCATCGATCACTTCACTCTCGGCAAACCATAATAATGACAAACTCATTTGAAGAAATCAAGCACCAATGAAGACCAATTTAGATCAATGATTCTCCTCTTGAATAGTGAAGCAGGCTCAAGGAGATGGGTGGCCTAATTCCTGCTCTTGGTTCTTATGTAAATTGCTAGGAGGGCATGTCATATTCTGGAGAAGTTGACAAATAAAATCAAATTAAATAATTGCTCCCATTAATTCCTAATACTCCACTTATCATATCACAATTCAAACTGGACATTTTAAACAGTTTTAGTACAAAATACAGCTTCAGTATTAACAGCTGTAAAGCTTGTACAGTGAAGGCCACACAATACTTTAAGAGTGAACTGTGCCAAAGTTTATATCCTGATTGGTGCAAACTATTTAGTATTTTATATAGAAAATCTGTAGCTGGTGCAAACTGGAAAAGCAGCCAAGCAACAACCAGATCCAATTCCCTCTTTTTGACATGTAAGAAATAAAACAGGTCCCATTGAGAGTACAGCCACCTGCATATAGACTTAGTTGTACTTACTGTCCTATGTGTGCTGAGCTGGATTGTTTTTGGCATTGGCAGCCTAAGGTATCCCATGTAAGTTATTATTTCTTTACACGTAATTCCGAAGAGCTGGCTACTCCACGTAGAGGGCAATACATCCAACATTGAAATAAGCAGTTTCTGAATTCATAATTTTGAATTGAGTGAATTAAGTTCCCAATCTGTAGAACAATCCTCTTCATATGTCAATAGTTGTGATCATGCCACACAGTCCAAATGATGTATTATGCTTGCCTACAAAGTTAAATGATAAAATTGTACTTGCACCTTTGTCACCAATGATTCATTAGTCCATATTCTGAGGCAATGGTCAGCATACACACTGTTCCTTAATATCTTATTTGCAACTCCCAACCTTTTCTGCATTGCATTACCATCAAACAGCTTCAAATGTTATATTGAAAAAACAAGAGCCTGTATTTATCATAGGGTTAAAAAAAATGCAAGGTGTTGCATTTTGGAGAGACAAACCAGGGCAGGGTTTATACATTTAATGGTAGGGCCCTGGGAGTGTTGTCAAACAGATAGACCTAGGGGTTCAGGTGTATAGTTCCTTGAAAGTGGTGTCAAAGGTAGACAGGTATTTGGCATGCTTGCTTTCATTGGTCAGAGCATCGAGTACTGGAGTTGGGGCAACTTGTTGCAACTGTACAGTACATTGGTAAGGCCACATTTGGAGTACTGCATACAATTCTGGTCACCCTTCATAAGAAGGATGTTATTAAATTGGCAAGGGTTTACAAGGATGTTACCAACACTGA
The DNA here is from genome assembly GCF_021869965.1 of Rhincodon typus. Classification (NCBI taxonomy): domain Eukaryota; kingdom Metazoa; phylum Chordata; class Chondrichthyes; order Orectolobiformes; family Rhincodontidae; genus Rhincodon; species Rhincodon typus. The sequence continues at coordinate 17,162,172 of NC_063346.1, forward strand.
AGGGTTTGAGTTATAAAAAGCTGGATAGGCTGGGAGTGTAGGAGTCTGAGGGGTGACTTTGTAGGGGTTTATAAAATTATGAGGGGCATAGATAAGTTGAATAACAAAAATTCTTTCCCTGAGGTAAGTTTAAAACTAGAGGCCATAGGTCTAAGGTGAGATGGGAAAGATTTAAAAGAAACTTCGGGGCAACCTTTTCTTAGAGAATGTGGTGCATATTTTGAACAAGTTGCCAACATTAAAAGACAATTGGACAGGTACATGACTAGGAAAGGTTTAGAGGGATGTGGGTCAAATGCAGGTAAATGGGATTAGTTCAGTTTAGGAAATGTGGTCAGCGTGGACGAGTTGGGCCAAAGGGTCTGTTTCCACGCTGTATGATTCTACTTCTTTTCTATGAATACATTGGATGGAATTTAAACCAGGGGACTTGATTCTCATCAGTGGCTGGACAGTCTTCACATCAAGTAGACATCCTGCCTTTCACATCTCCCAAGAGCTGCCAGTCAAGCAGAGGCTGGCAATTCTCTATTGCAGGTAGCAACATCAATAGTGGCAGTAGTCAAAGCACCCAATTGAGGGATGTAGGCCATTCTTCAGTCAGGCCAGAATATGGGGTCATGTAAAGGGGATTGCTCGCTAGAGGATGCAGGTAGGTCAGGAGAAAGAAGAGTGGGGGGACCTTTCAGTGAGACTCCCACCCCATTCCTAATGCTGGGTCCCTCACTTAGACACTTTGAATAAAATCTCTCCCCAGGACCACACAAGCAAACCTTACATGAATAGTCATTTCAGGCTCCATGCTTGGTGACTCCCCCTGCCTGCTGCTGGTGGTAGCAGTTCGAGATCTTTCATTTCCCACTTTAATGTCGGTGTGATGGCCTCAGTTGGTGTTGAAGTCAGAAGGCTGTTCACAAGGTACAGAGATGAGAAGCTGGTAATGTCCACACCCTCACCCTCTAACAAAAATAAATAGGTCCCCATTTTCAAAGGGCGACACGGTGACTCAGTGGTAAGCACTGCTACCTCACAGCTCCAGGGACCCACGTTAGATTCCACCCTTTGACGGCTGTCTGTGTGGAGTTTGCACGTTCTCCCCATGTCTGCGTGGGTTTCCTCTGGGTGCTCTGGTTTCTTCCCACAGTCCAAAGATGTGCAGGTTAAGTGAATTGGCTGTGGGAAATTACGCATAGTGTCTGGGGAGGTACAGGCAAGGTGGATTTGTCATGGGAAATGCAGGGTTAGAGGGATAGGGTGGGGAAATGTATCTGGGTGGGATGCTCTTTGGAGGATTGGTGCGGACTCAATGGGGTGAATGACCTCTACCTGTACTATAGGGATTCTCTCATTGAGGAAACCCACCTTGGGCAATGGAATTAAATTCTGCCCATAAATTAATTCATTATTTGTGTTCGTAATCATTATCTTTATTTTATTGATTACATATTTAACTGAGACATTCAAACTCTAGTAATTTACTACACATTTGGCTTAGAAATGCCATTTTTACAGCATCTATCAATAATCTTTTTTTGGCAATCTTTCTGTTACATTTCTACAGGTAAAAATGGCTTGCCAGCTCTTGCTCTATGGAATCTAATTTTTCTTCATTATCAAATTTTACCATTATGTTTTCATTGCAAATCTGTTAATAAGAACAAGATACCAATGCAATTATGCATATTTATTTATTCCTAGCCTGGACATTAAATATGAAAAAAGCACAGAAAAGATAAATAGCTTTGCAATTTCTGAGGAAAATCCACTGGAAACAAAAGTTAACTTGCTGTGCCTACTTGGTTCAAGCATGATTGTAAATTCTCAAGCTTTTATTGGGACACGAAAATAGCTTTTAGAGTAGAAACTGTTAACATCCCTGCATGTACTTATATGGTTGTAATTTTAGAAAAATATGCACTCCACATTTAATGGGTCTCTGGAATAAATCAGTAAATGGATGTACATCACTTAACTTTTATTGTTTGAGAATTTTTTTTAACAAATTTATAACTAATGAAGCCAAATGCCAAGCTTACTTTCTGAAATCTAAAACGAAAAGGAAATTCAAAGCAGCAAAAGTTTTAAATGTATTTTCAGTGCATTTAGGCAATAATGCAAAACAATTCAATTACCTTGTGAATATTTGCATAATAAAGTTAATTTTGCCATAAGGTGAAATGCATTGCCATGCTAAACTTGATACACTTATACTGTTAATTGTTTGGTTTAGGGCTGATTTAGCCAAAAAAGATCACTTCAAAAATATATTTTGCTCAGTGGGATAGATTGTGATTTTCCAGCTGAAGTTAATTATGCTTTTGATCAGATTCCTTGTGAAAACCTATAACCAACGTGACATTTCATTTTTGATATATCTATTTTGTGTACAATCAAGAATACAAACATTATGAACAGTAAAAACCACATGTTCAGGGTCAGTTGGTAGCAATTTAGTCTCCAAATCAGAAGGTCATGGGTTCAATCACACTTGAGACTTGAACCATGCCATACTGAGGGAGTGCTGCACATGGAGCTGCTGTCTTTTAGATTAAACCATTGACCCAGCTGTCCTCTCAAGTGGACACAGAAAACTCCCTGACTTTATTTCCAAAAAAGGTGGAGACATCATCTCTGGTATCATGACCAATGTTTAGCCTTCAATCAACATCATTAAAAAAGATTATTTAGTCACTATTTCACAGCTGTTTGTGGTAACTTGCTGTGACTCCCAAAATCATTGTAGACAGGAGTGTGAGGAACACTTTCCACTTCCTTGAATGTGTGCAGCTGCAACAACATTTAAAACGTCCAACACTATCCAGGAAAGAAACAGTCTACTCAATGACACCTCATCCACTAAGCTAAAAATCCCAGGCCTCCTACTAGTACGTACTATCTATAGAATGTACTACAGCAGTGCACCAAAGCTTCTATGGTAGCATTTCAGAAATCACAAAACCCTGTGAAGGACAAGTAAAACAGGTTCCTAGGTACACCACAAAATGCAAGGTTTCTTCCAAGTAGCTCCAAAGAGCTTGTCATGTGGATGAGAACCTGAGAAGTAGCCCAAATTGGAAAGAAGAAAAGTCAGTAACAATTAGTAGGAAAGCTGCCAAGAAGTCTAGAAGACAGAAGAGAAAAAGCCAAATGTTGAGGATGCTTCGAATGCAGACCTCTGCCAAAAAGGCTAAGGGTGCTCTGTTTGAATGCATACAGCCTTCACAACAAGATAGAAATAAATGTAAATCATTATAATATAATTGTCATTACAGAAACATGGCTGCTTGTTTCCCAGAACTGAGAACTGAATATTCGAGGATATTTAACATTGAGGAAGCACAAACAAGAAGGAAAAGGAGATGAATTTGTATTGATAATAAGTAGTATATAGAATCAGTGCATTAACAGAGGAGTATATGAGACTGGAAGAAAATATGTGAGATTTGTTTGGATGGAACTAAGAAATATTGGTTGGAGTTAGTAGTGGTAAATGAGAGTGGTAGTGTAGGACATGATATTAATTAGGACATGAGAGAAGCCTGGGCAACACAGTAATCACGAATATTTCAATTTGAATACAGACTGTGTAAACCAAGTGAGCACCTAAGCTGTGGAAGGTGATTTTCCGGTGTGTCTTACAGATGATTTTCTACAACATTATGTTGAACAGCTGATAAGTGACATGCTAAGTTAGATCCAGTGTTATGTAATGAAAATAGGGCTGATTAATAAACTCATTGTAAAATAACCTTAAGCATGAATGACCACAATATGATAGAATTTTACATTATGTTTGAAAGTGAGGCAATTCAATCTGAAGCAAGTTAAATTTGAATAAAGGAAATTATGAAGGTATGATGCATAAATTAACTGAGATAGACTGAGAAAATTCATAAAAAGACTTAAATGTATGTAGACCACAGATAGTATTAAAGACCTATTGCATGGCTTACAGCAGTGTTCCCTCTAATTTTCTTTGGTTATATGGCTCTCTGACGCCTATGTGTGGCAGCAACTACTGGAACTGGAAGAAAATGCTGTAATCGGTGTGCTGTCGCTAGTCACCATGCATGGAATCTTGCAATAGCTGCATGCACATGCAACCTTGCATTTTAGAGGGAACATTGACAGCAACTATACATTCCTTTAAGATGAAAAAGCTCAATCAACTATGGCTTATAAAGGAAGTTAAGAATTGTGCAAGTTTAAAAGAAAAGGCTTACGTTATTGCCAGAAATAGAAGTAAATCTTATGAACTGAATATCTTTAGAATGCAGAAAAGCATGACAAATAAACTGATAGGAAAAGACGGAAAGTAATACTGCAATTTGCAAAAAAATAAAAATAGACTGTGAAAGATTCTATTGGCACATGAAAAACAAATGTTTGTCTCAGACATTGTGGGTCCATTAAGATCAGAGGCAGGAGAATTCGTAATGAGGAATAGAGAAATGGCAGAAAAGCATAATGTCTACTTTGTGTCTGTTTACACCGAAGAAGATACAATAAATCTCCCAGAAATAGAGACCCAAGTGACTTGGGCGAATGAAGTGTTGAAGGAAATTAATATTAATAAGAAGGTTGTACTGGAACAATTAATGGGGCTCAATGTCGAAAAGTCTTAGGGATGGTATATTGTACATTCCAGTGTGTTGAAGGAGGTGGTTGTAGAGATTGTCAATGTATTAGTCGTCATCTTCCAAAATCAATATATTGTCAAATGATTACTGCAAATGTAGCAGTAAGCTCGTAATTGTCACTGTATTATTTAAGAAGAGAGTGAAAAATGAAACAGAGTACTACAGCACTCATTAGCCTCATATCAATGCTAAAATTTATTATAAAGTGGGATAAATGTCCCTTGAATAATACTGATGTGTTTGGATATAGTCAATGTGGATTTGCAAGTAGAAAATTTGTTTGATGAACCTGTTGGAGCTTCTGTGGCTATGTTACTAACAAATCTGATAACAAGGAATTGATGGATGTAATAAACTTGGATTTTCAGAATGCTTTTGATAAATTCCTCCAGAGGTTTGGTCAGCAAAATGAAAGCACATGGACATGAGGTAATGTACTGGTATGGATTAAAGATTAGCGAACAGGCAGAAAGCAAAGACTATGAATAGACAGGCCGTTCTCATGTTGGCAAGCTGTGACACATGGGGTACCAGTGGAGTACTAGAGCCCCAGCTGTTCACAATATATAGCAATATTTCCAAATTTGTAGATGATACAAAGTGGAAATGTATTTTGTGAAGAAGATGTAAAGTGGCTTTGGAAGGGTTTGGGCAGGCTTATTGATGAGGTAAGAACATTGCAGACGGAATATAATGTGGAAAAATGTGTAGTTATCCACTTGGGAGAAGGATTGCAGAGTATTTCCTAATGGTAAGAAGTTGGAAAATGTAGCTTTACAAAAGGACTTTGATGTCCTTGGCTGTAAGTCACGGAAGACTAACATGCAGGTGCAACAACCTATTGGGAAGGCAAATTGAATGTTAGCTTTTATTACAGAAAGTTCTGAAGTCTTGTTTCAATTGTGGAGAAGGTGAGTTACAGTACCTGGTGTAATGTGTGCAATTTTGGTCTACTTACCTCAGGAAGGATGTTATTTCCATAGAATGAGTGCAACAAAGATTCACGAGCATTCCTGTGATAGTCCTATATAGTGTCCTATAATGAGAGATTGAACAAACTGGGCCTATATTCTCCAGAGTTTCAAAGAATGTGAGGAGCTTTCAATAAAGCTTACAAAATACTTAAAGGGTAGATACAAGTAAGATGTTCCCCTTCAGAGGCTGGAACCAGGGGGCACAATTTAAGCTAGATAGGGCTGAGATGAGGGAGATTTTATTTTACTCCGAGGTTTGACAATCATTAGAATTCTTTACCTCAGAATATTGTGAATGTTCAGTCTTTGAGAATGTTAAAAGTAGAGATCCTGATTACTGATAGCAAAAAGGGTTGTGGATGTAGTGTGGGTAAAATGCATTGAAGTCTTCCATCAGCCATGATTGTATTTAATGGCAGAGCAGACTCAACAGGCTGAATGGCCTACTCCTATTCTATGTTCCTATGTTCATAAGTCAGACACCTTCCTGACTTAGACAAACAGGAGTTGATTTTGATGTTGTTAAGTAGTGTTTAATAGACAACCAACTGCTCTTTAAATTTCCATTAACTATTCCCTTATTGCTTTCAAAGTTGCTGAGTCAAAATCCTTAAACTCTAGCTCACAGCACTTTCACTGCACAACAACAGCATTACAAACATAAGGCCCAACATCAGCTTCTTGAGGACAACTAGGAGTCGGTAATAAATACTGGCCTGATCATTTTGAAAATTACTATTTAAGAATTTACAGCAAAGAAAAGGCATGCGTATATATGACATACCACTGTCTTTTTTCTAGGATCCTTACAGCGTGGATGTAGGCCATTTGGCCCATTGAGTCTACAGCAACTATCCAAAGAGCATCCCACCCAGACCCACCCCATCACTGTAACCCCACATTTCCCATGGCTAACCCACCTAGCCTGCACATCCCTGGACATTATGGGCAATTTAGCATGGCCAATCCACCTAATCTGCACATCTTTGGACTGTGGGAGGAAACCAGAGCACCCAGGGGAAACCCACACAGACATGGGGAGAATGTGCAAACTCCACACAGACAGTCACCCGGGGGTGGAATTGAACCTGGGCCCCTGGTGCTGTGAAGTAGCAGTGCTAACCACTGAGCCACTACACCACCCTTTAGACTGTAATTATACATTATTTCTTTTGCACCATTATTTTTACAGAGAGGCAACACCAAAAGTGACAAAATAACTCTACTCTCAAACTAATAAATATTTGTCACAATATTTTCCCACCAAATAAAGGGATGAGAATAAACATCTTCCATTTGTCCATGGAAATAATCCAATTCAAACTCTGTGTTTTGTATCCTAGATATTAAACACGGTAAATGTCTACCCTAATGAAGTATCCCGGTTTAAGTATTCAGAGAACTTTTTTCACCTGAATTGAGAATGTGCAGCGAATAAATGAGCTGTATGAAAACTCCTTCCTGAAATTTAATTTTCTCAGTCACGAGATTGAATCTCATATGTTTCTCAAACTTACTGCTGACAGACAGTGCTAAATAATATAAGATGTAGCAATGACTGAAGACAATAAAATGTAGTAAGGTCCCTTGGTGTTCTGAGCATGCAAATGCATTTTGTGAAGATTGAATTCCAAAATTCTTTGAAATTGAAGAGCGTTGAAAGGTTCAGAAATACACTTGAAACTGATCCTGTGTTGTGTGTTCAGCTTGAAGATATTTGCCTGGTATCAAGCAGTGACAGTCATGATCTGAATTTTTAGTTGTTCAACATCATATTACTAAGACTACTTACTGCTACTTCCACAATGTTCCCCATTACAGCTCCTAAATGGATCTGTCTAGTGGATAGATTGTCATGTCAGCTCCAGGGATAATATGAGCTGACCTGTCCTCTGAATTGCTCCTGCTTTCTGAGCAAGTGAACATGATTTTAGCTGTTAAAATGTAAACTGTTGATAACATTGCAAAACAACAGAAGGGGATTGCTAAGAATTTACAGTGAAACATTGCATCCTGCAGTATGAAGGGATGGAATGAAAAAGATCAGCCATGGTATTACTGAATGGCGAGGCAGGCTCAAGGAGCCAGATGGCCTACTCCTGCTCCTATTTCTTATGTTCTTATGGAACATCTGGTTGCCAAATTTGTGAATGCCACAAAGATGGGCAGAAAAGTAATCGTGAAGATGAGAAAAAGAGTTATAGTCATACAGAACGAAACAGACCCTTCAATCCAACTCATCCATGCCAATCAAGTTTCCCAAACTAAACTAGTTGCCTGCATTTGAACCATATACCTCTAAACATTTCCTAATCATGTACCTGTCCAAATTTCTTTTAAATGTTGTAACTGTACTTGAATCTCCACTTCCTCTGGCAGTCCATTCCACACAGGAACTATCCTCTGTGTGAAAACGTTGCCCCTCAGGTCCCTTTTAAATCTTTGTCCTATCACCTTAAAAATATGCCACCCCACCCCACCCCCTGGTTTTGAACTCACTTAGCCTAGGGAAAAGACCTTTGTTATTTACCTTATCTTTGACCTCATAATTTTATAACCTTCTTTAAAGTCATGCCTCAACCCCCTATGCTCCAGTGAAAAAAGCCCCAGACTATCTATCCTATCCTTATAATCAAACTCTCTAGTCCAGGCAACATCCTGGTAAATCTCATCTGAACCTTCTCCAATTTAAATATTTCCTTCCAATAGCAGGGCAACCATAACTGTACACAGTACTTCAACATGGCCTCACCAACATTCTGTACAACCTCAATGTGACATCCCAATTCCTATATGCAATGGGCTGAGCAATGAAGACTAGCCACATTACAGAGGAGAAAGTTCTGGCAGTCTTAAACAAACATAAAGGTGGATAAATCTCTGGGACCTGATCAAGTGTATCCCAGGATGTTGTGGGAAGTTTGGGAAGAAATTGTGGGGCCCTTACCAGTGATATTTGTATTATCTACAGACATGGATGAGGTGCTAAATGCCTTCTACTTGTGATGCAACTTTGAAAGAACTATGTGCCTGAACATCTTCACAGAATATCTATGTTCTACCCGCAAAAATGACCCTGAGCTTCCAGTTGCCTGCCACTTTAAGACACCATCCTGAATCCCAGCCAACATTTCTGCCTTTGGCTTGCTGCAGTGTTCCAGCAAAGCCCAGTGCAAGCTGGGAGAACAACACCTCATTTTCCACTTGGGGACCCTGCAGCCCTCCGGACTCAATATCAAGTTCAATAATTTTAGAGCCTGAACTCTCCCATATCGCAGCCCCCAACCCCACACACCAGGCCTTGTTATCACACTACCTATTTTAGTCACTAACAGTCCCCGTTAACAACTATTCATTCTCCCAGCCAAATTGTTATCCACTCTTTTGTCTGTCTAACTGTCTTCTCTCTCTTTGGGCTTTATCTCCACCCATCATTTATTCCTTGCCCCCTCCCTCCACCCTACCTTCTGCATATAAACCAACCTTTTCCTAGCTACCAACAGTTCTGAGGAAGGGTCACCAGCCCCAAAACATTAACTCTGATTTCTTTCACAGATGCTGCCAGACCTGCAGAGTTTTTCCAGCAACTTCTGTTTCTGTTTATCTACCCGAATCCCTCGGTCTTTCTGTTCTATAACATTACCCAGGGCCCTACCATTAACTGAATAAGTCTTGCCATTGTTTATTTTACCAAAATGCAATACCTCACAATTATCCAAATTAAACTCCATGTGCCACTCCTCAGCCTATTAGCCCAATTGATCATGATCTCTTTGTAATCAAAGAACATAGAGCAAAGAACAAAGAAAATTACAGCACAGGAACAGGCCCTTCAGCCCTCCAAGCCTGCTCTGACCCAGATCCTCTATCTAAACCTGTTGTCTATTTTCCAAGGATCTGTATCCCTCTGCTCCCTGCCCATTCATGTATCTGTCTAGATACATCTTAAATGACGCTATCGTGCCTGCCTCTACCACCTCCGCTGGCAACGCGTTCCAGGCACGCACCACCCTCTGCGTAAAGAACTTTCCACACATATCTCCCTTAAACTTTTCCCCTCTCACCTTGAAATCGTGACTCCTAGTAATTGAGTTCCCCACTCTGGGAAAAAGCTTCTTGCTATCCACCCTGTCTATACCTCTCATGATTTTGGAGACCTCAATCAGGTCCCCCCTCAACCTCCGTCTTTCTAATGTAAATAATTCTAATCTACTCAACCTCTCTTCATAGCTAGCGCCCTCCATACCAGGCAACATCCTGGTGAACCTCCTCTGCACCCTCTCCAAAGCATCCACATCCTTTTGGTAATGTGGTGACCAGACTGTACGCAGTATTCCAAATGTGGTCGAACCAAAGTCCTATACAACTGCAACATGACCTGCCAACTCTTGTACTCAATACCCCGTCCGATGAATGAAAGCATGCCATATGCCTTCTTGACCACTCTATCGACCTGCGTTGCTACTTCAGTGTACAATGGACCTGAACACCCAGATCTCTCTGTGCATCAATTTTCCCCAGGGCTTTTCCATTTACTGTATAGTTCACTCTTGAATTGGATCTTCCAAAATGCATCACCTCGCTTTTGCCTGGATTGAACTCCATCTGCCATTTCCCCACCCAACTCTCCAAGCTATCTATGTTCTGCTGCATTCTCCGACAGTCCCCTTCACTATCTGCTACTCCACCAATCTTAGTGTCATCTGCAAACTTGCTAGTCAGACCATCTACAACTTCCTCCAGATCAGATAATCTCAGATAACCTTTCTCACTATCAACCATACCACAAATTTTGGTGTCATCTGCAAACTTACTAACAATGCCTTCTAAGTTCTCATTGAAATTATTTATATAAATTACAAATAAAGATGGACTCAGCACTGATCGTTGCAGAACACCATTTGTCACAGGCTTCCAGTATGAAAAACAACTCTCCACCACCACCCTCTGTCTCCAACCATCAAGTTAATTTTGTATCCAATTGGCAAGCTCACCCTGAGTCCCATGTTATCTAACTTTACAATTAATCTACCACATGGAACCTTGCCAAAGGCTTTACTAAAGTCCATGCAGACAATGTCTAACCCTCTGGCCTCATCTATCTTTTTGGTTACGTCCTCAAAGAAAACTTAATGAAGCTTTTGAGACACGATTTCATAGTCATACTGACTATCCCTAATTAGTCCATGCCCCTCCAAATGCATATAGCTCCTGTCTCAGAATCCCCTCCAATAACTTAACCACCACTGATGACAAATTCACAGTTTTATAGTTCCCAGGTTTCACCTTACAGACTTTCTTAAATAAAGACACAACATTCCAGTTCTCCGGCACCTCATCCATGTCTGTAGATAATACAAATATCGCTGGTAAGGGCCCCACAATTTCTGCCCAAACTTCCCAAACTTCCCAAACTTCCCATAATGTCCTGGGATACACTTGATCAGGTCCCAGAGATTTACCCACTTTTATGTTTATTTAAGAATGCCAGAACTTTCTCCTCTGTAATGTGGACTGTTTTCAAGACATCAATATTTGTTTTCTCGAGTTCCCTAGCCTCCATTTCTTGAAAAAAATCTGTTCAAGAAAACACAGTGAAATCACAAGAAAAAAATTTCCAAGCTCAGGAGCAGCTGCAAGATGCACTCTACTCTCCTTCCACCATTTTCTTTTTGTCCTACACAAAGATAGACATGGGTTAAATAAATGGACAAATATGTGAAAAATGGAGCATAAGTACTTTGCGCTTATAAAAATAGAAAACTTGAAACTACCATGCCTGCAGTACTCATTATAATTTATTCAAATGAATTCACTCAGGCCTTGGCTTGTGGATTGCAGGAAGAGCCAAAAGAAAAGGAAGGGAGTTTTGTGCAAGATAATTTTGAATCTGAGAACTCAATAAACAGCTTTTGCCTCATTTTTGTGCCAGATAAAGTTACTTAATTGTGGGCTGATTTGACGCCAGAAATGGTGCAATTTCTCTCCCATAATATTCATAAACATAGATTGACATCGACTTTGCTTGCATATTGAAGAGTATCACATGGCATTATCTAAGGACAACAGAATGAGATGTTTACATACCACACTGGACCTACTCAACTCTGTAAGAAAAGAAGCTATACCCATTAGGAGGTGCAAAAATATTCAGCGGCATGCTGATTCTTTGTTCCTGACTGCAGGAAATATGATTAAAACATGGACTCAGAGAGTGTTGTGTACACTATGGAGAAGGCATGTTGAACAGATGTTGGATTATTCCGAGAGCAAGTCAAGGGACATTAATAAACACTGCTGGATAAACATCCTCCAATTTCAATGAATATTTTGCACTCATTCACAGGATTTGGGTGTTGCTGGTGAGGCCTGTATTCATTGACCTAATTGCTCTAATTGCCCTTCAGAAGATGACAGTGAACTGCCTTCTTGGGTCCATTTGCAAGAGGTTAGACTTTCAGTGCTGTTAGAGAGGGAATTCCAGGCATTTGACCCAGCGATAGTAAAGGAATAGTGATTTAGTTCTAAGTCAGGATATTGTGTTGCATGAAAGGGATCTTGCAGACTTTGTGTTCTTCCCTATTGGTTTACCTTAACTTTCTAGGTGCTAGAGGTCAGTGTTTGGAAGGTGCTGTTGAAGTAGGTTCGATGAGTTGTTGCAGTGTATCTTATAGATGGTATACAACTGGAATCCACCAGCATCAAGGGAGCAAACTCTCTGCTGGTTGGAGTCATACCTGGCAGGTCATGCCTGACAAATCTGCTAGAATTTTTTGAGCAAGTAACGAGCAGGGTAGACTAAGGGGAGCCAATGGATGTCATCTACCTGGACTTCAAGAAGTCCTTTGACAAGGTGCTGCACAGGAGGCTGCTGAGTAAGATAAGGGCCCACGGTGTTCGAGGCAAGGTGCTAGCATGGATAGAAGATTGGCTGTCTGGCAGAAAGCAGAGAGTGGGGATAAAAGGGTCCTTCACAGGATGGCAGCTGGTGACAAGTGGTGTACCGCAAGGGTCAGTGTTGGGACCACAGCTTTTCATTTTATACATTAATGATCTAGATGAAGGATCTGAGGGCATTCTGGCTAAGTTTGCAGACAATAAAAAAATAAGTGGAGGTACAGGTAGTATTGAGGAGGTAGGGAGGCTGCACAAGGATTTGGACAGGTTAGGAGAGTGGGAAAAGAAGTGGCAGATGGAGTACAATGTGGGAAAGTGTGAGGTCATGCACTTTGGTAAGAAGAATACCAGTGCAGAAAAAGTGCAAAGAGACTTGAGAGTTCTAATCCAGGATTCTCTCAAGGTAAACTTGCAGGTTGAGTCAGTAGTCAGGAAGGCAAATGCAATGTTGGCATTTATTTTGAGAGGACTTGAATATAAAAGCAAGGATGTACTACTGAGGCTTTATAAGGCTCTGGTTGGGCCACATTTGGAGTATTGTGTGCAGTTTTGGGCCCCATTTCTCAGGAAGGATGTACTGGCCCTGGAGCGGGTTCAGAGGAGGTTCACAAGAATAGTCCCAGGAATGGAAAACTTAACATATGAGGAACATTTGAGGACTCTGGGACTATACTCATTGGAGTTTGGAAGGATGAGGGGGGATCTAATTGAAACTTACAGAATACTGAATGGTCTGGACAGAGTGGATGCTGGGAAGATGCTTCCATTGGTAGGAGAGACTAGGGCCCTAGGGCACAGCCTTAGAGTAAAGGGAAGACCTTTTAGAACGGAGATAAGGAGAAACTTCTTCAGCTAGAGAGTGATGAATTTATGGAATTCACTGCCACAGAAGGCTGTGGAGGCCAGGTCATTGAGTATATTTAAGACTGAGATAGATAGGTTCTTGATTATCAAGGGGATCAAGGGTTACGGGGAGAAAGCGTGAGAATGGAGTTGAGGAACTTATCAGCCATGATTGAATGGTGGAGCAGACTTGATGGGCCGAATGGCCTAATTCCTGCTCCTATGTCTCATGGTCTTACATAGAAAGAAGGTTGTGGTTGTTGGAGGCCAGTCATCTCAGTTCCAGGACATCTCTGCGAGAGTTAATCATTGAATCGTAGAATCCCTACAGTGTGGAAACAGGCCTTTCGGTCCAACAAGCCCACACTGACCCTCAGAGTATCCCACCCAATCTACATATCTCTGAACACGACAGGCAATTTAGCATAGCCAATCTACCTAGCCTGCACATCTTTGGACTGTGGGAGGAAACCGGAGCACCCGGAGGAAACCCACGCAGACACGGGGAGTATGTGCAAACTCCACACAGACTCTCACCCGAGGCTGGAATCGAACCCAGGTCCCTGGTGCTGTGAGGCAGCAGAGCTAACCACTGAGCCACTGCTCCGCCCCTAAATGACAGCAGCAGATTTGGGTGACTTAATGGAAAGCAAGGTTTGCTGACAAGAACAGCAAGCAAGGTAGCTCTGTCCACAGCGATCCAGAAACCTGTCGCAGCAATAAATGGTGCATCACTGTTTCTGCCTGGGTTCCTCAGGGTAGTGTCCTCGGTCCAACCATCTTCAGGTACTTCATCAAAGACCTTCCCTCCATCATAAGGTCAGAAGTGGAGATGTTCGCCGATAATTGTGCAATGTTCAGCATCATTCATGACACCTCAAATACTGAAGCGGTCCATGTTCAAGCACAGCAAGGTCTGGATAATATCTCAATATCTACTTACCTGACAGTGGCAAGCAACTTTCACACCGTACAAATATCAGGCAGTGACTATCGCCAAAGATTAGAGAATCTAACCACTGTCCCTTGACATCCAATAGTTTTACCATCAGTGAATCTCCTGCTATCAACATCCTGGGGGTTATCATTGACCAGAAAGTCAACTGGATTCACTTTACAAATATAATGGCCACAAGAGCAAGACAGAGGCTAGGAATACAGCAGCAACTAACTCACCTCCTGACTCCACTAAGCCTACCCACCAACTACAAGGCACAAGTCAGGAGTGTGATGGAATATTCCCCACTTGTCTAGATGAGTGAATCTCCAACAACACTCAAGAAGCTTGACACCGTCAGGGACAAAGCAGCCGCTTGATTGGCAACACACACACAAGCATTAACTTCTTCCACCACCGATGCTCAATAGCTGCAGTGTGTACTATCTACAAGATGCACTGCAGAAATTTATCAAAGATCCTAGACAGCACCTTCCAAACCCATGATCACTTCCATCTAAAAGGACAAAGGCAGCAGATCCGCGAGAACACTACCTGTTAGTTTCCCCTCACCATTACTGACTTGGAAATATATCATCATTGTATCATTGCCACTGGGTTAAAGTCCTGGAATTCCCTCTTTAATGGCATTGTGGGTTTACCTACAGCAGGTGGCCTGCAGCGGTTCAGGAAGGCAGCTCACCACCATCTTCTCAAGGGCAACTAGGGACGAGCAATGAACATTGGCCACCTATTCATGCCCGCATCCCACAAGTGAACAAAAGACATGAAAGACAGTATTCAAAGCTGAATAGCTATTAAACAATAGTACCAGATTGATTCAAAGAAGTCTGAAATTGGAACTATGATTTTCACAAAACTAGTTAAACAATGGAGAGAGTATTCACACTGAATAGATTCAAAATGCTGAAAGTTACCAAAGCTGTTTAACAATCCCGCAGATATGAAGAATCCATGACACTGAAACATAAACTGAAATGCTGGAGAAGCTCACCAGGACTGGTAGCATCTATAGAGAGAGAAACAGTTAGTTTTTCATGTCAAATATGACTCTGCCTCATATTTGCAGCATCTGCAAGATTTTGCTTTCATTGCATTGTTTAAAATATTGGTTAAGTGTTCCGTGAAGCTGAAACTGACTGAGAGTTACTTGCAGTTATCGTTCGGGGGAAATTATCTGAGACCTCACTGAAATTAAATTTATTGAGTGAAAAATGGAAAACAAAATGTGCTGGATAAAAAAAATGCCAATATTAAATGGAATTACACAGAAATATACAAAATAGAAACTGGAAGAGGCAATTCGGACCCTCAAAACTATTCCACTCTTCAGCTGGATCTCGGTTGCTTTTTTATTCACTCATGGGAAGTAGGCATCTCCGGTTGGCCAACATTTATTGCTCATCCCAGCTGCCCTTGAACTGAATGGCTTGCTAGGCTATTTCAGAGGGCAGTTGAGGGACAATCACATTGCTATGGGTCTGGAGTCACATGTAGATCAGACCAGGTAAGGATGGCACATTTCCTTCCCTGAAGGACATTGGTGAGCCAGGTGCAGTTTTCCTAACAATCAGCAACGATTTCATGGTCATCAGTAAATTCTTAATTCCAGATGATTTTTTTTTCTCAATTTTTTTTGACTTACCTACATCGGCACCATTTTCCCACATCTTTTCCTTATCCTTTATAATTAGAAATCAATCTCTGTCTTGACTCTACTCAATGACTGAAATCAGTTGAGCTCCAGGATAGAGGATTCCAAACATTTGCCACCCTCTAAATGAAGAAATTCCTATTCATCTTAGTTCTAAATGACTACTTCTTATTCTGAGACTTGTGCCCCCAGCTGTAGACTAGCCAGTGGAAATATCCTTTCTACATCAAACCATTCAAACCCTGAAAGAATTTTGTATACTTCAATAGATCACTTGTCATTCTTCTAAATTCTGGGGAACATGTTCCCTCTATCTCTCCTCCTCAGACAATCCCGCCATCCCAGGGGTGAGTCTGGTGAATCTTCATTGCACTTCCAATTGGTAAGTATCTCCTTCCTTTGTTTAGGAGATCAAAAGTGTGCACAATACCCCAGGTACAGTCTCACCAAAGCCTTACAAAATTACAGCAAGTATCTTTACTCCTGTGCTCAAATCCTCTCGTAATAAAGGCCAACAAACCTTTACTTTCTGAACCTTTACCAGTTTCAAAATCTCCCCAACCCCCAGCCTTATCCCATGACCAACCTTCCCTGTCAGCCCCATCTCCTTGACCTGACACAACATGACACAACCTGTCCGTCTTTTCTCCCACCTATACGTTCCTCCCACCTCATTGACCAATTCCCATCACTACCTACTGCACTCACCTATCACCATCCCACCTACCTTCTCCAGCCCCACCCCTCCTCTCTCTATTTATTTTGGAGCTCCCTTCCCACTCCCCCATTTCTGAAGAAGGGTCCCGACACGAAACGTCAACTTTCCTGCTCCTCTGATTCTGCCTGGCCTGCTGTGCTCCTCCAGCTCCACACTGTGTTATCTCTGACTCCAGCATCGGCAGTTCTCATGACCTCTTTACTTTC
Organism: Rhincodon typus; assembly: GCF_021869965.1. Lineage (NCBI taxonomy): Eukaryota > Metazoa > Chordata > Chondrichthyes > Orectolobiformes > Rhincodontidae > Rhincodon > Rhincodon typus. Next base: position 17,179,062 of record NC_063346.1, read on the forward strand.
TGAATCACTTGCTGCATTTGCATGGCAGCTTTCTGAGGCTTGTGAAGAAAGACAACCAGTTATCTTTGCACTTCAACATCTCCCAATATCAAACTATTTAAGAAACACTTTGCATTTGCGTATTTTTTCTATCAAAATGGATAACTACACATTTTTCTGCAATATTTGGAAGAGCGTTACTTAAATGGTGATATATTGGAAACGTGGATGTATAAAGTGATCTGGATGGCCTTGTAAACAAGAAAGTGCAGCAAGCAATTAGGAAGGCAAATGTATATTGACCTTCATTGCAAGAGGATTTGAGTTTTGCACCCATTTCATGACTTTCCATTTTAGATTTTAGATTATATTGTCATGTGTACTCAAGTATAGAAGTACAGGAGTACAGTGAAAAATGTATAATATCGCCAAACATGGCGCCATTTTAGGTCCCTGGATACCTTGGTACAAAAAAGCTTAGGTAAAAAGTAGTAAGAGAAACAACAGTTAATAAGTTAAGCATTATTTCATAGTAGAAACAATTAAAAAAAGGTAATAGTTTACAATCAAGTCTATCCTTTTTTAAACTAGGAAAATGAAGGAATAAATTAAAAGTTTAACAGTCTTTGACTAGTCTTCTGCTTATCTCACTCAGTTCTCAATGCCATTGCCACAGATACCATCACTGCTGCTGAAACTGCTTCCTCTCTGATCTTCCCCGGTGCCTAGGAAGCATACCTGGGCAGGATCCACTCACACGCCGAGCCAAGACACCACCACGAGCCTCTGAGAGACCGACCGATATGCTGCTGAGAGACCAAGCTGAGTGTTGCCATGAGCTGTCAAGAGACCAGGCTGAGACTGGCCAGGAACTGCTGAGAGTCCAGGCCAGGAATGGCCAGGAACTGCTGAGAGACCAGGCCAGGACTGGCCAGGAGCTGCTGAGAAACCA
>NC_063346.1:17180002-17198838 GCF_021869965.1 Rhincodon typus
CTGGCCAGGAACTGCTGAGAGACCAGGCCGAGACTGGCCAGGAGCTGTTGAGAGACCAGGCCAGGACTGGCCAGGAGCTGCTGAGAGACCAGGCTGAAAGCCACTGAGAGACCAAAGGGGGACAAAGAAGAGAATGAAGCAGAAGGAGTGGAGGAGCATCCTATTTCACCGCCATCTTGACCAGAAATACCCTGTATTTCTGCAAGAAGGGCAAGGTATTCAATTCTATGTATGAATTTCTTTGCAAAGCACTAGGTGAAGGACTTGACACAGATGAATGTGGTTCCACTGCAATTCTCATTGTTTTCTTAAGTTAAAGTGTGAGAACAAAACATGTAGATATTCGGAGCTCACTGTCACTTATCCCATCCACAGACTGTGTGTTCTCACATGGATAAAGTAGCAGAAGCAATGTAAACTAAAACATGAATATGACCAAGATAAAATATATTTTGTTCTAGATTTTGAACTAAAATAATTCTTTGTTTACACTGGCAGTCAGATTGTAGAAAGAACACAGCATTTGCCAAATTCCACCATCATGCTAATAAACAAGGATGATGACTCAATCCTCTGAACTCATGGCCAGAAGCTACATACCAGAATATTTCGAGCACTTCAATGGAACATGAAGATTGATTTTTACACAATTGTTATCTCTTTCCTCAGTGTTAACAGGTTTATCACTGTCCATGTGGTATTTTAAAGCCAGAATGGTCATAACTGGCTGTTAACATTGAATATGGCTGGTTTAAACCCATTATAGTATTGAATCTCACATTTTATTTGTTTTCTAAGTCTGTGTTCCAATTGTCTTCATGGAATTCTAAAATTCCATTTGAGCATTCTCTATTGATTGCCGACAGCAGAAAATTTAACTTCAAATACTACCTAGAAAGTCAAGAGCAGTAGACATATGGGAACACTAGCCCTGCAAGTTATCCTGAAAGTTGTAGACCATATTGACTTGGAACTATATCACTGTTTCTTCATTCCCACTGGGTCAAAATTCTGGAATTCCCTCCTTAATAGGTCTGTGGGTGTTGTTACACAACATGGACTTTGCAGTGGTTCATGAAGGTTTCTCAATACCTTGTTCTCAAGGACTTTTATGAAAGAGCAATAAAATGCTGGCTGTACGGATGATGCCTGCATCCCAAGAACAAATTAAAAATGTATTTCCAGAAAATAGCATGCAGGCATGGCGCGGTTTCAAAATAGATTTTGTACAAATTTTTGCAGTGTACAGACATATTTATCATGCACAGGAGAAAACTAAAATCAAACTGATGAAACTGTGTGCTGTTTGGAAAGAAAAACAGCCTAGCAAAACTTGGCAGTCTTGTAAAATTTTGTAATCCCTGCTCCCGCTCCAATTCTCAGGTGAGAAACAAATCAGGATTCTGTCTGTTCTCAATTAATATAAGTGCTACTTTGTAAACTTCAGTATAAATAAGGGTATAGTAACAGCAGTGCATTGGCTGAAACCAAATGGTAATTTAGTGTATGAGTTCCTTCAAGCCCAAAGTAATGTAGCATAGATTAAGATATCCGTCTTTCTGGTCTAACTAGAAAAGTATTTTTAAGTGAATGATATGAGGTTTATTGGGTCACTAAAACTACTTACAGATTACATGAATGTGTTCAGTCTTGGAAACCCATTTCACCAAGAAAAGCTTTAGGTTCATCTTCTATTGGAGACTGTTAGGCCCTATTTATTTCTTCATGTGGCCAGCCCTTTGATCCTTTACTTTTCTGTAGCTGTTTCCTGCTTCAGAACATTTATTGAAAGTGACCTCCTTCCCTACACTGAAAGCATTCAATGGAAAAAATATTTCTCATGAGAATTTAACATGGAGAAAGACTTGGAAGCTAGGGAATGCCGAGAAATAAATAGTGGTGTATTGAAAAGAGTCCACATCATAGAAGAAGGGTGCTTGAGGTCTTGAAACTCATAAACACAGATAAATCCCCGAGACCTGATCAAGTGTATCTCAGGACATTGTGGGAAGATAAGGCCCCTGGAGGAGATATTTGTATCATCGACAGTCACAGGTGAGATGCCGGAGGATTGAAGGATGGCTAATGTTGTGCCATCATTTAAGAAAGGCTGCAAGGAAAAGCCAGGGAAGTATAGACTAGTGAGCCTAACGTCAGTGGTAGGTAAGTTGTTGGAAGGGTTTCTGAGACAAAATGTATATGCATTTGGAGACGCAAGGATTGATAGGGATAGTCAGCACGGCTTTGTGCATGCAAAATCGTGTCTCACAAATTTGATTGAATTTTTTGAAGAGGTGACCAAGAAGATAGATGAAGGTAGGATGGTAGACATTGTCTACATGGATTCAAGCAAGGCCTTCAACAAGGTTCTGCATGGTAGACTAGATAGTTATCTAAGAGTACAACGGGATCTCGAACAACTGGGCCTGTGGGCTGAAGAATGGCAGATTGAGTTTATTTCAGATAAATGGAAGGTGTTGCCTTTTGGTAAGATAAACCAAGACAGGACTTGCACAATTAATGGTGGAGTCCTGGAGAGTTTTGTCAAACACAGAGACCTAGGTATATAGGTACTTTGTTCCTTGAAAGTAGCATCACAGGTCAGTGGCATGGTGAAGAAGGCATTTAGCATGTTTGCCTTCAAATGGTCAAAGCATTGAGTAGAGGAGTTGGGATGCCATGTTACAGCTGTATAAGACATTTGTGAGACCACATTTGGAGAACTGTGTACAATTCTGATTACCCTGTCATAGGAAGGATATTACTAAACTGGAAAGGATGCCAAAAGATTTACAAGGATGTTACCTAGACTGTAAGATTTGAGTTATAAGAAGAGGCTGGTTAGGCTGGGACGTTTTTCCCTGGAACATGGGAGGCTGAGGGGTGACCTTATAGTGGTTTTTAAAATCATGAGGGGCATAAATAAGGTAAATAACTAAGGTCAAATGCAGGCAAACGGGAATTGTTCAATTGAGGAAACCTGATCAGCATGGACAAATTGGGCAAAGGGCCTCTTTCCATGCTGTATGCCTCTGTGACTCTATGAAATTAACTTTAAAAACAGGACACTGTATGTGGCTGTGAATACATTCTATCAATCTCCTTTGCAAGTTTATCCTTTCCTCTTAGGATTAACTGGTAGCTTCTGTATCTCTGCTTCACTTACCATTTGAATGACCTTCTCTCGAATAATATCTTCTGGTCTGTAATAAAATGACAAAGACTCATCAGTAATGCCTCCAATAACCAGGTCTCTTCTGAATTCTGATTTTCAGTAGCCAGCATTGCATATCTCCAATAACCTGTAGAGATTATTAATGAATCACTTATGGATTCAGTTGGATGCCGTACCCTTTTGTTAAATCTACCCCATTCAGGAATTTTATTCATTCCAAGGTTGAAACAATTATAAAAGGCTTCCAAAACCTTCTAAACTTTTTCTGATGTTTAATTTATACCTCAGCAAGCATCTGCTATACTCCCAGTTATGTACAGCAGTGCATTTATTTGTTATGTTTGTGGTTTACTATTCAATGTGAAAGCTATTATTTAGCTCAAGAATTGCTTTCTCCAAGATGTCCAGTTTTGTGTCCTGATTGACTGACTTCTGAAACTAAATCTTTCTGACAATACTATTTCCAATGCTAGAGTTCTTGCCTGCAAATAGATAATTTATATTCTTAAAAGATATTTATTCTGGAGTATAGCATTTTCCTGCTCTTCACTGTACTTAAGGGCTTTCCATACTCCACAGTTATAATGGAGGTTTTCCAATCCTTTATGGCTGTAAAGGATGTCTTCCCGTGCTTTGGAGCTTTATTATGACTCCTCATGCATTCTCCTGGAATCTCTAAATTAATTCTGTGTTAAGATCAGAATCATGTACAGAGTCATATATCATGGAAACAGATCCTTTGGTCCAACCAGTCCGTGCCAACCATAATCCCAAACTAAACTAGTCCCATCTACGTGTGATTGGTACATATCCCTCCAAACCTTTCTTATTCATGTACCCATCCAAATGCCTTTTAAGCCTTGTAACTGTGCCCAAATCCATCACTTCCTCTGGATGTTCATTCCACACATGAACCACGTTGTGTGAAAAAATGTTGCCCCTCATAGCCTTTTTAAATCTTTCGCCTTTCACCTCAAAAATACTTCTTTAATTTGTTCAACTTTTAGCTGCATTCCACAGCTTGTTTAGTGATCTGCCCAGGTTTCCACCTGCAGATTATTTGGGTTTTCTCTCGTGGACCTCTCAGTTTTGTTTTTCCAGCCCTGCCTCGTGGTATCCGTGTGCTAGGGCAATAATGCCTGAATGGATACAACTTTTTTGTTAATTCATTTTCTTTCAGCCTGAAATATTGTGCTGTTGCAAGATTCCCCTTTTGTACAAGAAATTGAAGCAATCTCAGTGTCCCTTGGGCTCTCCGGTTTAAGTGAGAAACACCACGACTTCCATAGACCACACTGCAATGTCGCCTGTACCTTGGAACTGCAGATTGCTTCTTTCACTGCGTATCTACTGTCAGGTCTGGAATGCTTTCTGTGTTGTTCTCTGAAATGTTCTTCTGTGTTGAGTGTTTGCTGCAAAGTATGTGGGATTCAGCAAATGGTAATAGTCTTTTTGAAGTTATCTACTCACCAGTAGTTCTTTCTTACTCTATTTTTTCATGAAGTCCTTATTCTAATTTCTCTCAGTTGGCACTATTTAGAAATAGTGTTGATAGACACTGTTCACCATTTCGTGGCAGGGCTCACAATTGTTACATGTTGTATATGGGTTCTTTCATATCCGAAGTGTGAAAGTGTGGATCAGAATATCCACCTTTCTGGTCCAAATAGAAGAATCTTGTTTAGAAAACACTTTGAATTTATTGTATGGAAGTAACTATGTAAGATTACATGAGTATGAACCACACTATCACAGAGACTGTGCACAGAGCACATTAGCCCCAGATCTGTCTCCCTCTAAACTCCTTCTTTACTCTCTGACCAAGTCCCTGTGCCATTATCAAGGTGGGTGCTTTTTGCTGCACCAATCAAATAATAAACCTTTTGGACTCTTCCAGACCCATCACACACAAAGTTTTATGTATCAATCCCCAGCCTGTGTTGAATTAACAGAACAACGTAGTATTGGAGGGACATCATAATTGTCTCCAGCATCCCAGGGCGACAGGAAGGACAATTTAAAGGTAGGCTTTCCAGACCTAATAGCCAACCAGTTCTTCCTGCTGTTGATATTAATGCTAGGACATTGCATAAGGACAGAATGGTGCTCAGTAGTGATGCTCCCGTGGCTGAATAGCATACAACATGAGGATCACATATGAAGAATAGCCACAAAGGCAAGCTCCTGATGGTTAGCTATGATGAGACAAGTAAAATGCATTTATTAAATAGGAGGATAATTTTTTAAAAGTCTTTAAGAAATGTTGTATCATGACAGATAAAAGCATGTTTTGTGGAAAAGAAATAAGAAAAAAAAACTTTTTGTTAAGAAGGAGGGATTTTGATACAGTGAATTGAGGAAGACAACTTCACATTTTTCTGAGTCTGTAATGAGGGATCATCAATTATCATTGCATTTAATACAGCAAGGTTAAAGCTTAGGGGAAGCTGCAAAGATTACATTTCAGAGGGACATCAGTAAATTAGTTTAATTGCTCATCGGCTGGCTTAGTTTCACACTCGTTCAAATTATGTATGGATTGAATTCAAGTTATCAAGTTATGCATTATGAGTTTACAGCATCCTGTTTACTAGACTAGGTCACTTTTCCTCTATACTATCACAGCTTCAAAGAATGTAGTTAGAAGGTGTGACTCACTTTCACATGGAGTCATTGAGGTAAATGGGATAGATGCACATATGGAGAATCCAGGTAATTCATAGAATCCCTACAGTCTGGGAACAGATCCTTTGGCCTGACAAGTCTACACCAACCCTCCAAAGAGCATCCCACCCAAGTCCATCTCCCTACCCTTTCCCTTTGACCCTACATTTCCCATGACTAACACACCTAATCTACACACCCCTGGACACTATATGCAATTTAGCATGGCCTATGCACCCTAGCCTGCACATCTTCGGACTGTGGGAGGAAACCGGAGCACCCAGCAGAAACCCACACAGACACAAAGAGAATGTGCAAACTCCACACAGACAGTCACCCGAGGGTGGAATTGAACTCAGGTCCCTGGCACCGAGCGACCGTGCCACCCCTTTATCTGAGGGAAAAAAGAATGAAGAATATGCTGATGGGGCGATGTCAAGTAAAGTTGGATCTTAAACTTATGCACAATGTGTTGGGCCAAATGGCCCGAATTGTAAAATCCTATGTAATATAGCTATTCAATTGTCTATTAACGCATCATAGAATCATGGCATATAACAGATCTATTCCAATGCTGCAATGAGACCGTTATGCTGCAGATTGGTATCTTATGTATGATTGACATGTTTCTTTACAAGATGTTTGCTATCTGGAACCTTTAGTCTTATCGAAGTGTTTATAATCTGTAATAGTTTGAGAATATTATCACAGAAATTCTTGAGATGTGATATCAGGCTGAAAAATTGTAAACATAAAGATGGTTCAAAATTTTGAAATGTGAATAAAATTGCCCAGCTCTGTGCTCTCATGAATGATACCAAAAAAGGCTGAAAATTATATTTCTGTCCAAATTTAACGAAAGACTTAACCATTATAATGCCGCATCTTCACTGCATTAATTCAATTACTCGATGTACCACTAACATGAAAGAAACTTTGATGTGTCATCCTTTATAAGGGTGTAAAATTGTGTCCAAAAATGGCAGAAGAAAGTTATTTAGCTACAAAGTATTATGTAAGGCAATACAGTTCAGAATGCCCTATTTGGAAAGAGTCTTGAGTTATTACAGAGTATGTGGGTATTTGAATCCATTTTAAAAATGGGAACCAAAGAGGCCTTGCTAATCCCTAACATTTAATAGTTCTCTGGAGCTTTGAGACTGCAGCTGCAAGAAAACTGAATGTCTGTGCTTTGAAAATGCTAATGCTAGACGTCATAGCACCATAGAGATCTGTGGAGAGAAATCAGAGCTAACATTTCAGCTCCAGTGATCCTTCCTCAGAAGTTCACCAACAAAAAAAAATTGCCAGTCCCACCATTTGCCATGGCTCATTGTCTCAAGCATGGGACACTTTATTGACCATAGGATGATTCAAATTACTCTGCTATCCTGCTGAGATTATATTTTTGGAAAACATGGACCTTTAGCTGCAGTGGAGAATTTACCATGTTGAAGAATTGGCTGAAGTCGAAATTTCAATGGTTCTGAAGATAAGGATAGCAACTTCGATCCCAGGAGACATTCACTGGTATCTTTGAACAACCACTTTACTTCCTTATATTACAGGGGTAGCATCTACACGAAGAAACAGCTTCAGCAGCAATTGCAAAAGGGAAACTTATTGAGGAATAGAATTGTAAATGATAGAAAATCAAATGCTGTTAGGCTCACAAATTACTCACTTGAGTTGAATTTTCACTTAGGTGAGTTAATTTGTGGTGGGGCAGGTTTAGGTATCAGGAGATGGATATATTGGTGTGTGTGACAGCTGTGTTCAAGAAGCGGACAGTGGGAACATACAGTTTTCAGAGAGTTCACCAGAAATATCAGCAATGATTTTGCTGAGATAACATACGCTTTTAATTAAACTTGTTATCTTTTAGACATAATTGATTTATATTTCTTTCCACAGCTTCATACAATTGATAAGTCATCAGGTTCTAATGCACTTTCTTTATTCTTTTCAGAAAATCCTATTTCCAAAAGCACAATTGTGCAGCATGCAGAACTTCATTATTGTTTTTATAGCTCTTGTCTCTGGGTTACCATTGTTATGCTTTGTCTAGTTCCTTATGAAGGCTTGTGCCTCATTGCATTTACTCTCAGCTGTAGTTTGCAGCTTTTGAACTGGTGCCAGAGTTCAAGTGTACATTCTTCCCTAAATTCACCAATTCAGTCTAGTTATGTTAGGAAATGGCACAAGATAAATTCAGCATGACACATTTCAACATACATGGTATCCGGCAAGCTACATACCGCTGTTATCCAATACATGTTGTGTTGAACCTTCAACAGTGGTGAAAATAAACAATGTTGCAATGACAGCTTAGTTGAGAAAGCCCTGCACTCCTGGGAATCCAGCCTTCTCTAACAAAACGTGCTGTGCTCTCCCTTGTAGGCAACTTTCTGGGAATGATTAGAGATTATTATCTCAGCAACCATAACACCAATGAATTCATACATGCAGTGAGGTCGTTTCAGGCATAGACATGGCCTGAGACAGCTTAAAATCTATTTACGTAGGAAGATCAATGTGATTTGAATCACAATGGGCAGATGTGTTTCAGTCCTAGATGGAGTTTGCAGGTCAGGCCACAGCCAGTGGGAAAATTCTGGGATAGCTGCCCTACTGAAATTTAGATGAAGACAGATTTCCTCAGGCATCCTCAATAATGCAGGTCTGATGTATGGAAGTTTGTTCATAGATAGGAGCAGACCACAGCAGACAACTGAAATGAAAATTCATCTGATAAAGGAAAGCCTAAACATAAATCAACACAACATGTTGAACGGAAATGGCCTCAAGTGGAGGATCAATCATTACATCAACAATAACTAACACTGGTCAGCTGGAGATCAAATTGAATATCAGGATCCATCAGTTTAGTGTCACAGAAACAAAGAATAATGTACAGGAGGCCAAGTCAGGTCCTTTTAAACAGCAATCCAGTTAATCAGTTAATTTCTCTTTGGCTTCAATCTCACACACCAGGCTCTCATGGTTTTAAATAAAGAAGATTATTTACTCAAACAATCATCCCAAAAGGCCACCCGTAGTTATTTCATCAGGAACTTGTGGAGATAAAATGGAAATTTCCAAGTTAATAAGTAAAATCACATCTTTTGCTCCCATAGCACTTCAGAAATAGCTGAACCTGCCTCTGTAAATTCCTGTGAAACACTTCTTTGTCCTCTACCTTCTGAGGGAAAGGGTAGGAAGTGAGAAAAGACAAGGTAACAACAAAAAAATTAAGTAAAACATTCAGAAATAACCGGGTGAGCAAACTAGATTAAAGAACAAAGAGCATAAGAGAAGTACAGCACAGGAACAGGCCCTTCAGCCCTCCAAATCTCTGCCGATCATCATGCCCCAACTAATCTAAAAATCAAACCTTCAGACCTTATTCCGTCCATATCCCTCTATTCCCTCCCTATTTATGTTACCATCCAGATACCTCTTAAATGTTGCCAAAGTGCCCACTTCCACCACCTCTTCTGGCAGCGCGTTCCAGACTCCTACCACACTGCGTGAAAAACTTCTCTTGCACATCTCCCTTAAACTTTCCACCTCTCATCTTGAACCTGTGCCCCCTCACAATTGAAACTTCAATCCTGGGAAAATGCCTCAAACTATCCACAATATCGATACCTCTCATAATTTTGTAGACCTCGATCAGGTCTCCTCTCAACCACCATCTTTCCAGTGAAAACAATCCTAGTGTTTTTTACCTTTCTTCATAGCCAATGCCCTCAAGACATGGCAACATCCTGGTGAACCTTCTCTGCACTCCCTCCAAAGCTTCCATATCCTTCTGTGTAGTGTGTTGACCAAAACTGCACGCAATACTCCAAAAGTGGCCTAACAAGGGTTTTATATAGCTGCAACATGATTTTCCATCTCTTGTATTCCATACCCGGGCCAATAAAGGCAAGCATGGTGTATCAGAGATAGTAAGAACTGCCGATGCTGGAGTCAGAGGTAACACAGTGTGCAGCAGGAGGAGCACAGCAGGCCAGGCAGCATCAGAGGAGCAGGAAAGATGATATTTGGGTCAGGACTCTTCTTCAGAAATGGGGCTGGGGGATCTGGATGCTGTGTATGTAGAGGTTGTCGCAGTCAGAGCCAAATTGGGATAGCCTGAATGTAGATTAGAGTCCAAATGGGGATGATCCGGTTCTGTAGGCAGGTACTAAGAAAGGCAATGTGGCTGTAGTACCTGGTTTGCTTCAGTATGTGGTCAAGCAGTTTCAGGGCCGAAGAGATTACCAGAGGGTTGCAGTAGGAGAGAGATCCACTGAGGTCTTTCTGGAGGGAGGAGGGTAACTTCTTCAAGGTGGGCGTCCTTAGAAGAGGCTTCGCAGTGGGGTTAAAACTCACTCAGAGATAGTAGGAACTGCCAATGCTGGAGTCAGAGATAACACAGTGTGGAGCTGGAGGAACACAGCAGGCCAGGCAGCATCAGAGGAGCAGGAAAGCTGATGTTTTGGGTCAGGACCCTTCTTCAGAAATGGGAGCATGCCATATGCCTTCTTAATCACCTTGGCCACTTATGTTGCCACTTTTAGGGAACTGTAGACCTGCATGCCCAGTTACATCTGAATGTTCATGTTCCTAAGGGTTCTGCCATTTACAGTATAATTCACACCTAAATTTGATCCTTCAAAATGCATCACCTCACATTCGTCTGGATTAAACTCCATCTGCCATCTCTGTGTCCAAGTGCCAATCTATCTATATCCTATTGTATCCTTTCACAATCATTGACACCATCAAAAACTCCACCAATCTTCGTGTCATCTGCAAACTTAAGAATCAGACCACCCACATTTTCCTCCAGATCATTTATTTATACTACAAACAACAGTGGACCTAAGACTGATCCCTGTGGAACTAGTTATCAGTCTCCATTCTGAAAAACACACTTCCACCACTACCCTCTGTCTTCTATGACCAAGCCAGTTTTATATCCATCTAGGCAGCCCACCCCGAATCCTATGTGATTCTAGTTTTTGTACCAATCTGCCATGTGGGACTTTATCAAATGCCTTACGAAAGTCCATATAAACTACATCCACAGCCCTTCCCTCAATTATCTTTGTCACCTCTTCAAAAAATTCAATCAGATTGGTGAGACATGACTTTCCCATGCTGTCACTAACCAGTCCATTTCTTCCAAATGTGCATATATCTTGACCCTCAGTATCTTTTGCAAGAACTTCCCCACCACAAATGTCAGGCTCTCTGGCCTGTAATTTCCCGGATTATCCCTACTTCCTTTCTTAAACAAGTGAACAACATTGGCTAATCTCCAGTCGTCTGGGAATTTGCCTGTGGTCAAAGAGGATGTGAAGATATCTGCTAATACCCTAGATATTACCTCTCAGGAAAGAAAGAATTGAATTAATCAATAATGATTTGCATGACCTCAGGACATCTTACAACACTTTATAACCAATGAAATACTTTTGGAATGTAGTCACTGCTGTAATGAGGGAAATAAATGACAACAAAGGCAACAAAAAACAGAAACAGTACCAGTGCACAGCCAGTCCCAACCGTATCCCGCAGGCAACCTAACTTAGTTTGAAAATGTGCTGTTAATTTAGCCTTTTAGTGAGGAGTAATGCTGATTTCTGTGGCAAAAAAAAACACTGGAGGCTAAGGAGATCTCATTAACATTATTTTTAAAACAATAATGAGGCTTACTTGGGTCTCCTATGAAACAACCACTGCCTAGCTGTTAAAAATAATTACTGCTTTTGCACAGTAGGTACAGATTTATACATAGGATTACCTTACTCTTTTCCTCCAGAACCAGGCATGCACATGTGTAACCAGGCCATACCGTGGAAAAAACATTCCTATAGATCATAGCGCATCATAACCATTGTGAACATATCCCTTGAGCATTCTGTAGAAATACTTTCAATGATATGTGGTTGAAATGACTGTTTTATTTTAGAGCAGCCATATAGATTGAATAAAAAAAAGTAATTCTGTCACAGCAGGTAGAGCACTAAAAAAAGTAGGCTTGTTGAATACTGTGCCTAATGAGCTGTGTGCTGTTGGATTCTGCTTTAGGCAAATAAATTTTAACAGCTAAGATGACTGGCTAGTTTACTTCCTTCCCGTTTGCAAATAATTCAGGGTTACATCAGATATTGTGGACTGAGCATTTTCCCTGCATGCATCTGAATATGGTTAATCCACAGCATAACTGATGCCATAAACTTTCCATTATTCCAAGCAAACATAATTATTTATGGGATATGCCAGTGATTATGACTCAAAAAGCTTTATCCTGAACTATGGAAAGCCTTCTCTAGTGAGATTAGGAGAAATACAGGTTGCAGAAGTATCAGCTGAAAAGCTTGATGTTCAAATCACTGGGAACCTGAACTGACAGTTCCATAATAAATTCACTGTGTCTTGTAAAGTCCTACACTATTGTGCTAGCCTCTTCTTTGCTTACTTAGTGACTTGAGACTGTACTATTCATAATCTGTCATACTAAGTATATAGAAATAGATTTTCTGCTGTTGGATTCAGATTGCGGAGAGCAGTGCACTGTTAGAATGATACTACAACAGATTATATAGCAGCCATCCCTCTCAGATCCTCCTGGTTTGGTCTATTTATAAATGCAAGGCCACCTGCAGCAGCAGACCCTAGTCATTTCCACCCTGCCATCTATACGAGTGCAACAATTTGTAAAACACCTATTGGCCTGATGATAGAATATTGGCGCAGTCCCACCCTGTTAATTTTTTTGACTGATCTGTGGAGCCCCCTAGGTTGGTAAATTGCATGAAACAGACAAAAGAACTATCTTGAAGTCACAACCAAGGCTGCAAAGCCCTCTTGTGTAGGAACCACAGAATGGTTGCCTCGTGAGAAGGGTGAGTATTTCAAGGCATATCAACATTGGGAATTCTGGGTCACACTTTTCAGTTTGCTGCACCTCCCTTCTCTTTGTGGGGTTCCATGGATGGTGGTCAAAAACCATGAATCAAATCAAACTATTTCCTGAGGCATGTCAGAACTGAACAATTGCCTCAGAATAGTCATCTTAGCGCAGGGATTTTTCACATGGGTCACAAAATTAGAAATTGCTGGAAAAGCTCAGCAGGTCTGAGGAAGGGTCACTGAACCTGAAACATTAACTCTGATTCTCTCGACAGATGCTGGCAGACCTGCTGAGCTTTTCCAGCAATTTATGTTTTTGTGTCTGATTTCCAGCATCCGCAGTTATTTCGATTGTTTTGCGCATCGGTGTTTGGGTAGCTAGAAGGAGACCACTTTGCCTGATGACGTCTACTAGATCAATTGAAAATGAAATCCACATACTCACTCTCTCTTGTAGTTTTCTATTTTTACTCCGTTTCAAGTAGATATCAAACGTTCCTTTAAATTATCTGACAATTTATGTCTTAAATACTTCATTCTCTATCAATCCTCTGGGTAAAATAAATTATTTTCACATCTTACTCTCTTAGTGATGAATTTTAAATTGATGACTTGTCTCCTCACTGACTTCCCAAAAAAGGATGTTCTTTTTTTCCTATTCAGTCAATTATCACCCTCTATTAAATTCCTCCTAGCTTTTTCTGTTGCAGTGGAAATATTCCAATATTCTCCTAACTATATATTCTGTTCTAAATGTCATCTAGATGAATTTAGCTAAACATCCTCTACTGTTTTATTGTTCTTTCCATAATGGGGCACTGAACAGAATACTACTTACTGGTCTAACCAATAGTTTGTATGAATTCAAGATTGAAGATAGATTAATTGGGTAATGCAATGGTTTGCATCTGAGATGAACTGTTCAGAAATGATCAAGAGTCAATTTCCTCCAACTTTTGCTTGTAGGTTTGTGATAATAAGTAAACCCCTAAAGGCGAGTGTAACAGAATTTATCCCTGGTTCCCAATGTAAACAATCTGCACATATTCAATTAAATAAATGAATTGCATAAATTTGCTATTGATTGAGCTCTTAATATAGTTGTATCAACATTCTTCTCTAATGAAAGCAAATAATGTGCTTAAAGCAAGCTATTTTGTTAAGATATTGGAGAGAATTAAATATGAATGTGTTAAGTGCTCACATCTGCTATTGCCAAAAATTATTTTTATGAATAACTTACTTTCATTTATTTTTTCCTTTAGCTTTTCCAAAATCAAGTTTACAGAAATTGCTGTAATAATATTCAATATTGTGATACAGTCATAATTTTTAACAATTCAATTTTATAATGGCCTTAGTAAACTGGGATGGAAGACTGTTAAGCTAAATACAATACATATTAGAAAAGAATCTCCCCAGTTTCTATACATTACCTTACACTGACTTGATTTTAAATAAAAGAAAGATATTTCTAGTTTGCTTGCATTCATTGCTCAGGTCATTGTGTATAGGAGTTGAGACGTCATGTCGAAGTTGTACAGGACATTGGTGAGGACACTTCTGGTGTACTGTGTACAGTTCAGATCGTCCTGCTGTAGGAAGGATGTAATTAAACTGGAGAAGGTCCAGAAAAGATTTACTGGATGTTGCCAGACTGGAGAGTTTCAGTTATAAGGAGAGGCTGGATAAGCTGGGACATTTTTCACTGTAGCGTAGGAGGTTGAAGGGTGAACTTATAGAGGTTTATAAAATCATGAGGGTTTTAGATAAGGTGAATAACAAGTATGTTTTCCCTAGCATAAAAAACGAAAGAACTGCGGATGCTGTAAATCAGGAACAAAAACAAAGTTGCTGGAAAAGCTTAGCAGGTCTGGCAGCATCTGTCAAGGAAAAAACAGAATTAACGTTTCAGGTCCAGTGACCCTTCCTCAGAACTGGGTTTTCCCTGGGTTGGGGGATTTCAAGGCTAGCAGGCATATTTTTAAGGTGGGAGGAGAAAGATTTAAAAGGGACCCATGGGGCAACATTTTCACACAGCGGGTAATTTGTATGTGGAATGAACTGCCAGAGGAAGTAGTAAATGCAGGCAAAGTTATGACATTTAAAAGACATTTGGACAGGTACATACATAGGAAAGGTTCAGAGGGATATGAGCCACATGCACACAAGTGGTACTAGTTTAGTTTGGGAACCTTGTCGGCATGGATGAGTTGGACCGAAGGGCCTGTTTCCATGCTGTATGACTCTATGACTCAATGGTTCTACCTGATTCCAGCAAGTAAATTTGAAAAAAAATTATATAAACTCTGTTCACAATTATTCAACAGATTCTTTCTGAGTTGAGAGACCAGCAGAATTCATGACCAAATGAGATCGAATGTTTTAAATTGATTTTTCAGAGACTCTGCAACCCAGTGTAAGTAGATGTGCAGGACCAGAAAGAAATTAATATCCATGGACTCCGAAAATTAATTTCAGATCAGGAGTTGGCCAGCCAGCGGTTATTTCAGAAATATGAAAATAAAGCATTCAACTGACGATTTCTTGCTAGAGTTTTTTGCTATCACTATTGAACGTTGCCTTCTGCTCACATAGCAATGCATGTCACTGATAGAAAAATGGGAAAAGTTGACTGAGCCAAGTTCAATTTTACAATAAATATATTGTTAATGCTAATACTTCTTTTCTAATCATTACGTTTTATGAAAGGTACAATTTTTGCAGCTTGGTGAAGAGCTTCGTCTCGTTAGGAGCACATATAAAACAGTTAGACACCTGATTTTTGGAACATTTGGTGGCTGAATTTCCCTTGCACAGGAATTCTCAATGAGAGCAGAAAGGAAATGAGTTTTGTAGAGTTCACTATGACTTTGTTCTTAATTAAAAACATTGGTCAACCCCACTCTGACTTCCCATACATACTATGCTTGTGTTGCAACTATCAGCCATAAATCCCTTAATAATCATATTTTTATTGGTGCTTTTTTTTATTCTGTAATAGCCATAAGAGAAATATCATTTGGCTAGTAATCAAATTGTGGTTGGTCCAATCTTTTTTATTCCACTGTTTTCAAGAAATGGCTGATCGTCATCAATCTTAAAATTGTTCAAAATTGCACAGATTCACTACAATTCAAATCTTTATCTAATCAATTTTTTTGGGAAGCTATCAGTACAAGTGAGTTAATCCTTTCCTATAAGAAGAGGTGGAAATTCCTTTCAAAGCCACAATGTGTTACTTTTTAGTTAGTTTTTTTTTAACAAAAAAAAATTGGCACATATGTACGTTAGTGAGTCACTCTAGTAATGAGACATCAAAGTAAGCACAGAAGAGACAGAGTGTGGGAACATCGACATGGAGGCATCTATCGTTTTTCTACTAAGCTCTAACTCTGCTGGGGAGGAGATTGAAAGACAGAGGGTTAGACAACACTGGAAAGCAACTGGAATCTGGTCTTCTCTAACGCTGCTCCATGCCAGTCACTAGATGAGCCATACCAGGACGTGCATTTTCGCTGTTCTCAACAGTTGCATAACTCTATTGCACAGTTTACCTTAAATACAGGCCTGGATTTTCCTTAAAAGGCATAGGGGTAGCTTGGTAAGGAAAATGATACAGAGAAGCCCTTCACTGCCCATTCTTAAAGATCAGCTTTGTAAACAAGATGGGATTTCATTCCTGAATAAGGGACAAATAAGGAACAACATCCACAGTTCTTTTGGTTTTCATTCCTAAATAGCCAGGTAGTAAATCATGTTTGCCATCTGATAATGGATGTCAATGCTTATCATTCATAAAGCAAAACTATTATACATTTATTCTCCTTTTCAATGTAACCTGTACTGCCTGAGATATGTACTTTTTTGTTGCTCTTCCGTAGACTTCTGCGCTGAGGATGCTCTTCTGGATTGTCCATCGGAAGTTTGGACAGAGAGATCGGAGAGAAATAAGTGGATAGTTTTCTGTCTGATTTATATCAGAAATGGGATTCCGATTCTGCAGGAGATTTGAGCTAACATCTTAGCATCTACCTTTGTACCACACTGACCAATATCTGTTCAAACTGTACAATCAGGTAGAACACGTTAATAAATGTGAACCTCATTGCACTTCAGAAAATCTCTGAGCACAGTTAAAAGTGATCACGGAACTTACACAACAGAAAGCATATTGTTTCTTGCTGTGAGTTTCTGACAAATGAATAATGTGATGATCAAACAAGGATAATACCCAAAATAGCAAGGTGTAGAGCTGGATGAACACAGCAGGCCAAGCAGCATCAGAGGAGCAGGAAAGCTGACATTTTGGGTCTAGACCCTTCTTCAGAAATGGGGGAGGGGAAGGGGATCCTGAAATAAATAGAAAGGGAGGGGGAGGTGGATAGAAGATGGATAAAGGAGAAGATAGGTGGAGAGGAGACAGACACGTCAAAGAGGCGGGGGTGAGCCAGTAAAGGTGAGTGTAGGTGGGGAGTTAGAGAGGGGATAGGTCAGTCCAGGGAGGACGGACAGGTTAAGGAGGCAGGATGAGGCTGGTAGGTAGATGGAGGTGGGGCTTGAGGTGGGAGGAGGGGATAGATGGGAGGAAGGACAGCTTAGGGAGGCGGGGACAAGCTGGGCTGGTTTTGGGATGCGGTAGGGGGAGGGGAGATTTTGAAGCTTGTGAAGTCCACATTGATACCCTTGGGCTGCAGGGTACCCAAGCGAAATATGAGGTGCTGTTCCGGCAACCTTCGGGTAGCATCGTTGTGGCACTGCAGGAGGCCCAGGATGGACATGTCGTCTGAGGAGTGGGAGGGGGAATTGAAATGGTTAGTGACTGGGAGGTGCAGTCATTTGTCGCGAACCGAGCATAGGTGTTCCACAAAGCAGTCCCCAAGCCTCCGCTTGGTTTTCCCAATGTAGAGGAGGCTACATTGGGAACAGTGGAACATGGAACCCTCTTCCGTAGCTACACTGGCCCTAAACCCCACCTCTTCCTCCATTACATTGATGACTGTATCGGCGCCGCCTCGTGCTCCCACGAGGAGCTCAAACAGTTCATCCACTTCACCAACACCTTCCACCCCAACCTTAAGTTCACCTGGACCATCTCCGATACCTCTCTCTCCTTTCTGGACCTCTCTGTTTCCATCTCCGGCAACCACCTGGAAACCGATATCCATTTCAAGCCTACCGACTCCCACAGCTACCTAGAATACACCTCCTCCCACCCACCTTCCTGCAAAAATGCCATCGCCTATTCCCAATTCCTTCGCCTCCACTGCATCTGCTCCCGAGATGAGGCATTCCACTCCTGGACATCCCAGATGTCCTTGTTTTTCACAGACCGCAACTTCCCCTCCACAGTGGTCGACTACACCCTCGACCGTGTCTCTTGCATTTCACACAACTCATCCCTCACACCCCTGCCCGGCAATAACAACCAAAACTGAATCGCCCTCGTCCTCACGTACCATCCCACCAACCTCCGGATCCAACACATTATCCTCCGGCACTTCCGCCATCTGCAATCTGACCCCACTACCAAAGACATTTTTCCCTCCCCACCCTTTTCTGCTTTCCGGAGGGACCACTCTCTCCGTGACTCCCTTGTCTGCTCCACACTCCCCTCCAGCCCCACCACTCCCAGCACTTTTCCCTGCAACCGCAGGAAGTGCTACACCTGCCCCTACACCTCTCCCCTCACACCCATCCCAGGCTCCAAGAAGACTTTCCACATCAAGCGGATGTTCACCTGCACATCTGTCAATGTGATATACTGTATCCACTGTTCCCGTCAGCTTTCCTGCTCCTCTGATGCTGCTTGGCCTGCTGTGTTCATCCAGCTCTACACCTTGTTATCTCAGATTCTCCAGCATCGGCAGTTCCTACTATCTCTAATACCTGAAATGTTGACTTCTCCTTTCCTCCAGATGCTGCCTGGCTTGCTGCCAGCCTCCTGTTTGTCTACCTGTCTCTAACCAAACACAAGAGGAACCTGAGATAACAAGGTGTAGAGCTGGATGAACACAGCAGGCCAAGCAGCATCAGAGGAGCAGGAAGGCTGACGTTTCGGGCCTAGACCCTTCTTCAGAAGGGTCTT
>NC_063346.1:17199238-17241713 GCF_021869965.1 Rhincodon typus
GTTTGGCCCATATCCATCCAAACCTCTCCTATTTATGTACTTATCCCTACTGTGTATATGTCATCTTGTATCTTTGTTTGAGTGAGTTTATTTCTTTAATCTCACTAAGTGTATATACACAGAGCATAGACAGAGACCTTCAGCCCTTTTGAATTTTACCTTTAAGTTACCATTGTTGCATCTCTCCACTGGTCAGTAGATTCTACAAATGGAATCATGGATGCTGTGTTCTCCTGCTAAATTTTGCTTTTTCAAAAATTTTATTAGTTCTGAGTTTGAAATAATTGTCAAAATCTTAAGTGAATCTTTGATTATGGTTTTTGCTTTTTTTAGCTGTTAGGAGGCAATAATATCATCTGCAGTAAGCCTAATTCTTTACAGAAGTATATTTACTTCTTCTGTTTCTATATTACCATTGAGTTTAGATGTTAGCTATACACAAAAATTGTTTTCTCCAGGATGTCCAATTTCATGTTCTATAGGGCTATTTCAAAAATTAAATCTTCTTGGCAATACTATATCCCATGTCATGGCTCCTTAAAATAGCAGTTCTCCTACACTTTACTCCTTTACTGGAGGGTTTTCCCACTCTTTGCAACTTTAAAGATGAATTCCCGCCTTTTGTGGAGATTCTTAAAAAGATTTCATCATAGACTAGAATCATTCATTTCTTTATATTGTCCTATCTTTCATAAATAACTTGATTTGCATTTCCCCTGCTCTTTGCTCCAGGATTATGGAGGTTTCTGTCTTGGCCCTGTTACAGTTTTTTTTATCAGTTGCGCATTGATGTACCCATGTCCTACAGCAGAAATATTTGATATGAGCTGTGACTTATTTTTAATTTTTTTAGCTTTCTAAGCAGAATTTCTACACAGTTTAAAGTTTCCCTGTTGTACTACATAGTTGAGTCACTGATCTCCGACTTCCATTCATTCACCAGCTCAGTAGCTGAACTTTGGATTGCTCTGACTGACTACTACCTCTACATTTCCCTGGAGTCGTACCTTTCTTCTATTCCACTGGACCTCTTTGTCAGGTCTGAAATGTTCCTGTAATTCTTTGAAGTTTTCTTTAGTGTTGAATATTGTCATGAGGGTTTTGGGAGTTTGCTGTCATGAGAAATTAGCAGTATTTGTTTCCTTTGAGGCCTAATAGGAGTTAACAGCATGTTTGCCTCATTGGGATTGATGTTCTGATGTTCTGATTCCGCACTGACCACCATATTGCATACGTTCTAATTGTGTAGGTTCGACAGGGGCTAACTGTGTCTACGCAGTCTACTGTGTGCGAGGGCAGTTATCTTCCAGTCTAACTAAAAAAATCTTAGAGAGTAAAAAAGATATAGTTTATTGCATTTCTGTAATTATTTTCAGGTTGTAAGGAAAAGTTCTACATTAATACGAAGACTATGGAGGATCCCCAGTATTAGATTTGCCTCCCCACAAGAGCCTACTTTACTCTCCCACCAAGTACTCCTGACATTGCAGCTTGTTGTGCTTACTGCACTCAATCAAGTATCAGCTTTTTAGACTTGTAAACAACAGTTACAATGCTGTATGTGTGTTAAATTTTAAGATTCCATACTTCAGGTAAATAGGTTATGGTCTTGCGGTATAACTGGATTTGTCCAGTTAAAGGGAATCGTACAACTCTATGGTTTATGCTTGTATTCTCCTTCAACAATGAACTCCATAGCACATCTTTTCTTCTTTTGGAAAGGCTGCATATGAATGGTTATGATTCATTCTCCAGATGAACGCATAGTAATGTTTCAGGTTTTTCCATTAGGCAAAGCCTCACAATGACTGTTGCAAAATTGCGAACATGTAACTTGATAATTCCGACATAAAGGCTTTTTTTTCTTGAAGGAACAGGATAATATTGTAATAGTATTTAATACCTTGCCAGTTATCAAAGCAAATTGATACTGTTTCATGTCCTTGGCCACAGGTATTTGCCAATAATTTCTGCAAGGATTTTTCAATCATCTGCTATAATTTCTACAAGAGATAAAGAACAAAGAACACAGAACAAAGATCAATTCAGCACAAGAACAGACCTTTCAGCCCTCCAAGCCTATGCCGACACAGTTTGACCTTCCATACTAAAACTGTCTTCACTTAAAGATCTGAATCCGTGTATTCCCTTCCTATTCGTGTATTCGTCCAGGTGCTTCTTTAATGCTGCTATTGTGTCTGCTTCCATCACCACCTCTGGCAGCTCGTTCCAGGCACTCACAATCCTTTGTGTGAAAAATATGCCTCGCACATCTCTTCCAGTGAAAACAAACGCAGTCTATCCAATCTTTCTTCATAGCTAAAATGCTCCATTCCAGGCAACATCCTGGTGGGTGTGCAGAATGCGCTGCAGGTGGTGGTAGTGGAGTCAGATACTTTAGAGACTTTTAAACGACTCTTGGATAGGTACATGGAGGATAGTAAAATGTAGGGTATGCAGGGTAGTTTGATCTTAGTAGGATAATAGGTCAGCACAACATCTTTGGCTGAAGGGCCTGTACTGTGCTGTACTGTTCTATGTTCTATGTTCTATGTTTTGTTCAATGTACCCTCTCCAAAGCATCGACACCCTTCTGATAGTGTGGGGACCAGAACTGTACACAATATTCCAACTATAGCCTAACTAAAATTCTATAAAGCTGCAGCATAACTTGTCTATCTTTATACTCAATGCCCATTCCAATGAAGGCAAGTATATCATAAGCCTTTTTTACTACCTTATCTAACTGTGCTGCCACCTTCAATGATCTGTGGACCTTCACACCCAGATCCCTAGAAATATCAATACTCCTCAGGGTTCTGCCTGCCATTCACTGTATAATTTACACCTGTATTTGACCTTCCAAAATGCATCACTTCATATTTGTCCAGATTAAACTCCATCTGCCATTTTTCTGCGCATGCCTCCAACTGATCTATATCCTGCTGAATCCTCTGACAAACCTCCTCACTATCCGCAATACCACCAATCTTTATATTGCCCTCAAACTTACGAATGTTTTCCTTCAAATCATTAATGTAGACAACAAACAGCAGAAGTCCCGGCACTGATCCCTGTGGAACATGACAACTCGCAAACCTCTGAAAAGCATCCTTCCACCGCTACCCTCTGTCTCCTACAACTAAGCCAGTTTTTTATCCATCGTGCCAGCTCAACCCAATACCCTGTGACTTCACCTTTTGTACCAGTCTGCCATGAGGGACCTTGTCAAAAGCTTTACTGAAGTCCATGTAGACAACATCAACTGCTTTTCCCTCATCAATCATCGTGTCACCTCCTCAAAAAACTCAAAAACATTAGTGAGACATGACCTCCTCTGCACAAAATCATGCTGTCTATCGCTAAAAAGTCCATTTGCTTCTAAATGCATCTTGATCTTGTCCCTGACAAACCTTTCCAATAATTTCCCTACCACCGACTTGAGGCTCACAGGACTGTAATTTCCTGAATTATCCCTGCTACCCTTCTCAGCCAATGTGACAACTTGGCTATTCCCCAGTCCTCTGGGACCTAACCTGTAGCCAAAGAGGATAAAAAGATGTTTGTCAATGCTCCAGCAATTTGTTCTCTTGCTTCCCTCAATATTCTGAGATAGATCCCATCAGAACCCACGGACTTATCTATCTTAATACTTTTAGAAACACAACATCTCTTCCTTTTTAGTAGCAATTTGGCTTAGAAATACGACACTCCCTTCCTTGAGATCATCCTCCACCAATTCCTTCTCTTTAGTGAACACCAACACAAAGTATTCGTTTAGGACCTTGCCTACCTCTCCTGGCTCCACACATAGATTCCCTCCTTTGTCCTTGAGTGGGCCAACCGTTTCCCTGGCTATCATCTTGCTTTTTATAGGTGTGTAAAAAGCATTGGGATTCTCTTTAATCGTGTTTGCTACTGACTTTTCATAACTCCTTTTAGCCCTTCTAATTCCTTGTTTAAGATCTTTCTTATTTTCCTCATATACTTCAAGGCCTTTGTCAGTTCCCATCCTGTTAGACGTTACATACGCATAGGTAGGTGTAAATGCCAGAGAAACACTCTGTACATATATACTCTTGCAAAATTTCATGTAAAGATTTTTCCTATGATTTTAGTCTAGAATACCATCATTTTTCATATATCTCATATAATTATTGACTCTGCTTTATCAGAGATCAAAATCCAAGCATTTTGGAACCAAAGTATAAGCCTGAAGATGTTAATAATTTGACTTCATTCTGACTGTTTAAATACTACTGAAATGAATACCAGGATTAAATGCTTAAAACATTTATACAGTTAAGTTTTGTCCTTATTTAGTCAAAATTTTAGTGATCAGGTATTGAATGACAAGCTGTCTCGTATTTATTAATTACTTTTCAGTAAGTATTATGGATTATTTTATTTACTGTTCATTATGGTATTTTTCAAACTTCTTTAGGGCCCTAATCAAACACACAGGCCAACTCCTTAAAACCATAATCCATGTGAAAGTTTACCTCATGACATTTGAACTATAAAATGGGTCTCAAAATTTGACTCTTAACAAACATAAACAATTTATTTCCTCCTGGAGTTCCATTGATATTCCACAAGAACGAACAATTGTGGAAATCGCTTCAGGAATCACTAGTGAATGTCAGTAATTTGGGAAAGCAATTTATATTCAAGATTTCAAAGGCTTATCTCTCACAAAAGAGAAGCCTGGCATAATAAAAAATAAGGCAATTTCTCAGAAACAGTTCTAGCAATGGAGAACAAAAACAAAGTTACTGGAAAAGCTCAGCAGGTCTGGCAGCATCTGTGGAGGAGAAAACAGAGTTAACGTTTCGGGTCCGGTGACCCTTCCTCAGAGCAACAACTTTGTTTTTGTTCCTGATTTACAGCATCCGCAGTTCTTTTGGTTTTTATCTAGCAATGGAGAAGTTGTGCAAGTAGCATTTCTCTGAAGAGATAACATCAAATAGGTCAGGAATTAGGACTGTTGACATCACAGTTCAGAAAAGAGATCTTTTAGATAAATTTGTAGAAAACATGAAGAGATTATGCATTTGAGGAACTGAAAGAGACAAAATTCTCATTGCCAAACTGAAGGGCACAGCGCCATTTGTAGTAATTCTGACAATATCCTCTCAAGAGTTCTTACACACCTGAGCACAAAGGACATGCTATCTAATGATATTGATGCCTGCAAAGTCAGCTCATCATTAAGATGATAAACAGGGAACTGAATGGGAGAACACCTTGAATCCTGGGAAAGTGGTGATTTAAATAAAACAGCAGCGGATGAGTTTTAATTTGAAATTCAGAAATGATGACTTGAGTGGGAGGTAAGTGACCATGTGGGACAGCTTGTTTAGAAGTGAACAGTGTCAGGTATTATCAATGCATTGTGTTAGTTGAAGGCAATGAGATATGACCATGTTTAAGAACAGACTAACAGAGTTGAAAAACACAGGGAAAAGATGTATCAACAAGCAATCATACCACAAATTACAACAGAGATTGATTACATTATGATCTTGTTGATGCTAAACATTGTATTACAGCAAGTTTTCCTGTCTCAGATTGCGTAACCAACTATATCACTAGTTACATCGGCAGAAAAATAAGCTTCATGACTGGCAAAAATGTCCATTGGCATCTTACATGTAAATTTAAACAAATTCAGATTTGAACTATGCATTCTGTGCTCAGCTACGCTATGTAAACCATTACCAAATCAGCTATTAGGCCCACCACAACCACACAATCTTTAATGTATTAGATTTGCATGATGTTCCTACTGGTTCCAGGGCAAGGGAACTTCACTGCTCCAACTGTGATTGTGTTCTAATAAGTCAATAAAATCATTTAGGATGTTTACATCTCAATTATATCATATTTGTCACAGTGCATTGTTGTCCTGTAATTATGTTGCTGTGGAAGTGGATTTGGGTCTTCAGAGATTTCTGCCCAGAGAAGGCTTACTCCACTCAGATGCCACTTCAATTTCTAACTATCACTTCATTGTGTTGAACACAGCAGGTTTAAACATTAGTCACACCAGTGGTTGCTTCATGTATTGTGTTATTCATACAAGTCAAGACCTGAATCCCTCAGCAGTTCTGTGGGTAGAAGAATACTGCCATCAATCTTCATTCTTTTAACTGGGCCCAAAGGCTTCATTGGTTTACAGTGGTGGAGGATAAACCATTATTGAGTCTTAACAAGAAGAGGCTCTTGTCTTAACAAGATGTAGTTATTGCAATTAGCTATAAGTTGCATTAGTTCACTGGACATTGAGGAGACCTGTACATATAGGTCTGTATCCTATGAGATCTTCAGATGTTCTGCATTATCACCACTCAAGCTTATATGGTATCATCAGATTGGGTGGAGCTTAACACAGTCTCTAACATTAACTCTTACAGAACCATTACCTTTTGCAACAATAATGGCAGTTGAAAATATCAAGCTAAGAGAGAAGTGCTCAATGCTGAGTCCTCTGACTTGAGGGCTAATTTATTCATTTTAACAATGTTATGCCAGTAGAAATTCCAATTGCGTTAAGTACAACTATATTTGATCAGGCCTAAATATGAGGACTTTCGGAAGCTGGTACGGATACACCCACTTACCCAAAGTACTTGAATGCAATTCTCCACCAATGGACTGTGTATAACATCAATAGAATGGATGGAGCCAATGTACCATTCACCCCTTCAAAAGCATGACCTTATTCAATAGTAGCCAGAACCAGAAACCATCAGTGTATATTGGTGTCACCTCTTGGTGCTGTGGAGATATTCCAGAAAGTCATGATCTCCAGAGTATTCCACAAGGTGTTATATATTGGGCTCATGCCACTTCCTGATCATTTCAATGATACGCAGAGCGTCTGTCTCCATTACCTCCAGTGAGGTGAAGGTATAGGCTCTCCCCATCCAATGCTCCCCACACCAGAGCTCTTTTGAAGATCGAAACACTGAGATTTAAGGTACTGTGCTCCTGAGCTCTGAGTGATCTTTTGTCCATACTCAATGGAAGAACCATGTTCTCCCTGCCGTGCATTCACAGTTTCTCAATCTCCCTGGTGGTCTACGCTTCGTTAAATTAAAAGTTTTTCCCTTGTGCTGGTATCGCTATGTTGGTACTTTTACAAATAAAATTCTAAGAGAATGGTCAATTTGGCTTTCTTCATGTATTAATATGGAAATTAATTCTGTATATTTGCAGTTGAATGAACAGGTGAATTTATACACTGTGCCAAAATGATTTTTAATAACTAAGATCTGAGTACATACAATGAAATTTAATGGCCCAAGTCAAGCCAAGACATGCAGTAAACAAGAGAAAAAGGCTTCTCTGATCTGGCAAAAAAAGAGTTGAATAAGGTTTCTGTACATTTCCATGTGGCTAACCATGCCTGGGGTTGTTGTATTATTAGCTTTGGGCTAGTGCTTTGGTGGTGTATTTACGCTAGTTCCCCATCAGCCCTCTGAGACAGCACATTCCACACTAGTCTCTTCCAGTTACTACACCTGCCACACAATAATGAGCATTATAAGAAGAATGTGCAGAGTTTCATGTTCCCTGCAGTCAACATTCAAAGAAAAATCCCGAAACACAACACAGCTGCTTAAAACCAACTGCAGAATGTTTGTACTCATAGCCAAGAATACCTCTGTGAGACCATGGTCAGAATATTGGACATATACCACAAGTTAACTGTGTTTCTGCTATGTTTTTGATCTATAATTACATCTGTAAATTATAATAAAGACATATGTGGCATAAATGTATCTTAAATATTTGAAATCCTTCATTAATTTTATCTCTTTAGGAAGAAAGAAGGAAAGTGAATTTATCCGTCTACTTTATATTTCCATGGAAGTATCCAGACTTATTTTATAATTTTTGCCTCCACTGCCTACTCAAGAGTTTATTTTCAGATGCAAATCTCCTGTATGAAGAGTTGTTTTCTGTTATCACTCCCCTTTTGCCAACTCACTGTCTGTACCTATGTGTCCTTCATCTCCATGTTGAGGTTTAATATGAAATAGGCTATTTAATGTTGTGCTCCACTTAATGTATTATACATCTGTCCCAGGTCTTTTCCCAGTTACTTTCAATGAAGGCTGAAAGATAAAAGCTGGTATAAAATACGCTGGTATGAAATTAGCTGGTCATTTATCTCATTGCTGTTTGTGGAACCTTGCTGTAAGCGGATTGGTTGTCATGTTTTCCGAAATTATAATAGTGAATATATGTCCTAAAAAATATGAAGCACATGAATATGTTTTGAATATGTGCAAGATATGGCAGTAATTTCTTTCTCTCTATTTTTATAACCATTCCTCATTAATACAATCCTCAGACAGTAGCACCTGTTCTCTGCATTGCACCTAGGGCTTGAATATTTCTTTCATGCCTCTATGCCCAACATAAGTTATTAATAGTGTTTTCTAGCCATAGAGTTATGCCATTTACCAAGACTGTCTCAGGCTTATCCTTTTCAAAACTGCATGTAAAATGCTGCACTGTGTATTGTTTGTCGCTACAAAGTAATTTGAAATCCTGATTATTAAAACCTCCTATTCCAAACCTCTTTCAAGATCCCTCTCACAAACTATCACTCATTGAGTAAAACACTGGGTATTTCTTTGAAGAGATGGGCATCTCACAATCATTCATCACCACAACTTCAACAGAACCACTGGTAAGTTAACAGGGTTTTCATCAAACATCTGCTCAAATTACAGCAAACAGAAGAACACCCATGGCGATTACCAACACTTAAGTTTCCCGATTCTTTCTTCCAAAATGTAACATGTCTCATTTTGAAATTCTCCTGGTTGTTAGTCCAGCTCCGGCTGTACAATTCCATCTGTCATCTGTGAGTCCAATCAATATGGTGCATTTCTGGATTCTGGTGATCAATATTAATTTCTACTAAATTCATATTGAGTAAGAAAAGGAAGAAAAATGCAATGTGCTTCAAAATAAATGCCGAAAGCAAAACAAAACATTACAGTGACTTCAGAGGAGTTTGAGGGAAGTCAAGGGAAACATTTCTCAAATGTTGTAGAGAAAAAATGGCGGCAAGGACATGTTACAATAGGTCTGCACCTGACTGCCCCAGGATTTTCAATAGATGACTGGACCAGTGTTACAAATGCAAGGTTTTCTAATAAAAACAAAGAACTACGGATGCTGGAAATCTGAAACAAATATGGAAAGTGCTGGAGAAACTCATAGGCCTGGCAGCATCTGTAGAGAGAAAAACAGAGTTAAAGTTTTGAGACCAGTAACCCTTTGTCAGAACTGAAAATAGCTAACTACGCATGGTATTTATGCTGATGACAAAATGGGTGAGGGAATGAATAGTGGACATAGAGTTGGTGCCTAGAAAGAGAGAAAGAGAAACGAGATAGACAAACAAAGAAATTGCTGGCGATAAGCCGAGAGAGATAAATGGCAGTTAGATGACTAATGGCAAGTGCAAATGGTTGAAAATAGGTTGGCTGTTCTGGGAGCAACCCATACAAAAGGACCCAGGGCCTGTGGAAGGGTAACAAATATGGAGGAGGGTGTTCACATCTGAAATTGTGCAACTCGATGTGGATTCCTGAAGGCTGTAATGTACCAAAGTGGAAGATGAAGTGTTGTTCCTGCAGCTCACATTGACCTTTGCTGGAGAACTGCAGAAGGCCTGAGACAGAAATTCTGGCATGGCAATGTGTTGTAGTGGCAGGCAACTGGAAGAGTTTTTTTTTACATCTGGAGCATAGGTGTTCAGCAAAGTGCTTACCCAGTCTGAGTTTGGTCACCCCACTGTACAGGAGACTTCATTGTGATCAGGGAATACAGTAGACTCAATTGAATGGAGTGCACATAAATCACTGCTTTACCTGGAAGGTGCATCTGGACCCTTAAATAGTAAGGAGGGAGGAGGTAAAGGGGTATGTGTTGCACCTTCTTCAGTTGGAGGGGAAGGTGCTGTGGGATTGAAGGAGGAGTGGACTATAGCATCCTAGAGGGAAGGGTCCCTGCAAAATGCTGACAAGGGATGGAAGCGGAATATGTATCTGGTGGTAGCGTTCCACTGGAACTGGTGGATATGGCAGCTTTGATCCTTTGTATACAGAGCTTGTTGGGGTGGAAAGTGAGGCCAGAGGGCCACTATTGTTATTGTGAGAGGGAGGGAAAAGATGAGGGCAGAAGTGCGGGAGATATGTCAAACACAGCTGAGGGCCCTTTCAACGATGGTGGCAGGGAATCAGGTCAACATTTATGAGGCTTCCTGCAGGTGGTGACATCATCAGAACATCTGCAGATAACTAATTATAAATTCCACCTGGATTCGTCCACAGAAAGCCATGGCAGATTTGGGTTACAGGCTTTCTTAACAGTCTCACTGAAGTCCATGAATTGTTTAATGTATAAGAATCCAAGGGGATAAAGCTGAGAGATAGAAGCAGTAAGTTTCAATGCTTCACCATGCAGGAATGCTAGTGGCAGATTGTACACCAATTAAAGAGACCAGGATCAAGGGGGTTAAATGAAGCTGGTGAATTCACGTAACTTTGGCTAGATAGAAACATTCTTAGGGTAGCTCACACCATAAAAGTCATTTGAAGGTGTAGATGTTATTTGCCTATAAAGGGAAAAGGAGCTAAACATCACTTTGGAAAGGTTCTTAGAGAATGAAGGTGAAAGACCAGAATAAAGTATAACCATGGAGAGAGATCTTTGGTTATTTTAAGCATTAAATGGGGGAGTATAAGTATTTGGAGTATAAGTTGCCTGCTGAAATCGTGTTTAATCTATGGTGCTTTTAGTTTGTATATTACAGTAAATGTCTTAAAACTTGAAATTTTGCTGTATAATTCCTTAGTTTGGCCATTAGAAATTCAAATTCAAAATAAAAGTTCTCTGCCTCTAAGATAATTTTAACATCAAGCATGGGACTAGGGTAGGCACGTTATTTTGGTGATTATATGTTTTCCAAACATTTTGCTTCTTCACTCCTGTCATGGGATAGCACAAGGATCAATTTTCAAGAGCATCTGATGAAGCAGACATTTACTTTCTACCAGGACTGCCCTAGCTAAAAGGTCTAACACTAAGCGAAAGAAGACTGCAATAGTAACTCTTCCCTTCCAGTTAGCCTTCTAACAGTATTTCAGGACTGGCAACTTTCTCCCTACATTTTTCCATCAACAGCCAGATGATACAAAGCCTGCAGCCAGTCCCACAATTTCTCGGAGCCTTCAGCTGCACAATTTGTTCCAATCTTCTTTCCTGGCAGAAGGTACCATCAGTTCATGTTTATGACCAAGTAGCTTAGACAAAGGCAGTACATCTCAACTTTGGGCTCATATGCTCTTTAATGTCAGCTTTTTTATTGCGTTTTCTAGATCCTTGTTCACACTTGTTGACATTCCAGTGCAATTGAATACAGAAGGATATTTGGCACTAACTTCTCACATATTGCAAAACAGTAAACGTGTTTGTTATAAATACTTGCAAATCTGCCATGCCTTTGCTCATGATAATGAAGAGGGAATTTTTGTTTACAAGGACAGAAATGTAATGGTTGACTTTTCCACTGCTAAAACAAATGAACAACATTAATGCAGCAAATCCAATGAGTTGTCATAGGGTAGAGACTAATTCTTTAGATCTCGATATAGAACGTAGAACGTAGAACAGTACCGCACAGTACAGGCCCTTCGGCCCACGATGTTGTGCAGAACTTTTACCCTAATCCTAAAGTCTATCTAACCTCCACCCCTACGTTATACTACCATATGGCAGGCATAGTGCCAAATGATTACAGACTTATGGCAGGCGGTGTGGATAACAAATTTAAAGTGGCAGAATGGAGATTTCCAGTTGATGTGCAAGTGTTTGGAGGAATTGTGGAACAGGGCATCAGCAGATTGGGTAGTGAGGGAAGTGTTCTGAGCTTCAACGTGCTGAAGACAGAGCACTTCACCTTCTGATTAGGCATCTCAAAATTCAACTTGAGCTCAACAACCTCAAATAATGAATTCTACTCTCTATTTTGAATCTTATTTTCCCTCCAAATGCAAGTTGTATCTTCATAGAATAGAATACCTACAGTGTGGAAACAGGCCCTTCGACCCAACAAGTCCACACTGACCCTCAGAGCATCCCACCCAGACCCATCCCCCTATAACCCACCTGATCTACACATCCCTGAATACTAGGGGCAATTTAGCATATTCAATCCACCTAGCCTGCACATCTTTGGACTGCGAGAGGAAACCAGAGCACCCAGAGGAAACCCACACAGACACGGGGAGCATGTACAAACTGCACGCAGGCAGTCGTCTAAGGGTGGAATCGAACTCGGGTCCCTGGCGCTTTGAAGCAGCAGTGCTAACCACTGAGCCACCGTGCTGCCCATATTTTTGCTTTCAAAGCTGAATTTGTTTCAGCTATTAACGTAGAGTCTGAATAAACTTTTTTTTATGGGACACTACCACTGCACCACAAAACCATACATTGACATGCACAGATATTTCCTGATCAACCTGTTCAGAGATGTTATTGCACATCTCTGCAGCAAGTGGGACTTGAATCTAGGCTTCCTAGTCTAGAGACGAAGACAGTCCCACTGGATCATAAGAGCCCCACAAACCATTGACCTATACAGGTATATTTTAATTAACCTGTTCAGAGATGTTACTACACGCCCCTGGAGAAGGTGGGACTTGAATCCGGGCCTCTTCATTCACTGACTTGTACAAGTTGATACTCAATTTGTTTGGCTCTACTATGAACAACTTTCATTCGCCGTTAAATCCTGGAATGGGACTTGATCCTGCTGGGCCACAGACTTTTTGTCTCTGAATTACTAGTCCAGTGACATCAACACTCTACAACTGGTGCATCACCACTGATGATGAATCGATGTCAAGTATTGAGTTGTACAAATATTTTCTAATCAACCCATTCAGAAATGTTATTACACACCCCTGGAGCAAGTGGGAATTGAATGCTAGCAGCCTGGCTCAACAGCAGGGACACTACCACTACCCACAAGATCCCTTTGCAATTCGGTGCAGATATTTTCTAATCAACCTATTCAGAGATGTCATTACCCACCTCTGGAGAAGGTGAGACTTGAATCTGGAGTTTCTGGCTCAGAATTAAGGACATTACTACTGCACTACAAGAGTCCTCCATTGACATGTACACAAATATAAACAGATGCAGAGCATCTGCACATTGAAAACATTGTATAAATGTAAATTATCTTTAGCATTTTCACTTCTTCGTTATTAGATGAAAGAGCCAATTTTTACCTAAATCAATCTCAAATTAGCGTTCATTCTATTTCCTGGAACTCACTTCACGTTATCTGATCTATTTCTGGTTAGTTCCTATCTTTTGCAACATTCTTCTTGTTACATAGCATTGTATGGATATCTGTGTCTTTGGGTTACTGAATTGATTTTATTTCTGGATACTAATCATTCCTGTAAAGATTTCTAGTGAATTAAGCTTAGGGCATGCAATGGAATTAAAAAGGCTAAAACTAGGCAACTGATATAATTTTCACATTATTGGAGCAAAACCGAAATTTGCAAATCAGGTAATACAATGAAAATGACTTAACTGCTGCTATAACAAGAGAGAACACTACAATGTTAAAATTCAAATCAGTTGAACAAATCACTCTTAAAATCTAATTATTGCTAATAACTCAGAAGATTTATAACTTAATTTTTTAACTATTGATTTGAATCTATATATATTGCGCAAGTATTTAAATTGCATACATTAAGCTTATTATTTAAAAGACAACGAGTAAAAATAAGAAACGTATCATTTTGACTTTAATGCAAGCTTATAGTTTTGAGCTATAAATTCACCTGCTTCAGTTTCTGAATGTGAGGGCCATATTTTTGGTCTAACCATACCTCCTTAGATCAAAGTGGATGAGACACACATTTTGTGTACCCATCTCATCTGAATGATTGGAGTGCTCGTAGGCAAGACTCCAACACTGACTTTGCTGTCCAATACTGCCAGTGGGCTGTGCGCACAGCAGTGTTGTTTGTAATTCATGTGATTCTGATGACCACATGTTTCTTAACAGCAGGAAAGGAAGCTTCACAGAAAGATTGATGAAATGAAACTTCCTAGAATGTGAACATCAGGACATATAGAGGACCCACAGTGACAAATAGGATGCTGGAGGAAATATTGATGCAGGTAGTCAGTAAGAGAGATGCTATGGTCCCATAGGGAGCAAGGAGTGTGTTAGGACACATTCAAGGATCCTCAACAGATATCCGGCAAGATCACTTTCTGGACTCTGGGTCTAATGACCTCATTCCAGTGGGAAACATCAGAGAATGCTTTGTCACACAATACCTGCTATACCCTCCACTAACATGTCATGCTGCTCAAAATTCCGTATTTCCATCATTCTGATCCAGCAGCAGTCCTGAGCTCATGCCTAACGTCCAAGACCATCATATCCTCCTCATAAAGCTTCCAAAGCTGCCCAGTTTTGCACCGGCTTTCATTGCCTATGCCTCCACGTATTTAGCTATGGCAGTGTTAAGCAACCACTGGCATTTTTCCTCTCTCTTTTGAGATAAGCTGGCACACAATAGAAAGGCGCAGAACTAGCAGGCAATGGTTAATGCTGCCTGTACCACCTAAGCCCTATATCGTTCACTATAAGATGGTGTTTACTGCAACATGGCCTTCCAGCTCAATAACAACACTGAGAAAGCTTCGTCTTTCTGCCTTATACCTCTTCATAACTCTGGCATGATTTCATCTTTTTTAAAAACCAAAAGAATGCGTATGCTGTAAATCAGGAACAAAAACAGAAGCTGCTGGAAAAGCTCAGCAGGTCTGGCAGCATCTTTGAAGAAAAAATCAGAGCTAACATTTTGGGTACGGTGATTATTCCTCAGAAACCTGTTCTGAACTACACAGCTTTTCCAACCACTTCTGTTTTTGACCTCATCTTTTTGTCTGAGATGAAGAGGCAACTGCAAATGGTGCAATTATTGTCATCCCCTTTCCCTGACAACAAGCCTCACCCCTCAGACTTCTGCTTAGAGACACCCGACAACTTCACGACGGGAGCCTGGAGAGAACTCTTGAGGTGTCACCCACAGTTTTAACTCAGACAGTGGATATGACAGAGTCAGGATCAGCACCAGGCATCAGTGTGATAGGGTTAGGATGCAACCAAGACAGGGATTAAAAATGTTTGTTTGTCAGCTCATCACAGGCCAAACCAACAGACTAGCCTAGGAGCAAATTATTGCAGGTGCTGGAATCTGTGCTGAAAACAACAAATGCTGGAGATCACAGCTAGTCAGACAGCATCCATGGAGAGAGAGCAAGCAAACGTTCTGAGTCAAGATGACTCTTCATCAGAGCCGAAACTCTCTCTATCAATGTTGCCCAACAGACTAGTCTGGCTGCAAAGGGCTTGGAAAAAATTCCTGATGGGGTGCCATGCAGGAGAGTACGAACAGGCATGCAAACTGAGCTGTGGTGTATGCAGTCTCCTATCACTGAGAGGAATGATGGAAGATTCTGGCTTCAATCTTCCCCTTTGCAGGCCCTGCTCTATTTCCCTGTTGCGTTGCAGAGCCAGACACCCTGATAATGCTGATTCTATTGTTCACATTCTGTTGCACCCTTGGTATGTCACAGTCACCTGCTTCTACTGCCATCCTTGGCAACACACTCTGGTAAATGCAAGAACTCACCAAAACACCTCCAAAACACTTATCAGTTCTTTTAGACAGTTTGTAATAGGAGACGTTCAAAAAATAGTGATCAGGGTTCCTGCTCTTTAAATAACATGACTTCAGAGCCCATTGTGCTGCTTTGTGCTTCTTGAATCTGAACAATGCTGAAGTCTGGGACACACATCATCTAAATTTGGAATTGTGGTGTTACCTCAGCCAGTTTGGCTTCATAATGTTATGATAGCGCCAATTCAACATTCTTATGCACACACAGCTGCATTTGCCATATCTATGAACAACAGCATTTGGCCTGCTGAGATAGCAGCCAGCAAATCATCCAGCCCCTGGGGATGTCAGGTAGCAGTTGTACATTTTTGACTTCTGCACCCAATGTGTTTTTAAACAGATTGGAGGAACATGAGGAGACTTGCCAATTGTCAGCTGATACTTCGTTGATTGAGTTCATTTTGCTTCTGGGCAGTTTGGTGATGTTAACAGTTTACAGCTATATGCCACAGGGAGACCTTCCAGGTCAACCTATATGGTATGGTTTTGTCTGTTTATTATTGCTATGTTTTGTACGTAGGAAACTACCCACTGCCCAAAACTTTTGCATGTTTTTAAATTAAAGGAAAATGTAATGCTTCACCCAGAAACATCTATCACCTCATTTATGGCTGTGATTAAATATGATCCTACTCAGGTAGTTTAAGGTGAGCTAACATATAAGTTGTTTTTTATTCATTCACAGGATGAAGCCATCATTGGCTCGGCCAGCATTTATTGCCCTTCCCTAATTTCGCGTAGTGCAATTAAGAGTCAGCCACATTGCTATGAGTCTGGAGTCACATTTAGGCCAGATCAGGTAATGATGGCAGTTTCCTTCCCTGAGGGACATTATTGAGCCAGATGGGTTTTTCCAACAATGGTTTCATGGTCATCATTAGATTCTTAATTCCAGATATTTCTTGAACTCAAATTCTACCATCTGTCATGGCAAGATTCAAACCCAGGTCCTCAAAACATTACCTGGGTCTCCGTGTTAACAACAATAATAGGTATATAGGATCTTGTAGTTGGCCTTGTGCAAAATAGAAATTGTTAGAATTTTGGGTGCTAAGAAAACAGACCTGGGGATAAAGTGAGGATGTTGAAGTAGGAAACCAGCCATCTTCCCACTGTATGGTAGAGCACACCCAAAAAGACAAAAGGCCAATATATTCCAAAAATTCATAATTGCTGAAAGACCCTTACTGTAGCAAAAAATGTACTCTATCTGAATTCAGCATTGAGTACAAATGGTCTTATTGAGTTCAGATTTCCCTCTTGTTTAAATCTCAGCCCACTGACAGGGCCTTGCTGTCATTTTTAAAGGTCCCTAATATCTCTAAGACTTTATGAAAATGTACGCCTCAGTTTAGCATTTCAAGAGCCAATTTGCAAAATTATGAGAAGATGAAAACCCCAGATCCTGCAGGATTTCAGTTTTATCATCTCACCCAACATTGTAGGGTTCCCTCAATGCTACAGTAGAGAGACAGCTGAGACTTTAGTCAAATTGATGGAATGGGACATAAACCCATGGCCTTCTGACTCAGAGACAAGGTCATTCCTCAAATATCCATGCTGATGCATACTCCCAGCCGGATATCTAGCCCATTTCTTTTGTCCTCAGTCTTTTTCCATTCACACAGAACCTTTTATAATGCGCCAGATCTAAACATTGTTATATATTTTCTGAGTCCCTGACAGCAGCAAATGCACATGTCATAAAGCAGAGTGCACTATCCACAGTGTTCGAGGCCAAAATTCAAATGGATAAAACATTCATAGTTTTGTGTTTATTTGTTCTTATGATGTGAATACTGCTAAAAAGACCTGCATTTATTGCCCATTGCTAATTGTTCTTGAGTGTGGGTCTATCTTCACCAAATGGACTGCAGCAGTTCAAGAAGGCAGTTAACCACTACCTTCTCACTTGCAAGTAGAGATAGGCATTAAATGCTAGCCCATGAATGAAGAAGTTGGAAGTGATCGAACTAAACTGCTGTATTTGATGTGGTACACCCGCAGGGCTATGTAAAAAAAGGTCCAGGATTTTGACTCAGCAACAACAAAGACATGATGATACATTTCTAAAATGGAAAAATTGGGTTACAGTCCTTGCTGTACCTTTCGATATCTCTTCTTTGCTCAGTGTAGTAAGGTTTGTTAAATACAATATGAAGATCTTGTCGAAAATTGTTTGTAACATTCCTGAAATTCTTGTCCACAAGCCAGTATTTTTGAAATTCTTATGCAGGAATAGGGACATAATTCATTACAAATATTTGTTTCCATAAATTAGAGACTGTAGATTAATAGCCAAGAAATGTTCAACATAATGACATAATGTTGTTAGTGGAGATTCTTAGCTTCATTCCGTATTTGAACACAGTAATTTTCTTGTCTGAAATCTTTAACAACAGTATAAATAAACCAAAATAACTCCACATAGGCCAGTACGCTGTCACCAAGTTACCCTTTATTTAGCAATGCATAGTACTTGATATTGGTCCAGTTTCATCACAGCCAGCACACAGGGTGAATAGGACCTCTGACACTCCTGTTTATATCTGTCTGCCAGGGCTCCCTGATTGGACCAGATTTACAGCCCAATCAGGGAACTCATATTCTATGAGGTCCACCAGGCTGACCTCATTACAATCGCGGCATAAATTGTTCTAGTTGACTGATTAGTACACTCATGATGGTAAACGAAAAAAAAATTCACACTGTTTCTGCCCTGTCCTCAGAGAGAAGTCAAATCAACCAGAATCAGTTGGAGAAATTTTAATCCTCCCACCCAGTGGAACCCAAACAGCCAAGAGTTAAAATTATTATTTGCCCCCTCAAGATGGTCAGGATTAGTAGCTCTCAATGGCTGCTTACTGATGGGGTCCATAAAAACCTCACTCTCTCTCATTCAAAACAATGTTGGAATTGGCTCTCCTTCATTTTCCATTTGGTGTAACTAAATCTAATTGAAAAGTGATAGCTGGGTGCTAAAAAAAAGGGGAAGAAAACACAAAATATTTATTACAATCAAACAAGTGGGAGTTAAAATTAGAGAGGGTAGCCATAGCCCCACCAAAGCTAATTGCAACAAGTCACTAATCTAGTGCAGTAAAACAGAATTATTTCACATGATATCCTTATTAAATTATCTTCCCCTTTACTAATATCCATTTGTTTTAACATAACTGTGATCTTCTTCCTTATCATTTCAAATACACTCTTTTTTTAACTCATTACCCCATAATTTTGAACAGCAACAGAAGAAACACAATTTAGCTTAAAGTAATTTACAAGGTAGTTTAAACTAATAGTTACTGATTCTGACATATTCTCCCAGAAGAACGTAACTTTTATGTTTGAAGTTCATTTCCAAATCTTTTGATATCTTAATCTTTATGGTATATAGTTGCTGGTTAGACAAGCATTTATTGCCTCTTCCTAATTGATCTTGATATAGTGACAGTGAGTCACCTTCTGGGACCCCTGCAGTGCATCTAGTGTATGTATACCCACAACTGTTAGAAAGGGAATTCCAGGATTTTGTCCCAGTGACAATGAAGAGAATGTGATTTAGTTCCATGAACATTAGTTCATGATGAACAGCAGTTAGGGAACTTGTAGGTGGTGGCGTTCCTATGCATTTACAAGGCAGATGTCAGGAGTGTGATGGAATACTCTCCCTTTGCCTGATGAATGCAATTCCAACAACATTCAAGAAGCTTCAATCACAACACAATCCAACACAGTAGAGTTCACTGCTGGTCTTGCCTTTCCAGATGGTAGATGTCATGGGATTGGAAAGTGCATTTGACGTGGCTTTGGTGAGTCAGTACAGTGCAGCTGGTATATGAGACACACTGCTGCCATTGTGTATCAGTGGTGGAGGATAAAAATGCTCAAGGTTGTGAATGGGGTGCCAGTCAAGCAGACTGCTTTGTCATGGATTTGATGGGTAATAATCAAATGGGTTGTTTTGGTGTCAAGCTTCTTGAGTATTGTTGGAACGATGCTCATCCAGGCAAGTGGGGAGTATTACATCACATTCCGGACTTGTACCTTCTATATGGTGACAGGGAATCAGGAGGTGAGTGACTTGCCCAGCAGTCCTCATGTCATAAAAGGCTCTTTTCAAAAGTCAGCAAATGGGATGATACTAATCTAGTCTAACTGAGTTAACACTCAAGTAAAATTGATATTTATAGCAATGGAGATCATTAAACAGTTCTACTTCAACTTCCTTGATGGAAATTTTGACCAAACATCATGATTCTGATTCTGTTTCAGATTCCCAATACTTGCAGTGCATTCATCCTCATTTTATTGCATATAAACAGCATTCTAAACTGTCTGTCAGTTAAGTATTTCTCGTAAACCACATGGATAATTGAATCATGGTGAAGGAGCAGTTCTTATGTAAAAGGGCAGCTTTTAACTGTTGTTTACTGTTGGGAATATAGAGACAGCTGCCACAAATCAAAGATGACTGTTGTTTAAAATAATCAACTGGTAAAATCTAAGATGGTGATTAATTTTGATCTGAGAATTGCTGCTCACATAGTCATGAAGATGTGAACAAACATTAAATTCAAAATTTCAATAAACACCCACCTCTCAGACATTTTAAGAGAGTTAGTTTAGCATCCAGAAAAGGAAATTTCACTGAAATAAAGCGACACTGACCCACATTAAAATGACTACCAATTCGTGCCACTACATAAGCCATGTTCCCAATCCATTGAAGTGCAGAGTCCATCAATGCCACCAGAACTAATAAGCTCCTGAAGAAGTATAAACAGTTTCCTTCTACTCTTTTAAGCCAAAGATAACAAAAACAAAGTGAAACAACCCCAGATAGGGAACTGTAATAAAATACAAATTAACAGCTCACAGAAACTTATGTCAGGAAATGGAAACTAACGAAATTAAAATAATGTTGGCCACCCCAAACCCTGCATTGAGTTCTAAAGGCTTCTACTGTACCAGTGAGAACTGCATGCTCCCTCTCCAGGAACACACAAGCACGAATGTAACTATGAAAGAGGGGTGAACAGTTAAGTACAGCAAGCACTTCCATGGTTCGCTACCTGGGCCTGTTAATGGTCTCTTTGGCCAGACCCAGGAGCAGATCCACATGAAGGCCCTCTGACCTGTCTGCCCCTCCTCATACTGCAGGTGACTGCAGATCCGGAGTGTAGGACTGAAGTGCAACCAAACATTGATGAGAAGCCCCTTCAAAAAAATGCAGATTTTCTGCGAACAAAAACATCCTCATAAATGTGATATCAAAAATAGAGATTCAAAATATACAACAGCTTACCAAGATCTCTGCAACCATGGCTAGGAAGCTGACTAAATATGAACTAATTAAAACGCCTTTTGGAACATACTATGGATTTTTAAAGTGCTGATAGCAGATAAAGAGAAGTCATGTGACTTTGTATGTGTACTGTGCTGCCCCTTTATGATCAGCAGTGAAGTACATTAACGGGACTGGTAAATGAACCTTCCAAATTTTAAAAATGCCTGTTGCAAGCAAACGAGGAGAGGAATAAAACAGGAAAACCATTCCATTCCTCCTCACCTAAATTGCTAACACTTAAGACGTGAGAGCAAAAGTAGACTATCCAGCTCCAAGTCTGCTCTGTCATTCAATGGGATCATGGCTGATTTGATAATCCTCAAACCCACTTTCCTGCCTTTTCCCCATAACCATTTAATCCCTTTCTGATTAAAAATCTGTCTTTCTCAGCCTTGCTTAGGCTGGGACATTTTTTCACTGCAGCGTAGGAGGTTGAGGGGTAATTTTATTGAGGTTTGTAAAATCATTAGGGACACAGATAAGGGGCTTTTCCTGAGGTTGGGGAACTAGCAGGCATATTTTTAAGGTGAGAGGAGAAAGTTTTAAAAAGTATATGAGGGCATTTTTTTTTTACAATTTTTCATGTGTAAACTGCCAGAGGAAGTGATGGATATAGCCGCAGATCAACTCACAATTAATTTCACATTAGCAAGTAGACTTGACAACTCTGGCTGATTTTTCCCATCCTGTTTCAGAAATGCTGGAATCAATTGTAATATCTATTATGATAACTGCATACTTAAAGCTTTTGTGGTTTTTAGTTTGAAGGATTGTGGATGGAGTGATTTGTAGCTTTAATTTTTCTTTTACAGCTAACCTACATCAGGCATTTTTCCCCGATTACCCCTACTGCAGGTTACCAAGTTCAAACTAGCCAATTTCACAAGCGCTTGAAAGTTTTGGGTGTATAAGACTTACCTAACCATCCCAGAAGAGAAGTAGCTGTCCAAGAATGTTACTATCCTCCAAATAGCCTGCTTCGTTTTAATAAGGTTTATCAATGCTATAACCATCCAGTTATTTTAAGGGTCTGGGATTTTTCTGTTCAGAAAATATACCTCCTCACTAAAGCATGTGTATAAAATATCAGGATTCATTTCAGTTGTAACAAAAACACATAAATGAGACAATTTACTAATTTTATTAACAGAAATTAACAAGTGACACACTTTATGTGGATAGTATGTGATTATGCTGGAAAAAAAATCACATGATATAATATCAAATTTAATAGAATTCAGTTTTTTAATGATATTCATAAAATATCCAACAATATCTATCAATATTTAAGATTAGCTATGAATACAATCTCTATCAATACTTAAAGAAGAATTTTACCTTAATTCTCTGAGTGATTAAGGCACGTTCTCTGATGGACAAAAATACCTTTTGAGAAGTAGAGTTTCTAACACTTCTGTCATTTTCTTATTTTTATATTACTTTGATTCCTCCTGCTTCGCAAATTATGTAGGTGTATGTAGGTTTTCCCACTATTATTTGATGCTATAATTTAACATAATTTCTAAATAATCCAGTAAATATTCCTTTATGAGATTATGAGTTTTTATCCAGTCAATTTTTGTACTCTTTTGATTTATCCCTTATTCTTTCAATCTTAACAAAATCCTCAATTAAAGGTTTAATAGTCACAATGTTTCAATTCCTGTCTTTATGAATATTGTCTTATCCTGAATTCCAACGCCATTTATGTGGTAAGGATTTCTGCCATTCTTATCAGTTGAATGCTTTAGTCATTTCTTCTGTAATTAACATTTTCTTTTCTTGCCCAGGAAGAATGTTGCCATCAGTCTTTCTAGGCCTCCTTAGCAGTGATTTAATTATTATTTATATTTTATTGTTATCTGCGCTGAGCACTAATTTAATTACTAGCATGTCTCACTTTCTTACTAGCAGTGATGAAGTTCTTCATAGTTAACCCCTACATGATTCTTTATCTTTAATTTTTTTTTAATGCTGGTGTGCTCTACCAAATTATTACATTTATTTCCCAGTCAAGCCTATATTTCTAAACATATATCATTACAGAAGATGCCTGGATTGGATTATTTTTAAACAAGACAGTGAAATGTTTATTTTAACAAGGCATTGCTTGGTAGTTGAATATTTTGCCCTACCTGGGTTTATGACCGTCTGATTACAGTTTATGCCTTGGAAATTTGATTGACCAGCCTGCTGAGTGGAAGGAGCTCCCAACTCAGCACTTATGTTTCCAAAAAATAGGCTCTTCTTGTGAATCCTGACTGACTTCTTGAAGGGTGACTGGAAAATTTCTCAATACCATTTTTTCTGAGCAATCTGTGTCTGCCAAGATCCCAGAGACATATGTCAAGTAACAGTTATCTACACATGTGAAGATACCTGACTGCCATCTGAACACTTCAAACCATCCCTTTTTGCCTCCAGATCAAAGTCTTAATCACTAAGAGTGTTTTCTTCCCAAAGTGAATTTCTACAGAGAGACATTTGCATTTATCCCCTTACCTAGGCATGTGTATGTTTCTTTGTGTGTGTTTTAGATTATTTATATGCATAATCATAATATAAATTAAGTGTGACAACTAGTTTCACATCTTTATTGAATATCTTTGTTTTAAAGTAAATC
Organism: Rhincodon typus; assembly: GCF_021869965.1. Lineage (NCBI taxonomy): Eukaryota > Metazoa > Chordata > Chondrichthyes > Orectolobiformes > Rhincodontidae > Rhincodon > Rhincodon typus. The sequence continues at coordinate 17,223,021 of NC_063346.1, forward strand.
AATAATTTTATGTCCATTAAGTAAGTCTGTTTAATATTCCTTTAGTTCATTTTGTTTAAAGTCATTTTAAGAAAACATAGAATTAAATATATGAGGAACAGAGTAAAATAATTAAATTATGAAGCGACTTGTAAAGTAGTGGGACTGGTGAAAGACAATATAATCTTCACATCTCGATCATTGTACATCCCTAAACTTACTCTGCCTGAAAGCAGTTTGCTCATAATTCAAAGCAAACTGTCAACTACTCACTAGTTAAACTCACTGAATCATCATGGGAGCAGCATGAACATGACTAACACAGTTTACAATGTGTGATGTGGTTCATGAAACTTTCGCAGGAAAGCAAAGCAAGTGACACTGAATCTGTTAGGGCATTTTAGATTAGCACAATATTTTTTTTTTCTTTTGCAATCAATGAAATGGAAAATCAGGCAGGTCATTTAATGACAACTGATCCCATATAACCAAGTTAGCACCCCTAGTGGGATAAGAGGATTCAGTGGGTGATTCACACCTAGAGGCTATAATGACCAATTGACGTGCCATTAGGAGGTAGAGTTTGGATTTTAATTATTGTTTCAGGCGTTAAAATCCCAACCAGACCATCAAATTTAAGACCAAAATCAAAGTTGCTGGAAAAGCCCAGCAGGTCTGGCAGCATCTGTGAAGGAAAAAACAGAGTTAACGTTTTGGGTTGGTGACCCTTCCTTCGGAAAAAAAAACATGGTTCTTTTGATTTTCATCAAATTTATAATGCACACTAGCTAGGGTGTTTTATTTTTATCATCAACAAAGTGTATCCAAGTGACTAACTCAGAGAATAAACCCAAGATTCTATAATTTTGACCAAACAGTAATAAATTTTACTATGAAAAATTTGTATAGTAATACAACCTAAATGTACAATATTCTAAGACTCAGAACTAACATTGATGAATATGGTATTAGATAGTGATTGAATACCCCATAACACACATTAAGTAACAAAAGCAATCAAGAGAGATTTCACTGATTTCATCAAAATTTCCCCAGCAAGTGTTAATAATGTGGTGGGCCATCGAATCTCACTAAACTTCACAAAGGATTGGAGTTCTTCACTTTTGTTAAACTAGCCCAGAAACGCCCTCTCAAGAGCTGCTCCAACATGGACTGTCTCAATGCCTGCTTCCATTCTGATTAATTAGCTTCCTTTCCTATTCTAATTTCCCATGTTACCAAAACAATACTTTGATACGCATTGGCAAACATAACTGTTGCCTTTTACTGATAGCTAGATTCACCAAGCTAAGACTGCCCTTGGAAATTTCCCTGAGCTCTAATGCAGCTCACTTGCATCTAGCAATTTCTGCTTGTGGGCTTTTCAATTTTCTTTCAACTATACTGAAGTATTAATGCACACAGCCTTCTTCCAAGTTCGTCACAGCTTCCTCACAACACAAAGCCAACAACCATCCCACTTTCTCAACTCCTCTCACATCCTCGCTCATTACCTGCAAACTTTCAACTCCCTTTCACAGTCCTCTGAACTGTCTTGAATGACCAATTGAAAACCTTGCAATAAGACTCACTCCTATTGCTGGGCAGTATTAAATGTTATTAATATATTGAAACAGTCAAATCTAGCATACTTGGAAATAAGTGTACCCTGAAGGTCACATTATAAGAACAAAGAACAAAGAAAATTACAGCACAGGAACAGGCCCTTCGGCCCTCCAAGCCTGCACCGATCCAGATCCTCTATCTAAACCTGTCACCTATTTTCCAAGGATCAGTATCCCTCTGCTCCCTGCCCAATCATGTATCTGTCTAGATACATCATAAATGTCGCTATCGTGCCTGCCTCTACCACCTCCGCTGGCAACGCGTTCCAGGCACCCACCACCCTCTGCGTAAAGAACTTTCCACGTATATCTCCCTTAAACTTTTCCCCTCTCACCTTGAAATCGTGACCCCTAGTAAGTGAATCCCCCACTCTGGGAAAAAGCTTCTTGCTATCCACCCTGTCTATACCTCTCATGATTTTGTAGGCTTCAATCAGGTCCCCCTCAACCTCCGTCTTTCTAACGTAAATAATCCTAATCTACTCAACCTCTCTTCATAGCTAGCACCCTCCATACCAGGCAACATCCTGGTGAACCTCCTCTGCACCCTCTCCAAAGCATCCACATCCTTTTGGTAATGTGGCGACCAGAACAGAACGCAGTATTCCAAATGTGGTCGAACCTAAGTCCTATACAAATGCAACATGACCTGCCAACTCTTGTACTCAATACCCCATCCGATGAATGAAAGCATGCATCATGCCTTCTTGACCACTCTATTGACCTGCGTAGCGATCTTCAGGGTACAATGGACCTGAACACCCAGATCTCTCTGTGCATCAATTTTCCCCAGGGCTTTTCCATTTACCATATAGTTCGCTTTTCAATTGGATTTTCCAAAATGCATCACCTCGCATTTGCCTGGATTGAACTCCATCTGCCATTTCTCCGCCCAACTCTCCAATCTATCTCTATTCTGCTGCATTCTCCGACAGTCCCATTCACTATCTGTTACTCCACCAATCTTAGTGTCATCTGCAAACTTGCTAATCAGACCATCTATTATCTTCCTCCAGATCATTTATGTATATCACAAACAGCAGTGGTCCCAACACGGATCCTTGTGGAACACCACTGGTCACAGTTCTCCATTTTGAGAAACTCCCTTCCAGTACAACTCTCTGTCTCCTGTTGCCCAGCCAGTTCTCTATCCATCTAGCTAGTACACCCTGGACCCCATGCCACTTCACTTTCTCCATCAGTCTACCATGGGGAACCTTATCAAACGCCTTACTGAAGTCCATGTATATGACATCTACAGCCTTTCCCTCATCTATCAACTTTGTCACTTCCTCAAAGAATTCTATCAAGTTGGTAAGACATGACCTTCCCTGCACAAAACCATGCTGCCTGTCACTAATAAGCCCATTTTCTTCCAAATGTAAATAGATCCTATCCCTCAGTATCTTCTCCAGCAGCTTCCCCACCACTGACGTCAGGCTCACCGGTCTATAATTACCTGGATTATCCTCGCTACCCTTCTTAAACAAGGGGACAACATTAGCAATTCTCCAGTTCTCAGTCCTTATGACAGAATGCTAGCATTTTGTCACTTATGTCACAATTGAAAACCTTTATAGATTAAAACCCAATATCATTCAGTCACATTTTAGCATATTGAGTTGTGTTGAGTTCTAATCGGCCAAATTCAGTCACCTGCCATTCCCTAATCTCAAATTGATCTTTGCTGTCCTCAATATATTCAAATCAAAAGGACTTCTTTTGTCCCAGAAACACTTGTGAGGAGTTCTGTGCACTTATTCTGAATAATTATTGAAAATATTTGGAGCACACAATGCACTAAAGGGGACAAGTTAGTTAAGGATTAAAGCTTTAACCATATAGTCTGTAATGAACAAAGCTAGCAAAGTAGGTGGGTACTACCAACGTACAGAGAAATGAGACATTCAGACTGTCATGTTAGTAACATAGAAGCCATAAAAGGCAATGTCTAAGAAAAATATGAAAATCAAAGATCAGATAGGACACATGGATATTCAAGTGTGGGGATTGTAAACTGCATGCTGTAATCTGTATAAATCTTAAACAGACAAACGTTTGCAGCAAACTACCCACCCTCCGACCATAACAGCATGCAACTCTGTCATGAAAACCTGTGCAAGACATGTCAAATCATCGACATGGATACTACAATCACATGTGGGAACACCACCCACCACATACATGGCAGGTACTCATGTGACTCGGCCAACGTTGGCTACCTCATACGCTGCATGCAAGGGTGCCCCGTGGCATGGTATATCGGTGAGATCATGCAGATGCTACAACAATGGATGAGAGGACACTATGCAACAATTGCCAGGCAGGAGTGTTCTCTCCCAGTCAGGGAACACTTCAGTGGTCAAGGACATTCAGCTTCCAATCTTCGGATAAGCGTCCTCAAAAGTGGACTTCCAGATACACAACAACGCAGAATCGCTGAGCAGAAACTGATAGCCATGTTTGTACCCATGAAGACAGCCTCAACTGCGATCTTGGATTCATGTCACATTACATGTGACTCAACCATACTGTTCTGTATCTGTAAAATCTTCCTTACTCTCCTATTTTGACACCATCACCTTGATAACTTGTTCTGATCTCTCTACCTTAAGTAGTTTGCACAGTTTTGGATTACTCATTACTTTGGTTAGACCCTCGGCATGTGACTCTTATACCTATCATGGTATTCCAGCCATTTGGTTTGTCTCCAGCACCCTCATTTTTAATTTTTTGTAATTATCTCTCTGTCTCAATTAATCAGATTATCGGTCATCCTTTCATTTGGTATTCAGCTGTTGACTCTTTACTCACACTGTCTGACACTCTTGAGTACCTGCAGAGACCTATCATTCGGCCTGTTGACACTTCCCTCACACTATTTGTGTGATCTTTTGATCTCTCTGCCTATAAATTCTGTGCCTGTGTACTTTGTTTCACTGCACCTGACGAGGGAGCAGTGCTCAGAAAGCTTGTGATTTCAAATAAACCTATTGGACTATAACCAGGTGTGGTGTGACTTCTGACCTTGTCCACCCCAGTCCAACACCGACACCTCCACCTCATGTATAAAGCTTGAAAATATTCTGTAACCCACCAGAATGAGCTTCAAACTTCACAGTGTTAAGGCTTCCGCTCCATATGTGTGTATGAAATAAACGACCGTTGTCCCAGTTTCCTGAAGCACTTTTATGTCAAGTTGACTCCCACACCATGATCCAACCAACGATATGGAAAAATTCATCCTAATTGAATCCAATTCAGAACACAACATGAATTCAGAATATTTTTGGAAACAAATCCAGCTGCTTCCACTCAAATTCATGACCACCAAGTTGGGGATTGTACGTACGCAATTTGTACGTACATTGACATTATAGTGTTCATAAGAAAAATGACACACCAATATAACAGCTGGTTACCCAAAACTCTGTTGGTAAATGGAATTTGAGTTATGAATCACCAGGAATGATCACGTTTTTCTCCTTTTCCCACGATTAAAGATTAGCCAATGCATTGTTAGAAAAGCCCTGAGAAGTTACATAATAATGATACTCTTCAATGGCATCTACCAAATGTGCAATCTTGTACTACAATGTATGCTTTTTCACAATGCAAAGATATAGGTCTTGTCACAACCAGAGAGTACAACCTGTTATTGCAGGAATGCTCATGTTCACAAACTGCACTCTAATAATTCACCTTTCCCCAAGGCAAATGGGTACCAACTTCCTTGAAATGATGGGGCCCTTCACAATATTTGCTCTGGCAGACAGCCATGAGGTGAAAACGTTTTGTCAATTTGTCCAGATAAAAGAAAGAGAAATGTCAAATATTCCACTGTATATCTATTTTTAAAATGTATGTGCAAAGTTCTCAATAAGTTTTAAATTTCCCTTTTTTAATTGTTACTGATATCATGTTTTGAAATCACATTCTATATTCCATGCTGTCTGAGGCTAAAAATTGTAATTTTTTCTATATTTCTAAAGCAAAATACAGGCTCTGCAGTTAAGATATCTTGCAAAGTATTTTAATTTTAAAAAGTCAGATGTTGGAGAATGGGTGTAAAAACAGAAAATGCTGATTCCATGAAAGGGTTACATTGGACTTGAACTTTGTTTCTTTCTCCACAGATGCTACCAGAGCCATTGAGTTTCTCCAACACTTTCTGTTTTCATTTCACAATGTATTATTGGGCTTCGTAAGCAGAGGCAGGAGCAAATAATTCACATCTGGACTACAATTACTGATGTTTAATATAGATGAGCTGGAAATTAAAAAGAAACTGTTTTGGAAAAATTCATGGTTTAGCAGGTAGTCAGTTTAGATAAGAACTCCTCTTATCAATATGTAACATTATTATTATGAATAATTGTTGAGAACTACATGATGCAAAGCAAGTTGTAGCACATAATGCACTGAAGGGGTTAAGTTAGTTAAGGATTAAAGTTTTAGCCATATAGTCAATAACAAGCAAAGCATGTGGGAACTGCAGATGTAAAAAGAAATGAATAATTTGATGTTTGATGTCAGAGTGGAGTGTGCAATCATGGCAGCGAACAAGTAAAACATCACATGAGGAGATTTAATGCCACCTCCTCACCTTGACCAGACTTGATCCCTCTCCAGCCCTGCCACTACCCCCTTACAATAGTGACTATTGCTTGCCAATGTTGCTGAGGTTGGACTTGGGTCTCTATCTCAATTACGCCATTGCCCATTGGTTTCCTAGGCTGTTGTGGAGAAGTTAACCTTAAGGATCTGAAAGGCAACAGCTTTTAACACCATTCACAGTTCTACCAACACCTCTTTGAGGTGAGGGGTCCTTACAGTGGTCAGATCTCTCTCTGGTTTGGGTTCCAATACTCCCGACTGAATATGAGAATTCTGAGCCGGCTGTACAATTACTGCACCTACAATAGCAGCTTGGTGGCTGAGTGTTCTCTGGTGACATACTCACCCCTTGACTACCTGAAGTCTATCCACCCTCTACAAGGAGAGTGATAGAATATTCTCCACTTTCTTGAATGTGTTCAACATGAGCAAATTTCAAGAAGCTTCACGATTAATGCCCATTCGTGATCTTTTCCATGCTCTCCCTCCACCTTCACTGTACAGGGGCAACAGAGGAGACCATCTACATGCTGCACTGCAGCAACTCACCAACATTCCTTAGGTAGCTCTTTCCAAAACCACAGCACCCACTATCTTGAAGGACAAGGGCCAAGGTAAGACCTCCATCTGCAAGTTCCCTTCCAAACTATTCACTATCCTGACTTGGAAATACTTGATCAGTCTTTCAATGCTGCTGGGTCAAAAGTTTGGAACCTGCTCCCAACTAGCAGTTTGAATGTACTTACAAAACATTGACTACAACAGTTATAGAAAGTGGCTCACAAACGACTTTACAAGGGCAGTTATTGATAGGCAATACAATTGCAAGAATAGAATCTGTGGCTTCCATTGGTATTGCTGCAATGATCTTCAGGGTGTCTCTATCCTTCTTAGCTAGTTAATTAAAGCTATAACTGTGACAGCACCATTAGTGCTCCCTTTACCTCTCAAGGTGGCACAACCTGCCATACACCTCAATTCATCCTAATGTGGAAAAGAAGGTCAGGGAGGTCAGAATCAATGTAGTAGATGGAGGTCGATTCCTTCCAGACCCCTGCTCCAAAGAAGAGGAACTAGGCCACGTGTTAATTGTAGTGCAAACACTCTGCTGTGAATAATGTACAGGATGTTCCCAGCTGTTCTTGAAAAATATGCTTTCTCCAAGTCTGTAACAGCGAATCTTTTGACAATACTTTTATGCGCACAACCGCGGCCAACAGGAAGCACGCAATCTCTTCGCTGCTGCCTGAAGCTGGAAATATAAATGTCTGATTTACATTGTTCTAGTGGGAGTGAAGATTCAGTTCTTTGTGGATCTTACAAGCTCTGGCCTGCTGCCATTCCTCATCTGTCTGGAGCCTGGTTCCTGGGGGAAAACGATGTTGGATGAAAATGAACAAACTGTACAAATTTGGCAATGCAGTAAGAAAGAAAGATTGCATTTGGAAAGCAACTTTCAGAATCCCAGGACATTCCAAAGGGCTTTATAGACAATGAATTTCACTAAGGGTCTTCAGACAGCACCGTGCAAACCCACAACCACTTCTATCTAGAAGAACAAGGACAGCAGATTAATTGGACCACCAGCATCCACAGGCTCCCCTTTAAGCCATTCACCATCCTGACTTGGAAATATATCATCATTCCTTCAGTGTGACTGGGTCAAAATTCTGGAACTCCCTTGCCAACAGCATTGTGGGTATACCTATAGCACATGGACTGCAGCAGTTCAAGAATGCAGCTCTCCGCCACCTTCTCAAGGGCAACTATGGATGGACAATAAATATTGGCCCAGCTAGTGACATGTATGTCTCATAAATGAATAAAGAAATGTACCATTTTAAAGAGTAGTCTTTACTGGAATATTGGAACCACAAGAGCAAATCAGCAAGTAATTACAAACATGATATTGCCCAGATGTATTTAATGAAATTATTTGAGGGATAGATATTGTCTAAGATATTAGGGTAATTCTTGAGAATGTCTTCAAATGGTGCTATGGAATTTTCGACATACAACAAACGGGAGATGAGATTTGATGAGATCTGAAAGACAACAGCTCCAATCTCATTGAAACTTACAGAATATGACAAGTACGGCACTCCCTCCCTCTAATTGAGTTGTCAGCCGAGATTTTGTGCTCAATTCTCTGAAGTTGGTTTTGAATCCAAAATCTTCTGACTCAGGTGAGAGTCCAACCATCGAGTCAACGCTAACCCAGTGAATTTTCTTAAGAGAATCATATTATACTGGCCTTCCTAGACATCCTACATTGAAGTAGACACATTTCTAAAAGCATTACCAGGTTTCGAATGAGCTCCAGCAATCAGTCTCTTTCAGCTGCCTATGGCAATGTATTATGAAAAGGGTAAAATAGAAAAACCACAATACAGAAACGACAGACGGAGCTATTAATAATCACAACCCTCAGTCTACTGTATAGCTATACCAAAGTAGATCCTGTAAGAGAGAATTTTAAAATACAGCAAAAACTACTTTTCTTAAAAGGGAAACACAGCACTAAAGGTTACCAAAGTGTTCTGAAATGTTGAGGTTGGTTGGCTTGTCGAACTGGTTTGTTGTTTTGCAGACATTTCGTTACCTTGCTTGGTAACATCCTCCCTTGTAGATACGTTTCTCCTTTTGAGTTAACAAAAGAGTGAGTTTTTTAGTTGCTAAACATGAAAAGATGAAATAACCCAACTTACATACACACTGACTAGAAATTGAGAAGTTAGTCCAATAAGGGTAGAAGTTAAAATATACACAAGTCAATTTCTGCATTATTTACATAAAAATAGATTGTAGGACATTGATAGCAAGGTAGTTGTTTTTTGATTTCTTGTGTTGACAAATTAATTGAAATTCTTTTGTCCTGTTTCCTTTTGATGGCTAACTTCTAACACAGACAAATCTTCTTTTACGTGAAATGCAGAAGTGACTGGTGGGTGGTTCTTCGACTGTGATGTGCACAGCATCCTAGTGCTCAAACCTCAGGTTGGTATACATAAGACCATAAGACCATAAGACCATATGACATAGGAGCAGAACAGCCATTCTGCCCATCAAGTCTTCTCTGCTATTCAATCATAATTGATATGTTTCTTGACCCTATTCTCCTGCCTCATCTATAACCCTTGATCCCCTTACTAATCAAAACTATATCTATCACTGTCTTAAATATGCTCAATGACTTGACCTCCACAGATTTCTGCAGCAGTGAGTTCCACAAATTACATGAGCACCTCTGCCACTGGTACACAACATCAATTCACTATTACACCTTTTCCATTTGTGTGCACAGACCAGATTTGAACAAGCATTCAATCTCTGTTCTTGTGCACTATTGAAAGGGGGAGACACAAAATACATCTCCCACCCAACCTGTTTTCTTTTTCCCCATCATGTTCAATAGATAATTTCCATGAAATTATAATTTAGTTTGTCATGCAATCCATTTTGAGTCCACCCTATTGAAGTCTCCTTGACAGCTCATTAATTGTAACATTCTTTCCTGACAACCTCCGAATTCACATCCGCAGTCATATTTTGGCTCTATGCCCTTTAAAAGATCCACATTGTAATTAAATGCAATATATCCATAAGTGATCGGGCATTATGAGTCATGATATTGATAATATTTAAACTGAAATTTAAGTCCTGTTACACAATATTTAAAAATGACCTGTTCTTATCACAGTCTTCAAATTCTTCTAACTATCTTCTTCCTCTAGGCTCTGTCATCAACACCTTTTGAATTGCCCTTTTATAGGGTCGTAAAGTCATAGCGTCCTACAGCACAGAAACGGACCCTTCGGTCCAACTAGTCCATGCTGACTATAATCCCAAACTAAATTAATACCACTTGCCTGCTCCTGGCCCATACCCCTCCAAACCTTTCCTATTCATGTACCTATCCAAATGTCTTTTAAAAATTGTACCTGCATCCACCACTTCCTGAGGAAGTTCATTCCACACACAAACCACCCATTGTGTAAACAATTTGCCCCTCATATCTCTTTTAAACCTCTCTCTTCTCACGTTAAAAATGTGTCCCCTAGCCTTTAAATGTCCCATTCTAGGGAAAAGACAAATACCATTAACTGTATCTATACGCCTCATATAAGTTCCAGCTTATCCAGCCTTTCTTTATAACTCAAACCTTCCAGACCCGACAATATCCTGGTAAATCTCTTCTGAACCATTTTCCTTTCTAGTCTTAAATGCACTTAACCATACAACTTAACTGAGACTATCACCTCGGTATAAAATAATGTTCTGGCACTTGGTCTGTCTATCATAGCTGGGACTCGTGATGGTGGCAAATCTTGTTTTGAAGGGTGTATATTATTTCATACTTCTAACATTCCCAGCCTAATATTTTGATCCAATATTTTTAAATTTTAACTTTTGCCCAAAGGGGTTTCTAACTTTACCCTGAAGGAATCTTTGAACTTCTCCCACAGATCTTTCCTTTGTGAGGATTCTGTAAATTCCCAGTGTGACTAGTTATTACTGTATTTTCAGCCGTATTATGTCCCTGCACCTCTTACCAGCTCTGAGATGAAGATTTTTCTTCGGAATGCTGCTTTTGCCCTGCTGCTGATCCCACTGTTTGCTGCTGACTACTTCTTTGGTCAACCACTTACTGCTGCTGATTGACTGCCAGGGTATTTTTACAGCGGTAATATTCCTAAATTGGTAAACACATGTCACAAACTTTCTTCTCCTGGGCTGTATGAATTTTTTTTTCACCATTATTCTTTGAGGTATTTAAGCAATGATCTCCAATATTGATCACCATATTGTGGGACCAACCACTGGTGGTTTGTGATTATGTTAGAATACTCTCACCAATCCTCCTTCCTAGATAAAGAATCTGGATGTCATGTTGCAGCTTTATAAGACTTTGTTTAAGCTGCACTTAGAGTATTGCACTCAATTTCGGTTACCACTTTAAAGGAAGGATGTGGAGACTTTGGAGAGGGTACAGATGATATTTACCAGGATGCTGGCTGGATTACAGGGTGTGAGCTATAAGGAGAGACTAGAAAAACTTAGGTTGTTTTCCCTGGAGCAGTAAAGGCTGAGGGGTGACTTGATTGAAGTCTATAAAATTAGGAGATGCATAGATAGGGTTGACAGTAAGAATTTTTTTCCCAGAGTTGAAACGTCTAATACTGAGGGCATGCATTTAAGGTGAGGGGAGGAAAATTCAAAGGAGATGCGAGGGGCAAGATTTTTATGTAGAGAGTGAGAGTTTTCTGGAATGTGCTGGTCAGGGTTGTGGTGGAGGCAAATGCAATAGGGGCATTTAAGGGTCTTTTAGATAAGCACATGAATATGCAAGGAATGGAAGGATATGGACCAAGGGCAGACAGAAAAGATTGGGGATTAATTTGATGTCATATCTGGCACAATATCATGGGCCAAAGGACCCACCTGTATGGTATACAGTTCTATGTTCTACTTTCCAACCTGTTCTATATGTATTATGACACACCTCTGGAGCAGAGGGGACTTTAACACCGACCTTCTGGCCCAAAGGTATGGATACTACCATTACACCACAAGGCTCCTAATCCTCCTTTCTTTGTTGACTCTAAAAGCCTTTCTAATTAGTGGTGATAAAGGATAAACCAATATTGAGCTTTAAAGAAAAGAGGCACTTGTCCTACACAACAAGATGGAGGAAAATACATGAAAGCATGGTTGCAATTTACATCGACTAGTTTGCCATAATAACTGAGACTAACAGGAGCTAGAGGTGACACATTTGTCTCCATCAGGACTTCATGCTAGATTGCTTCTTCTCCACTCAACAACTGTGTGATATCATCAGCCTGGATGGAGCTTATTACAGCTTCAATGTTAACTCATATAGAAATATTATCTTATACAACAGTCCTCACCTGCCAACACGACTAATTAAAATCCCAAATACAAAATGGTCACATGCAGTGGAGTTAACTGGTTATCCATGGATATGTACTGACTGAAGTCAATGCATTCAGAGAAAGATGTGAGAAAAGTTGTTCAAAAATAAAACCTGTGAACTGTGGCTCAGCCTGCCTGTGGGATCATGATCATCAAATGCTCACAAGAACACAAGAACTAGGAGCAGGAGTAGGCCATCTGGCCCTGCGAGCCTGCTCCGCCATTCAATAAGATCATGGCTGATCCTTTCGTGGACTCAGATCCACTTACCCGCGTTCTCACCATATCCCTTAATTCCTTTACTGTTCAAAAAAAATCTACCTTTTTTTTAAAAGCGTTTACTGAAGTAGGGTCAACTACTTCACTGGGCAAGGAATTCCATAGATTAACAACTCTCTGGGTGAAGAAATTCCTTCTCAGTTTAGTCCTAAATCTGCTCCCTCTAACCTTGAGGCTATGCCCTCTTGTCCTAGCTTCACCTGCTAGTGGAAACATCCTCTCTACTTCTATCTTATCTATTCCCTTCATAATTTTATATGTTTCTATAAGATCCCCCCTCAATCTTCTGAATTCCAATGACTATAATCCCAATCTACTCAGTCTCTCCTCATAAGCCAACCCCCTCAACTCCGGAATCAACCTAGTGAACCTCCTTTGCACCCCCTTCAGTGCCAGTACATCCTTTCTCAAGTAAGGAGACCAAAACTGCACACAGTACTCTAGGTGTGGCCTCACCAGCACCTTGTACAGCTGCAACATAACCTCTCTGCTTTTTATTTCAATCCCTTTAGCAATGAAGGACAAAATTCCATTTGCCTTCCTAATTACTTGTTGTACCTGCAGACCTACCTTCTGTGATTCATACACAAGGACACCCAGGTCCCTCTGCATAGCAGCATGCTGCAACTTTTTACCATTCAAGTAATAATCCTTTTTACTATTACTCCTACCAAAATTTATGACTTCACATTTATGTACATTGTATTCTATCTGCCAGACCTTTGCCCACTCACTCAATGTATCTATGTTCCTCTGCAAAGTTTCACAGGCCTCTGCACACTTTGCTTTGCCACTCATCTTAGTGTCATCTGCAAACTTTGACACCCTACACGTGGTCCCCAGCTCCAAGTCATCTATATAAATTGTAAATAATTGCAGTCCCAACACCGATCCCTGAGGCACACCACTAGTCACTGACTGCCAGCTAGAATAGCACTCATTTATCCCCACTCTTTGCTTCCTGTTAGTCAACCAATCCTCTATCCATGCTAATACTTTACCCTTAACGCCATGCATCCTTATCTTATGCAGTAGCCTCTTGTGCAGCACCTTGTCAAAGGCCTTTTGGAAGTCTAGGTACACCACATCCACTGGGTCCCCATTGTCCACCTCGCTCGTAATGTCTTCATAGAATTCCAAAAGATTTGTCAAGCATGACCTGCCCTTCATGAACTCATGCTGCGTCTGCCCAACGGGACAATTTCTATCAAGATGCCTTGCTATTTCTTCCTTGATAATAGACTCAAGCATCTTCCCCACTACAGAGGTTAAGCTAACTGGTCTATAATTCCCCATCTTTTGTCCACTTCCCTTTTTAAACAGTGGCGTCACATTTGCTGTTTTCCAATCTGCTGGAATTGCCCCAGAGTCCAGCGAATTCTGGAAAATTACTGCCAGTGCACCTGCTATTTCTCCCGCCATCTCTTTTAGTACCCTGGGATGCATTCCATCAGGGCCAGGATACCTATCAATCCTTAGCTCCATTAGCCCAACACTACCTCTTCCGTAATTATGATTGTTTCCAGGTCCTCACCTACCTTCGTCTCTTTGTCTATTACTGGCATGTTATTAGTGTCCTCCACTGTGAAGACCGATACAAAATACCTGTTCAATGCCTCGGCCATTTCATCATATCCCATAACTAAATTCCCCTTCTCATTCTCTAAAGGGCCAACGTTTACTTTAGCCACTCTTTTTCATTTTATATATTTATAGAAACTTTTGCTATCTGTTTTTATATTCTGTGCTAGTTTTTTCTCATGTTCTATCTTACTTTTCTTTATAGCTCTTTTTGTGGCTTTCTGTTGACCTTTAAAGTTTTCCCAATCTTCCAGTTTCATGCTGTTTTTGGCCACTTTGTATGCCTTCCCTTTCAATTTGATAGCTTCCCTTATTTCTTTAGACACCCATGGCAGATTACCCCTTTTCTTACAGTCCTTCCTTTTCATTGGAATATACTTTTGCTGAGCACTTTGAAAGATTGCTTTGAAAGTCCTCCACTGCTCGTCAACTGTCCCACCATAAAATCTTTGTATCCAGTTTACTTTAGCCAAGTCCTCCCTCATTCTATTGTAGTTCCCCTTGTTCAAGCACAGGACCCTGGTATTGGATTTTATCTTCACACTCTCCATCTGTATTCTAAATTCAACCATACTGTGATCACTCCTTCCAAGAGGATCCCTAACTATGAGGTCATTAATTATTCCTGTCTCATTACACAGGACCAGGTCTAGGATAGCTTGCTCCCTCGTCGGTTCCATTACATACTGTTCAAGAAAACTATCACGGATACACTCAACGAACTCCTCCTCAAGGCTATGCTGACCGAGCTGGTTCGACCAATCTACATGTAGGTTAAAATCCCCCATGATAATTGCCGTACCATTTTTACAGGCATTAGTTATTTCTTTGTTTATTGCCCGCCCCAATGTGATGTTATTGTTTGGTGGCCTATAGACTATGCCTATCAGTGACATTTTCCTCTTAGAATTTCTCATTTCCACCCAAATGGATTCAACCTCATTCTCCATAGAACCTATATCATCTTTCAGCACCGCCCTGATGGCATCCTTGAATATCAGGGCTACACCACCTCCCTTACCTTCCTGTCTGTCCTTCCGAATAGTCTGGTACCCTTGGATATTTAACTCCCAGTCATGACCATCCTGTAACCATGTCTCCGTAATGGCTACCAAATCATATTCATTCGCGATGATTTGTGCCGTTAACTCATCAACCTTGTTACGAATGCTACGAGCATTCAGGTAAAGTGCCTTTATGCTAGCTTTCTTACCCTCATGATTTCCAACATCTCTAATAATATCTCCTGAGTTATCCTTCCTTTTTGTTTCTTTCATAGTCTGCCTTAAACCCTCCTGCACACATGCTAACCTGCTGCTTACCTTTTTATTTACCATCATACTCCCTGTCGTTTTCCCTTTCCCTTCCCCCCAACTCACTAGTTTAAAGTCCTAGTGACCACCTTATTTATCCTTTTCGCAAGAACACTGGTTCCAGATCGGTTCAGGTGGAGACCGTCCCATCGGTACAGATCCCTCCGGTTCCAAAACTGATGCCAATGCCCCATGAAATGGAACCCCTCTTTCCCATACCACTCCCTTAGCCACGTGTTTACTTCCCTAATTTTCTTATCCCTAAGCCAATTTTCCGGAGATTATGACCCTCAAGGACCTGTTCCTTAATTTTGTTCCTAGTGCTTGATAATCCCCAAACAGGTCCTCCATCCTAGCCTTGCCTATGTTGTTAGTCCCAACGTGGACCACAACAATTGGATCCTCCGCCTCATACTCCAATATCCTTTCAAGCCGGTCAGAGATGTCCTGCACCCTGGCACCAGGCAGGCAACACACCATGTGGGACTCCCAATCCGGCTTGCAAAGGATGCTATCTATCCCCCTAACGATAGAATCCCCTATAACTACCACTTGTCTATTTGCTCCCCCCTCTTGAATGGCCTTTCTTCTCACAAAGACAACAAGTAATTTTTGGAAATCTTGAAACTGGAAAGACACAGCAGATCAATCAAACTCTGGGCAGAGGACAGGAAGCTATCATTACAGGCTTACACCCTCTCTTCAGAAATGAGTAACAAGATATAATAGCAAGAATAACAATATAACCAACAAATACTTTAATATAGTCAAAAGCAGGATGAGAATGATTTGTACCAGGACTCCTGTCTCTGTGGATTATGTTACTCTCGTCGCCTCAAGTCTGCATTATTCTATTGTCATGAATTGTGCCTGCTAAAGTCACTGGCATTGGGTGTCTGTATTGCACTTTTGGGACTGCTCCATCATCCCTACGCCAAGTGTATTATATCTCTATCTCTACCTATTTAAGAGTTACTTGTTGTCTAACACTCAGGGGTCCCTCTATACTATTTACATTCTGATATACCTAAGAGTGATGGCAGCTCTGTAGTGCAGCTCTTTGAATCCTCTCTTCTTAGAGGCTTGATAACGCATGACTATTGATGTCAGAACTACATCAGTGTGCACATCCTCCTTACCAACATATTAATTTCCACTATGGCACAGAAAACAGAAAATCAAACAAGTAGGGAAACACAAGTGAGAGAACATCAGAGCAGAGTGTCTACTGGACAGTTCAATCATTTCACTGGAAAGATGTTTTCAAAAACAAAACATGATCAACCAAAGGTAGGAAAATGAGAAAGTGGTTTCCTTGTGTTTGTCTCTCCCAGTTGCCATTTCTCACTTAATTAGCACTGTTACAATTGGCCAAATGGCCTCTTTTGCCACTGGACCATTTTACAATTCTGTATCACTCTGTAATGTACTTGCTCAGTTACTTATTTACCACTTCTGATGAAGAGTGGGAGCATAAAATGTGTACTGTTTTCCTCTGCAGATGATGAGAGGCCAGCTGTGGGTTTCCAGATGTGCTTATCTGAGATTGTTAGGTATGTTGTTTTGCATTTTTTTGTATATGTTACATTTTATTTCATATCATGTCTCAACATTTCTATCAACAACATAACTACTACGAATATGTGCAGTTATTTTTCTTGTCATTCTGTCATGTCAAGCCCTTGTCTACTCTGTTGAAACACATTATTGTTTAGATATGAGTATACATTTACATAGATAAGCAGATATATAGATAAATAGGCAGGCAGACAGGCATGACACTTTATCCATATGTTATGTTAAAAAGTGTTAAAAGTCAGCCTGTTAGTAAAAGATCATGCGTATGTTAATTGAATTTGGAGAGAAACAAACTTAATATTGCGCACTTCACAAAAACTTTTCAGGATTGAGCTCGGATTGTACTACCCCTCCACATTAACTACATGCTTCACATTTAATTACACACAAATTCCATTGGAAATCGCCTCAGGCAGTCATGAAAAACAGCAGCACTGCCATAAAGACAGACAAGAAATTTTCCATTGTTGTTTTTTCAGTTTTTTCTCTTGCTGGGGTGCAAAGGAGAGCAGTGTTTCTTTCTGTGGTAAATTCCACAGCTGCAGACTTAATAACACATTCAGATAAAGCCTTAGTGTAAAATTGATGTAACTGAAGGACATACTCTGGCAAATGTCTTTTCCCTTCTGAATTTGTGTAGTCACCTATGACAGCTCCAGACTTTGTGATCAAATTCATTTTTCTTTAATTGTTATCCATTCTTAATCAACTCTTTTCTAGGCCTCAGTGATCTCTGTGATAATGGCCTAGTGATATTATTGCTGCGCTGTTAATTCAGAGAGCCAAATAATGTTCTGGGGAACCCAGTTTGAATCCAGGTGGAATTTAAAGCCAATAAACATCTGGAATTAAGAGTTTAATGATGATCATGAATTTATTGTTGGTTGTTGGAAAAGCCCATCTGGTTTACTAATGCCTTTCAGGAAAGGAAACTGGCATCCTTACCTGATCTGGACGAGATGTGACTCCGGATTTATAGCAATGTGTTGACACTTAACTGCGGTCTGGCAATTACAGCAGAGCACTAAATGCTGGCCTAGCCAGTGATGCCCATACTCCATGAATAATTTTTTTAAAAACCTCCAGTCTGAAGACTCTCCAAGAACTCTGTATTCTTCCACCTCAGGTCTACAGTGTATCCTGCTGACTGTAGTTTCAACCACCAAAGCCCTAACATTCTGAATATCCTCTCTTTCTGTCTTCTTCTTTAAGACAAAGTTTGAAACATTGCACAAGCTGGTCACATGGCCTAATGTATTTGGTGTGATGGCAATTTGTTGTCTGACTACACCCCCATTGGCCTCCTGGAATGTAAATTGTTGGTATGATCTGTGTACGAAAGGGAATATAATTCAGACACTCCACCCCAATTGTCAGGGGCCACGCTTTTCATTCATTGAAGCACAAAAAACATCAAGCAAAAGATAACTTGTGGTGCTTCGTTCAATGGGTCTCACATAGAAATATTGTGCAGTAGGTTTTTAACTTGCTGTCCAGAGTTCACCCCACTATGCAATTGTGATTTTATCAAATGTGATAGTGTAAATGGCAGTAAATTTGCCACCAATAATAATTGTCCACAGATGCCTATCTTCTTAGGAAAGTTAAAATTGGCCATTTTGTGCTTTGTGCTCAGTAACGTAATCAGAGACAAAGAGTTCTGAGTTTTTAAGTACTGCACCAAACCACAAAAATGCAATGGTTTATACCATTTATACAGAAATCAGAACTATTTTTTAGAGATAGTAGGAACTGCAGATGCTGGAGAATCCGAGACAACAAGG
>NC_063346.1:17261713-17325009 GCF_021869965.1 Rhincodon typus
CCTTGTTGTCTCGGATTCTCCAGCATCTGCAGTTCCTACTATCTCTATTTGCACTCAAGCCAGCATTTGGAGTGTTGCTTGTTTTCTGATTTAACAATTAGGTAAAGAGCTATTCTGTGAAACATCCAGGCTAATAGTAATGAGATAACAATATGCATTCTGAAAACAGGCATTCATTTCAGTGAACAATGCCTGAAGACCAGCAGGAGATTCACAGCTCTATTGTCTAATCCAAAGGCAGGAAAGGAGTTGGTTGATGAAGACATCAAAATACTAATATAGAAGTGAATGCATAGGATATAAGCCTATACTAAGTCAGCTACGAAAGCAAATTTTGGGTCCAAATGTCAACAAATTGTTGCTGTTCTAAGGCATCAAATATCCCCTGCAGTGAGCAACATGTTGGAAAAGAGTTCTGAGGAAGGATCACCAGACCTGAGACATTAACACTGATTTTTTCTTCACAGATGCTGCCAGACCTGCTGAGCTTTTTCAGCAACTTCTGTTTTTGTTCCTGATTTACAGCATCTGCAGTTCTTTCGGTTTTTATGCTGGAAAAGAGGCTGGATTACAGGAAGTTCCTGCTGACAAGTCCACAAAAAAGCATGCGGCAGCTGTCAGCAAGGTGAGTACAAGTGCAGGTTGATGCCACTGTACACTGCCCTCGAAGTGGCTGCAGGGGGGGTCGAGACTGTCACACATCTCCCTCTAGAATGTTCCTTTGCAAAGGAAGTTTGGTAGAAGATGCAGTGGTTTGTGTCAAGCTTCATCCCGAGCAGCTCTGTGATGCGGGACTCTGTGCTCTGCAGTCTGTTCCCTGGGACTCACACTGAAACTAACATCAACTGTGCCTGGAGGACCATTAACTCAGTGAAAGACACTCTTTGGTCTGTCCAAAACTTGTTGGCTTTCCAGAGCAAGGAGTTGGCCCCAACCGAGTGTAGCAGACTGGCACATTCCAAGGTCCAGGACTATGTGCTGAGGGATGCGCTAAATCTTGGGGGAGCTACTGCCAAGGCGCTGTGGGGAAAGATCATGATCTGAGGTCTTTCAACTGAAAGTAAATGGGGGGTCTATTCAGTTATTGGACCCTCCCAGTGCTTCAAATGTATGTAAATATTAGTATTGTATGTGTAAGACAGATCTTTGGTTTTTTGGATAGAGTCAAAGTCCAATATTTTGTTTATTTAACTGATATGCAACTGTACAGAACCGAACTGCTTTTGTGACAATGTATATATGCAAAGAGATTTTGTTTATGAATAAAGCATATTTTTGAAATTGAAAAAAGCAGGTCCATTGCTGCTAAGAGCAAAACTCTGAACCCATGCATTAAGAGGAAAGTGATTAATTATGTCATGTTTTCCTTTCATAGAAAGTTAGAGAGTACTTGAAGATCTTTACAGTTGACAGGCCACCACTTTTGTTGCTAAAAGCCATTTGCTATCTTGAAAGTAAACATAAAAGTAGGAAGGCACTAATGAACTTTTAATAAAAATAGTGTTTGGTCATTAGGGTATATAGTGTAGATTTTAAATTTTATGATTTTAAGTGTGTTTTCTGATGATGCCCAATAAAATTTTAGAACTATATTTATACTTCTAATTGTTAACATCTGATACAATGCTGGGGTACCAACAACTGGTGAGTTATGATTGTGGTGGAGCACTGATACCAATCCAGTCTAAGAGGCTGTTCTGTAGTCTGTAGTGGAGGATGGACCATGAATAAGTCTGAGCAGAAGAGGTTTTTGTCTTGGATAACAAGATGTAAGTTATTACATCTCTGTAACGATATACAAGTTACTTTAACTTGGAGGCATATTAAGTACAGCAAACTTTGTTTTAACTAGCACTCCCGATAAACTGGCAAAAATATATACTGTACAATTGGATGTATAAACATAGTTCTAAAGTTTTATTAGATATCATCAGAAAACATATTTAAAATCATAAATTTTAAAATCTACACTGTATAACCTTAGTTTACTGTGGTTTATTGCATTTCACTGTAGTTCACTGCATTATTGTGTCCAATTATTAAAGTTTTTAAATTTATTTCCCTCAATGTAAATATACTTATTGGCAAATAGAATGGCCACATGAAATATCAACAGTTGATTCTATTTTGAGACAATTTCTCCTCAAATACTGCGATATCCAAGTCGTCAATTCAGGATGCCAGTGAGAAGGTTCTCTGCCAGTGAGTTTTATTTAAAGCAAAAGTGCATTATTATGTAAGTGATTTATGCTGTAAATCAAGTATAACAATGATGTGCATGCTCCCTGCATTACGTTTCTATTACATGGTGTGTGTTTTTGCATTGATTAGGTGAACCTCTTTGTTATAAAGTGGAAGTCAACACTCTGCCCACCCCACCACCCCACCACCCCCCCCACCCCACCCCACCCCACCCCCACCAATAACTAAAATTGAAACACCTGGAGAGGCTCGCCTTGCCTTGTAATCTGTTAAAAGAAGTGTGAAAAGTGGTGTAACCTGCCTCTCACCCCCAAGCTGTTATAAAGGGGAAATTAAATAAAATGACCTCCTGACAGCCACTACATAATCAACAAGTAATAATTTATTTATTTAACTCCAACAGTGAACAAGTTAACAGATCTACTAATAAACCGAACAATTCCTCCTCAACTACTAATTACCCACAAATTAAATAACGTTCTAATGGTATGCTGTTCCAATAAATACAAGTCCCACTTGTATAAACCAAAATAATAAAAAGAACTAAAATTTAATTCCTCAAAATTACAGCAAAGGTATGTCTTCCAGAATGCTCTGCACCCTCAGGCTGATCCTCAGTCTGCAACACCTTTCTCTGTTGAATTCTTGTGTCAGAAACGCTTCTCTCTGTCAAATTCTTATGTCAGGAATATTAGCTAAGAGTGCCACTATACCTTTAGTTACATGAGGGTTTTTCTGAGAGTTTAGAGAATTCCGTGAAAGCCAGTCATTTTCTCTTTAAAACTGATGGTTCGTTAACTCTATTAGTTGGCAGTTGCTCCCACATCAATTTTCAAATATCCTCTTCTTTTATACCCTTGATGACCTAACAATTTCTTACAATAGGATTGGTCCTAGGTTATCAAAGCTATCAGATTAAATTTAATTGGTTTTTAGTCTCTAAGTGCCTAGTTTCAATTAACTGACTGATTTTCAAACTGGTTGCCTTAATTACAAAACAAATTACTGCTTGGGTCGGCAACCAAAACAACCTTTTGATACAATGTTTCAATTTCAGGAGTTCTCTGTGTACCTGCACATTTCATTTTTTAAATCTCCAAGCCTAGAAAAAACACATCTTCTTTTAAAGGGACCATTCACTCTCCCCCCTACTGCCCCTATCATTTTACAAACACCAAACCCTAACATCCTTCCTTCCAATCCACAACTACTCTACCCAATTTCACAACACTCTTGATTATCTAGAATATTTGATCAACTCCTGGTCTTATAAGGCCTAGTTAATTAAATATTTGCTGCATTATGAGCATGAGGTAGGTAGGATACTTGAATCTCCAATAGGAGACAGTGTCCAATGTTACTTCTTCCAATCATAGCTGTGTAACTTTAACTGCCAAAAGTTCCCAATGTTTCATCCTATAACTCTGTTGTATGTCAGAATGGGCAGAGTTTCAGTTGAGCCCATACGTTAACCCTTTCATTTCTATTACCTTTCACAATACCAATCAGTGGCATGCTCACAGCATATTGTTCATTAAAAAAACTGATTTGGGAGAAGGCCATTGATATTTTTTTGAAGCAGAACTGGATTGGGCTTTCAAGGTAGAACAAGGAGGAATAGCAGCAAAATACTGCAGCCAGCCACATAAAAACAAAAACAAAAGATGCTGGAAATGTAACAGGTCAGACAGCATCTGGTAGTGGCTCAGTGGCAACACTGCTGCCTCACGGCACCAGGGACCCAGGTTCAATTCCACTCACAGGTGACTGTCTGTGTGGACAGTCCTGTGTCTGCATGGGTTTCCTCCTGGTGTGCAAGTTCTCCCCCACACTTCAAAAATGTGCTGGTTACATGGATTGGCCATGCTAAATTGCGCTGTAAGAATGTGCAGACTAGGTGGATTAGCCATGGGAAAAGTATGGTTACAGGGTTGGAGTGGGATACTCTTCAGAGAGTCACTATGGACTTGATGGACTGAATGGCCTGCTTCCACACTCTAGGAATTCTATGATCAGTGGAAAGCAGAAAACACAATAAAGATTTCAAAGTGATTGCCATTCATTGGAACTACAAAGAGAAGCAGTTAAATTTATCATAATCTACACAAGCTCTCCATCTCTTCCATTTGCGCTTTACTCTGTAAGTGTTGATGCAAGGCCGTGATGCTGACTGAGTTTAGTATGGTAGAGGTACTTTGCATTCTTTGTTGTATTATTTGGCTTTCTCTTCTTCCTTCAATCAATACAAATATGTGTAGTTTGCTATAGGAAAGGCCTATCTGGGGCAAAAATAACACATTGTGACACATTGCCGCAAATCACAGATGGAAAGTAAGACAAGTACACAAACAAATGAGGTATAAATTTTCAGGCAGTGTCTCTAAAACAAACCAAGCTCTAGCAATCATGCACTACCTGAGATGACAAATAGACAAACAGTGATAATCTCAAGTACTAAAAGAAAATTATCTTTAGGCTCACAATATATCATTTGAGGTCATTTATATATTGAGACTGTCAAACTGGCAGCTGAATGAAAGAGGTGCCATTGGAAAATATCATGAGCTGAGGGTTTTTTTGGCCCGTTTTGCCCAGTTTATGCTGGTCTGTCAGAGAGAACTGATCGGAAAATTTGGGCAACAGTTACCTACCAGTACTCACATCAAACCTTCCACTGCGAAGACTGTCTAATATTTCAAGGGGACAAATTTCCAAATGGCTCAAGTTTCTGTGGTTGCCTTGGAACTCCCTTCCCATCTGGAATTCTGAAGGAACAAAATGCTTTCATTCAAGAAATGATTCTGGAGCAGCCCTTTTACTAAAAGTGGCTAAAAATGGAAACAGTTGAGATGGGAACTGTCACCCCCAAATCCTCCTTCAAACAAACAATTTCTTCTGACCCTTGGTGCAGCTGGGCACTCTGGGGGCTGTGGTGGGCAAATTAGAAAGCCTATCAATTACCTCTTGAGTTTTTATTACATCCGGGTATATCTGCATAAGACTGTCTGGATCCAAAGAAAATAAATTGATGCTCCTACAGCTGTTAAAAAAAGTGACTTTGTGAGTAAATTGAATAGAATGCCAAGAGGATTTTCAATCAGACTACATTGAATTGAATTGAATCAGCTTTATCGTCACATGTATATAAATGACTATGGTGAAAAGTTTACAAGTTACCACCTACAGTGCCATCTTAGGTACAAAGGTACAGCTTCTTCAGTTACAAGATTAATTGCAATATAACAATGTCACCAACACATGGCCATTTTAGGTACAGACTACCTGGGTACAATCTTTAGTCACAGAATAAAGAAATGACAAAAAAATGTTACATTCCAGCTATATACAATATAGTCATAAGTCAGAAAAGCAAGAAGCAAAGTTATTTTTGGTGAATTTATTAAAAAGCTTACTGCAGTTCAATTAAAACATGTTTGATGACTTTCATTTTAACAAGACTAAGTCATCTACCATCCAAGCAACCATCTTAACTGGCAATCACTACAAGCAATTTGCTCCAACTTGGCCAACAGTTTGCATGTGAATGGCTCCAGTTTTGTAACTTTAGCACTGGTACCACCTAGTCACCCAGTGTCCTTCTGATGGGCTTCTGTCTGCCTTTTGTTTCTTTGTGGTGGTTTTGTGTTAGATCTCCACATATTTCGCAATGTCACACTGCAATGTTTACATTTTTACGGGAGTTTGCATCACACTCCTTGCTACTCTGCAATTCGATCCCTGCCAGTATGATCCAAGTCTACATTTGTGTTTCCTTATGGTCTGCTTTACGCATCTGTTAGCAATTCGGATAAAACTTGGCAACACGAGTAAATAAATTTTACAAGCACTGTACCTAACTTCATTCTCCAATCTCTATGTGACACATAAACATGAAACTACACTTTAAAGTCTTAGCACAATCCATTGCCAGTCAAAAAACATAAGACAACCGCAATCGAAATGCATTAACGATAACCACATCAAATCGGTCTTGTCCAAAGAAAAAAAACAGCAATCAAACTGCGTACAGATTCTTGGCCTTTTTACCTGAGCAAGCTGTCATATGTTCTTAATTATACATTGAGATATATCTTGAAGGTCAACCTGGAGGTTGGAGCAAATGAGGTTTTGTAAAGCACCAACATTGTGAAGGAATTACGTTATATTTTATGGAATGTGATTATATTAAAGGGTCACTCACTTGTGCTTGGGCCAGAAAGGTTACTGCGTATTCTACCTTATATTATAGAAACTAACAAAGAGAAACCAAGTAATGGAAGTTTTGCTTTGCAGCTACTCATGCTCTGACTGAATTGTGAACAGTTGAAGATTACACTCAGTTTGTACTTCCATAAATATGTGCTGGCAAAAGGTTATCTTACCCACTATCAACACAGATACCAAGCCACAATTTTCTGTCGTGCATTGGCAGCAGGAAAGATCCCACACAGTTAATGCATGTTTGGCTGTCACTTTCACTTCCCAGCACTTGACAAAGTTCACTTTGGTCAGCACCACAGTTTCCAAAAGTGGCATTTTCAAGGGACAAAATACATACATAAGCAGGTTAATGTCCTGTAACACTACACTTCTGATAAAATGGATCTTGTCTGACATTTCTTTGTTACCAATGATTACCCATTACTTAGTGTGTCAAATAAAGCCAAATGCAATAAAATCTGACCATGATGTAATGCGGCAAGAGGAACTATTAGACCTTGTCAGTTTTGGATTTGTACATAAAAACAAAATAAACCAAATGCTGGAAATCTGAAATAATAGTAGAAGGCACTGGAAAAAAATAAGCTCAGCCAGTCTTATAGCCTCCGTGAAGGGAGAAATGCAGTTAACATTTGAGTCCAGTATGACTCTTCTTCAGAACTGGAACTTGAGTTACAAATAAGAATTAAATTGGACATAGGCAATTATTTGGTGGAATTTTGTACCAGTTTGGAGGGGATGGGAGTGGACCTTACCTGCTAGGTAGAGAGCCAGAGAGAGACCTGTACTGCTCCTTTTCAGAAAGGGCTGCTGAAGCACAATTCCAGTCAGACAGAAGTCACCACTGGACTTTCCCTTGGGAGTGGAAGTCTTGCCTACTGAGATCCACGGGTCAATCAATAATTCCTGTACTCAGCAGCTCCCCAGGGGAGGCATTTACTGTTGAAGGAAAACAGAGTGTGTGTCCTCAACACAGGAGCACAAATAATTACAGCTGCTATAATGAGTCAAGTTAATTGTAAGCCAACAAGTCAGATCCCAAAAAGAAGACCATAAATTTTATCTTTTGTTACTTTGTTCGCCATGGAGTTCAATCACTGAACCTATTCACAAGAGGCTACCAATGTCCTTCTACAAGAAACAATCAAAATTTGCTGCACATAAAAAGAAAAAAACTCAAAAGTATTTTACACTATACAAGAAGAACTTGTTGAAATGATCTTCTTGCAAATATCATAAAGATTCAAACCATTAACCTTAGCAACAACATTACATATCTTCAAATGAAAATAAAGGGTTAGCCAGTCTCAAGTTTAAAATTCGTTGTTCAGTTGGCACAGCTGTTAGGGGTTACTTCTTGGAAAATGTCTACATCCCCTTAGTACTATTTATTGATTAAGATCTGAGATCATAAGCTAACTGCTAACATACCTCATTTATTCCATAACATGGGATTCTTAATTTCCTCTTCCACTGATTTCTGTGTCTGTAACTTTTCTCTTCCTGACATTAAGACAAATAGGACTTTTTCCCTCAGTCCTGACTGTTGTGGAGACTGCTAATATGCGCTGTTGCTATTAGTCATTTTATTTCTCAGCGACTTGCTTTTCTCTAAAAGAGACTCAGACACTCTGCCTGACAATCTGGATGATTTGGTCTTTCCATCTTCCTATGTCATGGGACACCTTGTTGCTAGGCAACAGCAGATTCTTTTTCTCTTCTGCGCTTGTTTCAAATGCACACATTGTAAGCTCTACTCCAATGTTGTAAACTCTTATTAAAAAACATGTATCAACAAACTTCAGACACTCTGGCACCATTCACAGATCAAATCTAAAATGAAGCTAAAACTATGCCCTTCCTTTCTTAACATACATAATGTAAAAATACAAATCAAACTGAAAGCTATGTATGGTCCTGTACACTTTAGAACCAATTTTCCAAAGAATAATATAAAATTTTATCATGACCCTTAGTCATACTCTTATGATCTACCCCCTACACATTAACCCCTTCAGCTCCTAACACTCCTCTTATAACACCTGAACCTGCACCTGCCATACAAGACAAATCCCATCCACCTCACCCAGCAGTACCCATGACTATATCCAACCCTACCAGATCTAATCCCTTCCTTACCAACCAATACCCCTCCACCTCATGTTACCTCACCAGAAAAAACGCCACCCCTGAAATGACATGGCACCACACCCCTGCTCCCCACCATTCCAACACCTACCTGACCCAGCGTACTCTAAACACTCATCTGCTGACCTGGCAACTTACCACCTGTTACCATTCCCCACTCACCCAACTAGAACCCTATATCCCTCACCCACCTGATACCCCAGCCCCCCATTACCCTGACCTCTTCACTTACCTCACATAATTACCTTTTTCAGACTAGCTGTCAAAGCATCAGCTGGGTATCTAAACAACAGAATAGGGCACTCAGCACTGCAAAAGGTGGTGTTGTTTCTACAATGATCTTTTTCCTTGTGGGATTCCTAGACAGACTCATAATAGGACACTCCTGCCCAGGAATCTCCAGAGCAGAAGTTACCTAAAAGTAAGTGGGTAGCTTTTAATCTGTTTAGGATCAAATATAAGGGAACTCAGAATATCTGTGTCTTGGTCTAGCGGAGTACAATTTCCCAATATGCATGTCCAGAATAGAAAAAGTCTCCTAAAGCACGATGTTGCATCACCCAACCATCACTCTGCTTTCCAATTTACTTTCCCAAATCCTTTTGTGCTTTTCATTCTCAGTAGCACCCTGCATGATAGATGAGCACCTTTCTCAATTAAACTGGCTAGCAAAATTGATAGAAACAATTGTATCAACAAGTAGTTTTCTTGATGACATAAAACATATGAGGTTCTGTGGTAGAAACCTTTTACATGTAAGATTGCATCACTCATTGTGGTACTTGAAAAAAATCTGTTTTTATTTGTTCATAGGATGGGGTTGTCGCTGGCTAGGCCAGAATTTATTTCACATTCCTAATAGCCCTGGACAAAGTGCCAGTGAGCTGCCTTCTTAAACTGTAGCAGTTCTTTCAGGGTAAAGTAACACTAGAGTATTATTAGAAATTAACAGCAAACGTTTGGAAACCACTTCATGGATATGCTTGTTCCTTTCTGCTTATGATACAAAAGAAAAACAAAATGAAATTTTAAGATATTTGCTGATGGTATTGTACCAGTAGTTCTTCTAGACTGAGATCTGTGGCATTTTCAAATATTTCTGAAATTGTTCAGTACTTGCCATCACATGCAAAACTGAATAGTTAGTGTTTAGGTTTTGAATACATTGGACTGCACAAATAGCACCATTCCAGAAATCTCATGATTGATTAACAACGCTCTTGAAATTGCCTGTTCCTGCAAATATTTGATACATCTTGTAAGAGCTTATACCTGAGGTGATAATACACAGCACAGTTGTTAGAATGTCCCCAGTCTTTTAGTTAGGGCTCATGAGCCTTGAATGCTGTTGAGTGTCAGAATTGGCTGCAATGAGTTACAGTCTAAATGATTTTTTTTGGCAGACCTTTACTTCAAAATGGACCCCCTTTAAACACTGTCAATATTGTGACAGTTACTGATTGACTTCAAATTATGGGCATTTCTGGTCAGATCTTAACAACTTTGCTGGACCTTGGATTAACTTCACCGTCTCATCGCACATGACCCAACACTGCAGTCTATGCTGCCAAATATCTCAAACATGTCTCCTAAGTGCAAGATGTGGCTCTACACTTCATTTCACCTGCTAGGTATACAATGTGGGCTCTACACTCATCCCAATCAAACATTCCACTACCCATGAAAACATATTAAAATAAGAGCACTTCTACGGCCACCATAAATAAAGAATACTGTTTCTT
Organism: Rhincodon typus; assembly: GCF_021869965.1. Lineage (NCBI taxonomy): Eukaryota > Metazoa > Chordata > Chondrichthyes > Orectolobiformes > Rhincodontidae > Rhincodon > Rhincodon typus. The sequence continues at coordinate 17,272,027 of NC_063346.1, forward strand.
ACAAGACCTGAAGGGCAGCATTTCTTTTTCAAAAGGACTGAAACTCACACTTATTTTGTTTATTTATGTGGCTTCTCATCAATTCCCCCATTTGTCGCCCCATCCCACACAGCATCGTGACAAAAAAGGCTCTATAACAGGCCTCTAGCTTGCATACAGTGGATTGGATTGGCTCCCTGTCATGTTTTCCCTTTTTCCCTGTGAGAAATACCCTGACCATAGCTATCACATCCCAATATGACACCCATAATTTAATATAGGATTGAGGAGAGTAAGAGGAACTTGGACACAGATTTTTAAAATTCCCAAAGCCCCAGTTTAAGTCACTTCTGGAAATCATGTAGCCATTGATTCATAACAATTCCCATTCTTCATGTACACAAACCCCATCAGCTTCCTATTCGAACTGGGTGGGAAGCTAACCAGCAAGCTTCCAAATGGCAAAAGATTCTGATGGGAACCCAGAGGAACTGACCCTGTTGCTAGGTTAAGTCGTTAGGATGTAGTCGACAACCACTATAGTCTTGTAGTCAGGAATTCACTGTCTAAAGCTTTATACCCATTATTTTCCATAGGACTTTCAAAACCCTCCTCTGCCATATCTTAGTTCATCTCCTCACCCCAATTTCTTGGTTCCCTGTCCATTCATTCATGGGATATTTGGCCATGTAAAGGTGTAAATTGTAGATTTTTTAATATCATCCTCTAGCTCCCTGCATATTCCTTGCTATCTAGGACATAAATAAACTTCTCCCACACACCCAGACGAAATATTTGAACTTTGCAGCTAATTTCAATTGAGAGTGAGCATGTATGTCACTTTAAGGCAAAATTAGGTATCTGGACATAGTCTGGAAATCATGTCAAATTTACGAAGATTTCCTTTACAGATGGAAGGATTACACACTTCAAACTTTCTTCCTTATAGTTGTTGCTAAGTCAACTAGAAACCTAAACAAAAGAGAGGCATTGACATGAGCCAATACCTTGGCAGAAGTTCCCATGTGTAACCTGGCAATTAAAGCCACTGTTGTTCTGCATAAGATGATGAATTGTTCCTGAAAGTTGGCTTCAGGACTAAACAGATAATCAAAAATTTGAACTGTGATCCAAATATTTGGATTTTCTCAATTGGTTCAGCTCAGGCTTTGAAGCACATATTCATGAAAAATATTTTCCCCATGACCATCCTTGCTTTATTAAGAACACAAATTAATTATTCAGTACCTTGGCAATCCTTACATTTGCTTTATCCAATGACCCTACCCCTGCCTCCCCACCCCATATCCTTCAAGCAAGTATCTATCTCATTTTCATAGTATCTCAATTGACCTTTTATCTGTGACATTCTGTGCTCAATGTTCTCATTCTTTATGTGAAAATGTTATTTCTCAATTTATTTGTAATGGGATCAGGCCACTTATTATGGATTCTTTTGCTATAGACTGTGATCCATTCCTGGAAGCAACAATCATTACAGACCATTCCTACAGGTCAGCAGTAAACTTTCATCTCCATAGTTTTTGAGACATTCGGGAATCGAGGGATATGGCAATAAGGTGGGAATGTGGCTTTAAGATAAAAGGTCAAATATAATCCTACTGTTTGACAAAACAGGCTCAATTGTCACCTCCTGCTCCTTGTTCTTATGTTCTTATATTCTTATATAGCTCTTATGTCTAACTAATGTTACCTTTGCCTCTGGCTGCATATATTGTCATGGATTTATAACATCTGAACTATTAATCTTTAATTCCATTAATTGATTTAACACCCAGGGCCTTTTCTTTTGAATAGGGCAGGACATTGTCTTAAAATAGCTGCAGGATCACCAGACCTACAAGAGCCAAGTTTCTAAATAGCCTCTGACATCGATCAGCAGTAGACATCACTGAGCAGAATTTCACACTGGCCATTGATCAAAACACCTGGGGAGAAAAAACCTAAGTATAATAAGCACATTAACCTTATCTGTAGAACTTACCAAAGGAAATCCATCAAAACTTATTGTGCAAAAAAACTGCTGAACACTTCAGTTTTGATGGCATTCTGATAGCCTTGACAATGGGCTTTTGTAACTCCTTCGTTAATATAGATTATTTGCATTGTTAGCCAACAGCTGATCAAAACCTGGGAAGAACTAACACTATTAGAAAAAATCACACAGATATAGAAGGTATGTGAAAGGAACTTCAAGTGCCATAACAAAACACTCTGGGAAAGACAGCTTAAACGAGATTAGCACCAGCATGGCAATCATTGGCTTCAACCTCACTGGAACATCACGACCAACATCAGAGCATCCATACATTCTTCCACCCTCTACTACATGTGTGTCTTTGTTATGAGATTCAGAAAGGTTTTACCTTTTAATATTTTTCGGATTTTTTTAACTGAACAATTTTTTCGTAATAACAAAGCTGTCACTTTACTGGCTAACTCAGGAGTTCTGGCTGACTTGTTTCTTCAAAGCTTTACAAATGTTCAAGATCATATTGAATTGAATAGAGTGGATATTTTTAAACAATGGAACTTTGCTTTTGCCAACCTCAGGAATGAAGACAGGAGCCTACTCAGCCTTCCAGGATTGGTCTTAACAATAATCAGAGTCAGGATTTTTGATTTTACCTTCATCTTTTCTATTTATGATCCATAGTAAATGTACTGTCTCCATTATATTTTGTGTCTTACTCACATGTTCTTTAATTCTCCATGCCATTCTTCACACTCAACAATTGATCCTACACCTTCTTCAAAATTGCCCCTGTGCACAAAATGTACTCCCTTTCGATATTAGTTACTTGTGTGCCCTGAATGCCGGTCTGTACTTCCTAAGTGTCCTGCAAGTGGATCAGGGAGGTGTCATGAGGAATCTAAGAGGTTGGCAGTGATAAGATGCCAATGTCCTTGGAGGAGGGTTGGCATGCAACTGGTGCCCATGGATCATGCCCTGAGATGGCATGACTTGGTAATGAACATGGAGTGTCTTCACAGCCAGCGGTGAGCTGAAGACGCTAGGTCCCTGCTCTGACTTCCGTTCCAGAATTCTCAGTTCCTAGTTTGTTTGCAGGAGATGATATGATAGAAAGCTGTATTCAGAAAGGTGAGATCCGCAGATAAAAAGTCATTCACAAGCATTAATCCCCATTAATGGGCAACTCAAAACTAGTGGGAATCTCCTCATCGCTCAGAACTTAGTTAAAGGCAATGAGTTGTTCCGATGTTGAGATTAGCCTCACTGGACTCCTTGCATAATTCGGCTACATTTCTCGCCATAGCCCATGTTATTCAGGCTCTTATAAGATTTTTTCCCATCATTTCTAAATTTTTCCCAAATCCTCAAGGATATCTCTTACTTCGAACTAAAATAAAAGAAATTTTTCTCTTTTCCAGTGTCCTTCTTGTTCACAAAAACACTGACATTCATCAAGTCTCCCTTTCAATTACCATTTATCCATGACTAACTTGCTATGCCAGGAGGTCTTGGGATATACTGGGTAACGTCCCTGTTTCTGAGTCAGGAGCTCCAGGTTTGAGTCCCAGGAATTGATGGCCAGGAAAATTCTGTTCATAATATGACCAAGTAAGATGATTATCAACCAGCAAATCTTTTCAACACCAATGGCAGGTGGTAAGAGCGAAAGAGATTCCTGGCCTGCTGTGTGATGGAAAGAACATCGGAACATGTAGCATCTCTATCCATAGCTCCAGACAATGGCGGTCATGTTGCCAAAGAAACCTATCTCTCTGAGTGAACTATATTACACTGGTAACCTACTTTCCTCTCCTCTCAGGGATTCCGCATACAACTAATATGGTTTTAGTCAGATATTCTTTTCCAAAAAAAAACTTGTTTTTAAAAAATGTTTTTTTCTGTGAAGTATCCCTGCCAATTTACATTCTGTTATTTAACTAAACTTTCCTCTCAGTAGTCTTTCACTGCAAACCACATATTTTCCCTTGCACATTTCTCAGATGTTTATTAGTTTGTCTTGTATCTACATGAGTGCAAGTACACCACACAGACGTCTGAAAACAATGAAACTTTGTGCATATGGACATCAAGAGAAAATATTAATATTGGAAATGTGTAAAGAAAATAGGATTCATGCAGGAGGTCAATCAGCTGCTGAAAGATAAAGAGGTGGATATCACTGGAGAGCGTGTTGCTCACCACCCTTGGTACAAATGTTGGTTGTGAGCCGACTGACTTTAGAAAGACGGCCACACAGCACCAACAGGCTGCAGGCAGGAGTGGGATTTCTGCCCTTCAGTGGGAGGAAGGCCCGCCTTCAAGACCTGCCATCTGCCAAATTTTTTGCACGTGTGAGATGACAGTAAGCCTGAGCTGCAAACGTAAAATTCCAGTCATAACGGAGATTTATGTTTTCAGTGTGGCCCTGCTACTGAACTGCATTTCAGTTCCTTACAAATAGTAATTACTCTGTTTTTAGCTTTCCAACTCTGAACAAGCCATTGTGTATTTATGTGATTATTAAGACATAGAATGTCACTGGCGAATTTGGGAAAGGATGATGTGGAATTGGAGAACAAATTTTATGAACCCTCTGTAAAACAAATGAATATTTCGGGCAATTTACAGGTCCACACCCCAAATTTCATCCAGGGTATCTGCTCTGAAGATCTTCCTGGAAGCATCCAATTAAGGCCAAGTTGAAGCTATGTCGTTGAGGCTACACAATTGGTGGTTAGAATTGAATAAAAACAAATGTTGCTCACAGCTGTCAGGCCCTGTCAATTCGCCTGCCACCACCACCCTCTACCCCTAAGTGGAGAGGAAATCTCCCCAGCTTGGCCAGCAGCCAGATCTGTGGCTTCCTGATCCTGACACCTCTGAATGGGGTGAGTTCAGGAAGCCTTGCGGAACCCTCCCAGACATGTCACCCTCAAGTGGGCTTCATGCAGCTTCAGGCTTGAGGCTACATGAGGAGCCCATTCAATAAAGCTTACAAATCACAACAGAATGACTCTTGGCCTCTGCTGGATAAGTAGCCTCAGTTGGTGGCAAAATACGTCTCCAAGAAAATCTCCTGGAGAAAGGAACATAAGCGGCCGCTGACCTAATGCTAATACATGGAATTCCCTCCCAGTCCCACCTTGAAGTCCACCCATCCTGGACTGGAAAATTAATCCGAGCATTAATTAAACACTCTGAGGAATTATGGGAGAGCATAAGGTTGTGCTTTAAATGCTAATTTAGTGAACCACAGCAAGACAGCTGATTAGGAGAAAAGTGAAAGGCAACATAAAAACCGAAAGAACTGCGGATGCTGTAAATCAGGAACAAAAACAGAAGTTGCTGGAAAAGCTCAGCAGGTCTGGCAGCATCTGCAAAAAAAAAAATCAGAGTTAACGTTTTGGGTCCGGTAGCCCTTCCTGAAAACTGATGGTAGCTGGGAAAATGTTGGTTTATATGCAGAAAATAGGGAGGAGCGGGTGGGATAGGGAATAAATGGTAGGATAAAGGATAAAGCCCAAAGAGAGAGAAGAGAATAAAAGCCTTTTCTGAAGAAGGGTCCAGACCCGAAACGTCAGCTTTCCTGCCCCTCTAATGCTGCCTGGCCTGCTGTGTTCATCCAGCTCCACACCTTGTTATCTCAGGCTCCAGCATCGGCAGTTCCTACTATCTCTGAGAGAGAAGAGCAGTTGGACAGACAAAGGAATTGCTAACGATCAGGCTGGGAGGATGAATAGTTGTTAATGGGGACTGTTAGTGACTAACAAGAGGTGGTGTGTAGTGGCAGGCTATGTGATAACAAGCCTGGTATGTGGGGTAGGGGGCTAGGACATGGGAGAGATTAGGCCCTAAAATTATTGAACTCAATATTGAGTCTGGAGGGCTGCAGGGTCCCCAAGCAGAAAATGAGGTGTTGTTCCTCCAGCTTACGTTGGGCTTTACTGGGACACTGCAGCAAGCCAGAGACAGAGATGTTTGCCAGGGAACAGGATGGTGCATTACAGTGGCAGGCAACAGGTAGTTCAGGGTCTTTTTTGCGAGCAGAACGCACGGTCACCCAGTCTATGCTTCATTTCATCAATGTAGAGGAGACCATGTTGTGAGCAGCGAATGCAGTAGACTAGATTCTGGGAAGACCAGGTGATGTGTTGTTTCACCTGGAAGGTATGTTTGGGCCCTTTGATACTGGGGAGGGAGGAGGTAAATGGGCAGATGTTGCACCTTCAACGGTTGCAGGGAAAGGTGACATAGGGCTGTGGGGTGGTGGTGGGGTGTGTTATGGGTGAAGGGAGAGTGGACCAGGGTGCCCCAGAGGGAATGGTCCCTGCAGAAGGCAGACAAAGGAGGGAGGGGAATATGTGCCTGGTGGTGGCATCTCTCAGCAGTTGGCGGAAATGGCTTCTGTTGATCTTCTGGATGTGGATGCTGGTGAGATGGTAGGTAAGGACAAGGGGAACCCTATCGCTGTTGCAGGAGGGAACAGAAGGGGTGAGGGCAGAAGTGCGAGAAATGGGTCAGATCTGGTTGAGGGCCCTGTCAACAACGATGCTGGAAAATCCTTGGTTGAGGAAGAAGGTGGACATTTCAGAGACAACAAGGTGCAGAGCTGGATGAACACAGCAGGCCAAGCAGCATCTGTGTTCATCCAGCTCTGCACCTTGTTGTCTCAGATTCTCCAGCATCTGCAGTTCCTACTATCTCTGGACATTTCGGAGGCTCCCTTATCAAAGTTGGTCTCATCTGAACATATGCGATGGAGACAGAGGAACTGAGAGAATGGGATGGAGTCTTCACAGGAAGCAACGTGTGAGGATATATAGTCCAGGTAACTGTGGGAGTCTGTGGGTCTATCGTGGATATTAGTGATCAGTCTATCGCCAGAAATGGAAACAGAGATGTCAAGGAAGGGAAGGGAGGAGTCAGAGATAGACCAGGTGAAAGTGAGGGCAGGGTGGAAATTGGAAGCGAAATCGATGAACTTTTCCAATTCCGGACAAGAGCAGGAAGCAGAGCCAATGATATCATTGATATATCAGAGAAAGAGATGTGGGTGGGAGCTGGAATAGGACTAGAACAAGGAATGTTCCACATACCCCACACAGAGCCAGGCATAACTGGGGCCCATGCGGGTACCCATGGCCACCCCTCTGACCTGAAGAATGAGAGGAGTTAAAAGAGAAGTTGTTGAGGGTGAGTTCGAGCTCGGCCAAGCTGGGGAGGGTGTTGATGGGTGGTCTCGCTTCAGATCTTTTCTCCAGGAAGAAGCGGAGAGCCCTAAGGCCCTCCTGGTGGGGAATGGACATGTAAAGGGATTGCACATTCATAGTAAAGAGGAGGCAGCTGGAGCATGCAAACTGGAAATTTTGAAACTGGCGTAAAGCGTCGGAGGAATCACGGACGTATGTGGACAGGGCAAAGAAAAAGGCATGCCATGGAAATTAAGACTCCAAACTGAGTGTAGTCAGGCTGATAGTGGTGGTGGGGGTGGTGGTGGGGGAGGAGTATAAAGAAAGCAAAATGGAGTTTTCTTTGAAGGGTAATGATTGAAGAATCTGTTTTGTTTTTTATTGATATGATTGCTATTGATTCTTCTTTATAACATCTAATTAAGATGGACAACAAACTGTGAAATAGTGCACAGAGACTTTGACACATGAACAAATTAAGTAAATACTACCACAGTACCGTATCGAAGGGTAATTGATTACATGCTGTGGACTGGGACTTGAATCTATAAATTTCTAATTTAAAGGAGGGAATGCAACTAGTGAACTAAGACTGATTTTAAAAAAAGCTTTTCTTATGCTGTCGTTGTCTTTCTTAATTTAAACCTTCCATTTCTGGCATAATCATGGTGAATCTTCAAAGTAACATTTTCAGAGTTCAATGTCCATAATATATTAGGATATCCAGAAATCCATGCAATATTCTAGTTATGATTCCACCGTGAAATAAACGATCGCTTCTTTGTCTTTTTTCTTCAATGGCTATGTGTCTATAAGCAAGAATTGCGGTTGTATAGTCACCAGATCAATAAAACCCTGATGAAAAGTTTACACCCTCTAATCTGCTAGCTTCCAAAATTGAGGGAATTCAATATCCAACAGGAATTATAATCCTGCAGCAAATTAAATATAATGGCACACGCTTTATTTTCATAAAAACCAAAAGAACTGCGGATGCTGTAAATCAGGAACAAAAACAAAGTTGCTGGAAAAGCTCAGCAGGTCTGGCAGCATCTGTGGAGGAGAAACTAGAGTTAACATTTCGGGTCCAGTTCTGAGGAAGGGTCACCGGACCCGAAACGTTAACTCTGTTTTCTTCTCCACATATGCTGCCAGACCTGCTGAGCTTTTCCAGCAACTTTGTTTTTGTTGCGCTTTATTTTCATCCTTGGCATTGCTACACGTTATTTGAATGTTAACCTTAAAGCTATTGCACATTAGGACATTTGATGGCATGGCAGTAATATTGCTGGCTAATAAAGCAGAGTCCTAGTTATTGTTCTTAGGACATGGGTTCAAATCTCACCATGGCAGCTGGTGCAATTGAATATGTTCAATTAATAAGTCTGGAATTGAATGCTGGCTTCAGTAATGGTGATAAAGAAACTATTGTCTTTTGCTGTAAAACACCATCCAGTTCACTAATATCCTTTAGGGGAGGAAATCTGCAATCTTCACCGGGTCTGGCTGACATACAATGTAGTTGACTCTTAACTATCCTCTAAAATGGCCCAGCACAAACCACTCAGTTCAATCATGGAGTTATAAAGAGCACAGATTCATCAATGGTTTTTCATTAAAACCATTACATATAGGAGCAGAAGTTGGCTATCAAGACTTTACCCATTGAGCCTGCTTCGCCATTCAATCATGGTTGATATGTTTCTCAAACCCATTCCCTTATCTCTCCCTGTAACTGTTGATCCCCTTCCCAATCAGGAATCTATTTATCTTTGTCTTAAATACACTCAATGACTTGGCCACGACAGCCTTCTGTTTCACAGCTTCACCACCCTCTGGCTGAAGAAATTCCTTATCATCACAGTTCTAAAGGGTTGTCCCTTCACTCTGAGGCTGTGCTCTCGGTTCCTAGACTCTCCTACCAATAGAAAAATCTTCTCCGCCTCCACTCAATCCAAGCCTCTCAGTATTCTCTAAATTTCAGTCAAATCCCCCTTCATTTTCTAAACTCCATCAAGTACAGGCCTACAGTCCTCAAACTTTCCTCATATGAAAGGGGCTTCATCCTGGAAACGTTCTTTTAATCCTCCTCTAGACCCCTCCAAGGCCAGCACATCCTTCCTTCAGATAGGAGGCCTAAAACTGCTCATAATATTCCAAATGTCCTCAGATCTTGAATCAGGGATAATTATCTGCAATACACGTGCACCCAATAATGCAATAGTTGTTTGTTCTGTATAATTACAATAGTTTTCCTGTGCTTTCTCTCTTCCTCACGTTTTTGTCATTCTTTCACCTTTATTGTCCACTCCCATAACAATCTAAGGATGTACTGAATTTGAATAAAATTGAACTATGTAAGAGTGAAATTTTGACTGTTAATATGAAGTCATGCTAATAAATCTTTTGGAAAATGCACCAGGCTTCCTATTATATAGTTATTTCCAGACACAGATATATTCAAGCACAATACACTAAACTGCTGAGTGACTATTAAATAAGACTTGTGGCAATGAATGTTCTTGCAGAGGCATGTTTCACCATAAAGTAGAGAATTCATAAAGATGACCTGATCTGATCGTTCTTTTTGGATAGGATTCATCACAACCACTCCAGAAATTAGTCTTCAAAGTTAGCACAGTGTTAAACATTGCCCTCTTCAGTGCATCTTTTTTGTAAAATGTTTCTGTCATTCAGTGAGCTCATATTCAGATTCTGTAGTGAGAAATATTGAGACAAATTGAAGATGAACAGAAAAGACATTGGAGTGTGATTAGATTAGCAGAAGACAAAGGTCCTGGTCACATTAGCAATTTATTAAATGAGCATCTTAAGAACTCATTGACCACAGGATGAATTGTGAAGCAGTTGAGAAGGTTGAGAATAGCACAATAGAAAATCACGTCAGGTAATGCACAAACCTATGATCAGTCACAGAACTAAGGGGGATAAGCAGGAAATTTGAATGTATAAAAAGGAATGATCCTACCAAAGACTGATTCTGTCCACAGAGTCCCTGTCTGCTGATCATTGCAGTGTGGTCTTTGCAATGTAACATTGAACAAAGAAACAAAGACCATTATATAAGGCCTATTATTTTATCCAACAGATTTAACTTCAGTGACCAGCGCATTCTCTGCACCAAAATAGCCTATAGTTCTATTATTCCTGGGAACTCTTGTAGAAACCTCATCTCCTGTAAGATTTCTGTTCCTCCGGGGAGTAAAAAGGCAGCAAAGCTAATGCCAGAGGTATTGTAGAAGAGGAGAAGGAATGAGCAGCTGCCCATAAATGGAAGGAGTCGATCTAAAAAATGCAGGGAAAAATATATTAAAAAGTGGGAGGGAGCAGAAAGATCTGGACATACAGGAAAAATGTGAAAGGGAGAATATGCAATTAAACTGAAATGATTCTCTGATTTGAAGCAGGTTTTTCTGATTTCCTGATTTATACGTAACCACAGAAAGAGTAATGTATCATAGAGAAGATGAAATATTATTCATAATTCTCCACTGCATCTCTCCACTCTCTATTTGTAATAAAAACATACTTAAGGATTGTGTAAGAATGTGAAAAAGGGAAGGAATTGTGATGAAAGAAACTAAGATATGGCCCAAATTAAGTCAGCTGCTTACTAGTTAGTATTATTCCATTATTGATTGCACATTTCCACATTAGGAATAGCACTGATTATGAGTCAGATACAAAGAAAACATGGTTATACAGTACATGCCAGTGAGCAGGCACCATCTCAATGAGGGTATTTATTTGAAGGAAACATTTTCTTAGGCAGTAATTCATTCACTGTACATCTACAGTGTTTATCCTGCAACAGCTGGATAGAAGGAACTTTGTGCTTTCTACGGGTGCTCCCATTAAGAAGTTTTCACTGTCAGAATAGAGATCAAATGGAATAAAAAGTTAAATATGGCTCTCTGAGAACTTACAAAGGATGGAGCAGTTTTCCATTAGTAACAATGATAAAGTACTGGTCAAATTTTTTTTTTAAATTTGGAATGCATGCTTACTCTAGCATTACAGTGCAGGAAGGGCCTGAAAAAGAATTGAGAAATGAAGAGCCCATATTGCATAAGGACTAGTGTTATGTCTATGTATGTGTTGTTTCATCCTGTGGTGTGTGACACCACATTGTGCCCCCACAGACATTCCTTTGATGACCAGTAATCTTCCTCATGTCTGAAAACTTAGCCAGTTATAATTGCCCAGTGTCAAAGGATCCAAACAAAGCAAAAGAAAGGACCGTTGGTTACTGTCCTCCAGGATCAGACCACACCCCCCCCACCCTGCTATTCAGTTTGTCTACCTCACAACCAATTGAATTTGAGACTATGTTGCTGAACCACACAGTTTATGCTGGTTTAGGTGAATTCAAAACAGATGGCTTTTGTGTAATTGAATCCCATGACTGACAGCTCTGCACCAGCTTCTTCCGTCAGTTCATACAAATAGCTTTAGCAACTGATCTGTTGCTAGTAGCAGCTGTACTACCAAAGTGAGAATTGTGTATAAATTGTTAAATGATAAAAAGTACAACATACAAGCCGACTTTGAAATTATTTCATTCCACATTTGTAAAGCTTTATCCAACATTCTTTCTTTTTTCCCCTCCCGCAGGAGTTATATACCTTGCATAGGAAGAGCTTGCTTGAACAATAGAAACTCAATAATTGAGCTGTACTTAGAAACTAAAGTTGCTGGAACGAACAGCAAAAGATTTCTGAGTGATAATTAGATATACCAAGCTTCAGTCAAGTTCAGGAATAACCAAAATCTCCTTTTTCTTAGGTGCGGTCCAAGTCGCAATCTCTCATTAATGGAGTTAATTAGTTAATTCTACCTGAGATGGGCAGAAGAGGGTTGAGAGGATGCTTAAATTAGCAAATTTGTGAAATGAACTCAACGCTATGTGAGAACTCTTGTTTTGATTCCAAAGGGTTTCAGGACATCCATGTAAACCTTTCTAGAGAGACTATATAGAAATATAATGTTCACATAAGCTAAGAAAAAACATAGAGGGGCTTTTATTGTTTTTGTTCAGAGGATGTAGGTGTCACTGGAATGGCCAGCATTTGTTGCCCTTCTTGGTTGCCATTGGAAAGTTGATGCTGAGGAGTCTACTTGAATTGTTGCAGTCTGTATGATGTGGGCACACCCATAGTGATGTTTGGAATGTAGGTCTGGGATTTGACCCATTGGCAGTGAAAAAACAACAATTATCAGGTAGGCTTGTGACTTGGAGGGATCTGCTCACATTTGACATCCACCTACTGGGAGTGTGGCTGTTTGGGTTCCAGATTTCACCAGGGATCATTTTAGGATCTCTGGACTTAGATGAGTAGGATGGTGGTTGCAAGGAGGATCAGGGTGGGGGAGGTCCAGGAATGCCATAGAAAGGATAGGGCAGTGATTTTCAGTACCCCACCCTCACCTTCTACCTCCTCCCAACCATGGTAACCAGCCAAGGTTTTTACAAGGTTCCTGAATCCAGACAATGGTTCACAGTGGCTCTGAGATCTTTGAGTCATGAAAAGCTGGCATGACATCATAAAAATTACATGGGACATGGAAATGCCTGCCTTCACAATAGAGACAGACTGTTCAGGAGGGAAGTTGCAGGGTTACCATTCTATCTTATGGCAGCAAAGATTGAAGGTGCTAGGAATGAGGGCAGAAATCACACAATTTGGTCCTGTCTACCATGTCCAAATTTCCACAAACCCTACCTCTACTCCAACTTGGTCAGAGACCCGAAAACCCTGGCCTTAATGTCCATGGACAAAATCAGTTTTGTGGTCATTTACTGTTTTGGGTTTGGTTCTTCCAAAACATCAGCACCCTTCTCAGGTTCCTTTCACCTTCCTTCCAAGAACTTCTATGAGGGGATTTCCAACAGGAAAGCTATTGGGACGACAATTGCTGCTGGGTTCTTCTCATGACCTAGCAACACACTGTTTTGACATAGGCATAATTTACCAAAGGAAAATTTACAATCTTTCCAACACCCCACAAAATTAATATTTAAGTAAAACTTACACTTGTTTGAGCCAGGTACTTTGAGAAATGCCGTGTCCCACCAAAGAAAGAGAGGTCTGCCTTGTTATAAGAAATATTGGAATATGGTTCCAACAACATGGAAATAATATATCATGAAAGAAAGAGGCTGCTACAACTAATATTATTGTTTGACTATTAGTTATCATAGATACTCATGGCTGATCACCGTTAAGATGATTGACACCAAGGACAAAGTAAACCTCACTGACTCTGATAAATTATGTCAAGAAAGAAATATGTGGATGTCGAACAAATGAAACATTGCACATAGTCTTATTGGGGTCTGAGTGACATGGGCTATGGTGAAATTTGTGACAGAATCAGATGAGAAATCAAGCCAGGTCTCTATCAACACGGAGAGTAACTCATTACATCTCTTATATATTTTCCAATTTCTCACTAGACAGTGGCAAGTTGCCAAATAAAAGAAATTGTTGCTTGCTAAACATCTTATTGTTGGTGGAACACACCTCATAACATTCAGCTTCCTATCTTAACAAATGTGTCGAGAATTATCCGTTGGACCGAAGGGTCTGTTTCCATTCTATGGCTCTATAACTCTAATTGCCAAACTTCTCCAAAAGTACCCATCACTTGTGAAACTTTCAAGGATGCTGTGGGAAGAGGGGAATATTGCTGCATCATATTTATACAAGAATGACTCTGGATTGTACTGAATTCAGTGACAAATTTTATGATTGATTTGGGTTAAAACTGGGAAGAGGACTGGACTGTAGCAGGCACTCCTCCTTTGATGTTATGAGCTGGTCACTCAGCCAGTACTGCACCTTTACCAGGTTGGTGCACATACTGTGGCAAGGGCCATGATGGAGTAGATGATGGGGCTGCTGAAGATGCAGTTCTGCAGCTTAGAGTGGGTTGGAGGGGATCCCCTGTATTGTCTAAATAGGGTGTGCCACATCATCCTGGTGTGCTCTGCTCCACACAATTGGAGCAGGCAAGGTAATGGGTGCCAAGGAGTCAGGGGAATGGGAGCAGGCATCCAAGGAGAAGAATGAGGACAAGATGCCAGGTAGGTACATCAGGCCATCGTAGGATGTCAAAGAATCATTGGTCATGATTAGGCATTTGGTTGGCACTGTTGGAGTAATATTCAGCCTCAACTGGTTTTGTTAATGTTCAATTTCAGTGGCTGTCAATAAAAGCTCATGTTTGGAATTATCTGATTGCTTGCCCTTACTGGACAATTACAAGACACAGGTGACCAGTGGGCATTGGGATCAGAATAGCGGGGACTTAGAGAGGGTGCTTGAATGAGATGTAGCTATGGATAGGTCAGTTGCGTGGCCTAGTGGTTAGGCTGAGAGAACAGAGAGTGTCAGAAGTGCTATGTGCCATGGGCAGCACGGCTTCATGGTTGCTGTGCATTAATGTTGCCAGTGAGGGGCAACACCAGATTGCCAACGTTTGTCTTGGTGCACAGTGGTCTTTTAATAATGATGTAGCTAAAAGAGATGCCAGTCTTCCGGCGGATAGTCCTTGAGTGGCAAGTTGTTCCGGAAACATGTGTGGTAAGATGGAGTTAGAATCAGACATGTGGAACACGACAGGAGCAGGGCTGGTGTTTAATGAGCTGTATTTGGAATGATACAATGAGAAGTCTTGCTGGGCCTTCTGTCTGGAAATCCTCCAAAAGACTCGGTGCAACTTGCACTTTAGCCAATAAAGTGTAAGATTTAGCCCAAGAAGACAGGCCTAACAGAAAACAGAAGGAATCTAAAAATTACTGCAAAATTTCTCTATCCAAGAGTACCTTGCATCACTTTAATGTCCAACAAGCAACTAGTTCATGAATAAATTCATCAAATCATACAAATGCAAACATAGGGTCTCCCTAAGGTAAATGGTTAAATCCACAGTTTCTGCTATTTTCTCTTGGTTTTTAAAAGAAATTATATTGGCTTAATTTGCAGACAAGCTGGAAATTCTTCAAGTAGTTAAAAATAACTTCCTGAGGTGACGCAAAATCATGTTTTTTGGGAAAAAGATTACCATTGCACACTATCAGGAAGGAAGGTTATGAAGTTACACATGACTCTGGCTTTTAAATGGGTAGAGGGGTTTTCCATCTCAGCACTCATAATTCAGGACAGGATGAATGCTGAATGCGGTACGTCTGGGAGAAATCAGTGACTTTGGACCTTTACTTCCTAATGGTATCCACCACTGAGGTTTTCCTAAACTCATGTGTGGGTCTATTGCTGACTAATTGATAAAGAGTGAATGTTATATTTAGTCAACAACTCCCTTATGATCAAATTTTGGCCAGAAAATAAAATTCATGGATCTTGATCTTCCTTCATCTAACAGTTTCCATTTCCCAATGTTCAACTATTTGAACAGTTACTGCTTAATCAGGTCTCTGAATTATGCGAGCGTTGGACAGAAAGTTGGGAGAATTACGTGCGATTGGCAGTGAGGAACGACAAGTACCAGTTTAGGAGAATGAGAGGTGACCTCATCAAAACATATAAGATTTTTATAGAATTTGACAGGGTAGATACGGAGAGGTTACTTCCCCTTGTGGGAGAGTCTAGGACATAATGTCAGCATGAGGGTCACCAGTTGGAACAGAGATAAGGAGGCATTCCTCCCCTCAGAAGCTAGTCAATCTGTGATATTGTTTACCACAACGACTCTCAAGACTGGGTTATTATGTATATTTCAGGCTACGATCAATAGATCTTTAGTCTGTAAGGGAATCTAGGGTTTTGAGAAAAAGACAGGAAGGTGGCTTTGAGGATTAACAGATCTCATTGAAACGTGGAACAGATTTGATGGGCCAAATGGTCTATTTCTGCTTCTACATTTTATGATTAATGTGGTCAATGAAATGAGATGAGTTCTTGCTAGTGAGCAGCAAGAGGCCTATCTGCATATATTACCATGGATTCACATTCTCAGGATTAAATTGGGTCTAGTGATCCTTCCACAGAACCTCCTGAAGAAGAGTCACTGGAACCCAAATGTTAACTCTGATTTCTCTCCACAGATGCTGCCAGACCTGCTGTGATTTTCTAGCAATTTCTGTTTTTGTTTCAGATTTCCAGCACCCTCAGTTCTTTCAGGAGAATATGAGGAATGGAGTGACACAAAGGCTTAGTGTATAGATAATGAGGTGAGTTTGGGAAAATAGCACAAGAAAAGTCATTAGAGCTCACAGAGAGAAACTGTGCATGAAATTTGCCAAAGATGACATAGCCAATTTCCAGTAAGAATAACGTTCTTAAGGATCACAGCCTAATGTAAGTTTTCACAGCTTCAACTATGTTCCGAAGTTTAGAAATTGAAATTCAAGTAGTCATTTGTCATGACAGTTAAACAGAAATTTTATTCTGGCAAAGAAAGTCATATATTCAGGGTTTTCTTGCCAAAACAAAGAGGACTGCAAGAAATCCAGCAACTGAAATTCAAATGCAATAAAATGTTTCCCAATTTTTACATTTTTTATGGAAACAGTTCTTTACAAAGTTCAAAAGCAAAGTTACTCAAATGATTACAACATTAGGTGTTGATTAGATGTGGCCTCCTCTACATCGGTGAGACCAAGCGGAGGCTCAGAGCCCGTTTTGTAGAGCACCTGCGCTCTGTTCACAACAGGCGACAACACCTTCCAGTTCCGAACCACTTCAACTCTCCCTCCTACTCCCTGGACGACATGTCCATCCTGGACCTCCTCCAGTGTCACAACAACACCACCCAGAAACTGGAGGAACAGCACCTCATATTCCGCCTTGGGAGCCTACAGCCCAATGGCCTAAATGTGGACTTTACTACCCCCAGACTCATCCCATGACCAAGCCTCCCTTTCATCCCCACCTCCTTGACCTGACACAACCTGACAAAACCTGTCCGTCTTCTCTCCCACCAATACGTTCCTCCCACCTCACTGACCAATCCCCACCACTGCCTCCCTGCACTCACCTATCACCATCCCACTTACCTTCCCCAGCCCCACCCCTCCTTTTTATTTATTTCTGAGCTCCTTTCCACCTCCCCCAGCTCTGAAGAAGGGTCCTGACCCGAAACTTCAACTTTCCTACTCCTCTGATGCCGCTTGGCCTGCTGTGTTCCTCTAGCTCCACACTGTGATATCTCTGACTCCAGCATCGGCAGTTCTTACTGTCCCTGAGATGTTGAGTCTCATTGGATTTGATTGAGTTTAGATGGGTCAAGTAAGCTGGTACTTCATGATTACTGTTATTTGAATCTTCACAAGAAAATGCATACAAAAGAACAACTTTCACTTATATTGCACTTTTAAAGCAACGAATTGTCTTAAGGCTATGATACAACGTTTTGGAGCATTAGTGGTCAATGAGGCAGGACATGAGTAGATGCATTTTTGAGGCCTGTTGAGCTATGTTTCTGACATGAGTCTGTCAAATAGAATGACTGTTTAGGGAGATAATTGGAGGGGAAAATCATTCACGAGCAAAGCTGGAGACATATGAACATACAAATTAGGAGCAGGAGAACGTCATTCAGCCCCTCAAGCCTGATACGCAATTTAATGAGATTATGGCTGATCTTATTATTCCACACTTCCACTCAACCACAAAAAAATTTTATCACTTGAATTGTCATGAACATATCTACCTTTGCCTTAAAGAAATTTAAAGACTGCTTCCAATGCCTTTTTAAGAAGAGATTTCCAAAGACTTATGACCCACTCTGAGAAAAATATTCTCCTCATTTCTGTCTTAAAAGAGTGGTCCTCTATTTTTAGATACCTAATTTCAAGTTCCTAGTTTTAAAATCTCCTTTAAAAGGAAACATCCCTTCCACATGCATCTTGTCACGATTCCTCATGATCTTACAGACTTCAATAAGGTTGTGTCTCATTCTTCTCAACTCTAGTAGATAAAAGTTTAGCCTATCAAATCTTTTCTGATAACGCAAACAATCCATTCCAGGTATTAATTTAGAAAACCTTCTCTGAATTGCTTCCAACACATTTACATCCTTTATTAAGTAAGGAGGCCTTTACTGTGCACAGGACTCCAGATGTTGTCGCAGCAGTCCCCTGTGTAACTGAAGCATAATATCCCTACATTTGTATTCAATGCTACTTGCAATAACAATTATATTCTATTAGCTTTCCTAACTACGTACTCACTCTACATACTTACTTCCAGATCTCTATGCATCTCAGAGATCTGCAATCTCTCCCTTTTAAATAGTATGTTTCATTTAAACATCAGAACAAGAAGCAAAATAGGCCATTCATTCCCTCAAACCTGCTGTGCCATTTAATAAGATCATGGCTAATCTAATTTTACCCTCAAATCCACATTTCTGCCTGCCCATGATCACCTTTCACCTACTTACTTAACAAGAATCTATTGACTTCTAACTTAACAATATTCAAGGACTTTGCATCCACATCTTTTTCATGAGAAGAGTTTCAAAGATTCAAGACTCTTTGAGAATTAGATTTTTGTCTCAGCTCTGTTTTAAATGGGCAATCCCTGATTTTTAAAAAGTGACCTTAGTTCTAGATTCCGCCACAAGAGAAAACGATTTCTCCACAACTACTGTTATAATCTCTCAAGATTTGATATCTTCCTTTTCAACCTTCCTGCCAAAATGAACAAGCTCACAATTTCCCACATTATACTCCATTTGTCAGATCTTGGCCCAATCAACTAACCTATATGTATCCTTTTGTAAACTCCCTATGTCAGCTTCACAATTTACTTTCCTCTGTATCTTTGTGTCAACAGTGATTTAGCACTGGGCCTTTTTGTCTCTTCAATCAATTATAATACTAATATAATACGTAAAATGTTGAGGCACACCTCTCATTTCATTTTTGCCAACCAGAAAATAATCCATTTATACTTGCTCTCTGCCTTTCAATTATGTCATTAAGGAGAGAGTCCAGAATTTTTTCCCAATGACCATGAAGGAACAGCAACATTTTCCAAGTCAGGATGGCGTGTTGCAAGGAGAGTTACTTGAAGATGATGTTCCTATGTATCTGCTGCCCTTATCCTTCTAAATGATAGTGATATTGGGTTTGAAAGGTGCTGATGAAGGAGCTTTAGTAAAGTTTTGTTGCATATCTTATAGATAATACACACTGCTGCTACTGTGTATCAGTATTGAAGAGAGTTAATGCCTGTGGATGTGGTACCAATCATGTGCCCTGGACAATGCCAAGCTTTTTGAGAGTTGTTAGAGCTGCACTCATTCAGGCAAGTAGACAGTATTCCATCTCATTCCTGACTTGCGTCTTGCAGATGATTGACAGGCTCTGGGGAGTCAGGAGGTGCGTTACTAACTACTCATAACCTCTGACCTACTCTTGTAGACGCAGTACTTGTATGGCTTGTTCTGTTCAGTTTCTGGTCAATGGTAGCCCCCAGAATGTTGATAGTGGGGGATTCAGGAATGTTAAAGCTATTGAATATCATAGGGCAATGGTCAAATTCTCTCTTTTTGGAGATGGTCAGTGCCTACCACTTGGGTGGCATGGATAGAACTTGCCACTTGTCAGAGCAAATCTGGATATTAACCAGTTCTTGTTGCATTTCGACATGGAGTCCTTCAGTAACTGAGGAGTCATGAATGATGCTGAACAGTGTGCATTCCCACTTCTGACCTTATGCTGGATGTGAACTGGGCAGCTCTGGCACAACTCAAATTGAGTGTCAGTGAGCAGGTTATTGCTAAGCAAGTACTGCTTTATTTTGATGATGACCCCTTTCAACAGTTTACTGATGATGGACAGTAAACTGATGGAGCAGTAATTGGTCCGTTTGGATTTGTCCTGCTCTTTGTGAATAAGGGATGTCTGGGCAATTTCCCATCATTTTTCATTCACGGGATGAGGGTGTCGCTGACCAGGCAGTATTTATTGCCCATCCCTAATTGCCAAGAGGGCAGTTCAGAGTCAACCACATTGCTGTGGGTCTGGAGTCACATGTAGACCAGGTAAGGATGGCAGTTTCCATCCCTAAAGGGAGTTAGTGAACCAGATGGATTTTTCCGACAATCAACAATGTGTTCAAGGTCATCAGTGGACTCTTAGTTCTGGATATTTATTGAATTCAAATTCCATAATCTGCCATGGCGGGATTAGAACACAGTCCCCAGAACATTATCTGGATCTCTGGATTAACAGTCCAGTGACAATACCATTAGGCCAATGCCTATTGTGGGGAAGATGCTAGTGTTAGAGCTGTTTTAGAGCAGTCTGGCTCAGGGTATTCAACCACAAGTCTTCAGTACTATTGCCAAAATGTTGGCTGGGCACATAGCCTTTGCAGAATCTTGTGTCTTTAGTCATTTCTTAGTATCACTTGGACTGAACTAAATTTACTGAAGGCCAGTATCTGTGATGTTAGGGACCTTCAGAGGAAGCCAAGATGGATCATCCACTCAGTACTTGGGCCTGAAGATAGTTTCAAATGATTTAACCTTACCTGTTGCACAGATATTCTGGGCTCCACATCATTAAGAATGGAGATATTTGGGGAGCCTCCTCCTCCAATGAGCTGTTTAATTATCATTATGTGGAGACACTACAGATTTCTTACAGAAACTCAACACCTACGGATCAGTCAAACCAGGAACATTCTCGTCACAAGTGACGTTTCAACACTCTACACCAGCCTCAACCATGGTGATGGCATTGCTGCAACAATGCCAACAACTGCCAATTTCCAGACACCATGCTACAACTCACCTGCTTCATCCTTGACCACAAATTCTTCACCTTCGACAATCAAATATCCAATAGCATATGTGAAAGGTTGTGGCAGGACTACACAGCTTATATTGGATCGATTGGTTGTGGAATCACTTGGTTGTGGAATCACTCAGCCTTGTTGATCACTTGTTGCTAATGCTGTTTTACACATAAATAGACCTGTGTTGTAGTTTCTCCAGGTTGACACTTCATTTTCATGTATGCTTGGTGCTGTCCCTGGTATGCCCTGTGCACTCTTCATTGAACCAGGGTTGATCCCTGGTTTGATGGTAATGGTAGAGTAGGGGATATGCCGAGCCATGAGGTTGTAGGCTGTGTTTGAGTACAATTCTGCAGCTGATTGCCCAGAGGGCCTCATGGATGCCCAGATCTGAGTTGCTTGATTTGTTCAATATCTGTCCCATTCAGTGCCACACAACATGGTGCAGCTTATCCTCAATGTGATGTGGCACCATAACAAATAACTTCTGGAAATCTAAGTTCAATGCATTCTCTGGTTCTAATTTATCCACAGCACATATTATTTCTTCAAAGAACTCTAAAACATTGCTTAAACATGAATTTCCTTTCATAAAACCACATTGATTCTCCCTCATTACTTTGAACTTCTGTCTGGGGAGGTAGTGGTATAGTGGTAATGTCACTGGGTTAGTAATCCAGGGCTACAGACTAATGGTCTGATGACAGATTTGAATAGCACCATGGCAACCTCCTATGCTCCAATGAAAATGTCCGTGTCTCTTATAACTCAAACACTCCAGTCCCAGCAATATCCTGGTAAATCTTTACTGAATCCACTCCAATTTAATAATATCCTTCCTATAGCAGGGTGACAAGAGCTGTACACAATACTCCAAAGTGACCTCACCAGCATCCTGTACAACTTCAACATGACATCCTAACTCCTATGATTGATGATCTGAGCAATGAAGGCAAGCATGTTAAATCCCTTCTTAACCACTCTATCTATGTTTAACGCAACTTTCAAAGAACTATGTATCTTAATTCCTAGGTCTGAGGCCCAGAGCCCTACCATTAACTGTACAAGTCCTGCCCTTGTTTGTTTTACCAAAATGCAATGCCTCGCATTCATCCAAATTAAACTCAATCCTGCTACTCCTCAGCCCATTGTCCCAATTGATCAACATCCCTTTGTATTCTTAGATAACCTTCTTCACTGTTGACTATACCATAAATTTTGGTGTCATCTGCAAACTTACTAACCATGCCTCTTAAATTCTCATCCAAATTATTTATATAAGTGTCAAACAACAGTGGTGCTTATTGTTTAAAGTTTTTGTGATCACTGGCAACAGAATGAGCAAGCAGTGTAATTTTCTTCTTGGTTTTAGGCATATAGAGGGACAATGAGGATCAGTAAGGAAAAGAAAAGAAAACTTAAAGTTAAGCATTAGCAAGAGTGAAACATTTTAAAAATGCTTCTGAATGAAGTAAACTGTAGGGCTGCAGTTGAACGATTTTAGCTTCAATCATCGTTGATAACATTAAAAATGAAGATTAATGGGTCATAATTGTCCTGCACAATATTAAGTAACAATCATACTAATGTATTCTTGTAATTTCTTTTGGGTATTACGTCAAAAATTGTGTTTAGCTACTTACAATGTTATTTTAACAAAGGTTAATGTTTAGACAAAGAAATAAGTTGTATTTTATGGCAGCTTTCCTTTGTCCCCAGGAAGCCCCATTACACAACCATAATAAGGGATTCTGCCAAAATAAGTACATTGCTTACAAACAAGAAATTTGAACGCACTTAAATATAATGAAGAAATAGGCCAGCCGTTCTTTTGTCAACAAACTCTGCCTCTTCTTACTTGCAATATTGGAGATATGCCTGTTAAGGCAGCTGTTTATATTTATGTCTAGTGCCCTCAGGGAAGTCATACAACTGTTTGTTCACTTCTGCAGCCTCCGCTTCCAGTTCTTGACCTATTTCATGAGGATTGAACTCTGTCTACTCTGTTATATTTTTCTTCCTTAAGTCTCCCCCTCGCAAATGGGACTTTCCTTCTGTGTGAATGTATATAGACAAATCATACAATCATGCAGTCCAGAAGGAGGTTCAAGTCAAAGGAAATGGATTGGGTTGGAATTCACACAGTAGACCAGCTTACTTTATTCTGTCGTACATAAAGGATTGCTTTCAAAGACATTCAACATTTTAACAATAGATTTGGATAGTTAACCATTGTGATCCATGTAGATTTCATGGGGTCATTGCAGTTTCTGGATTGGTGGATATAAGGCTTTAGAATCTTTCAAAGGAAGACAGGTTTTGGCTCCAGCTGTTTCCTACTGAGGGTGGTAAGGACCTGTGAATATTCAAGATATGAGTGCACCAGGAGAAATAATGCACAATGAACAGTAAATGGAAACAAGAAAACATTCACCTGCCATCCTCATTTGTTGCTATTTTACCTCCCTGGAATCCTGCCTCACTCAGGGACATGACTGGGAAAGGTAATGAAAACAAAAAAATAAATTAAATAAAGCTGCCAGAGCATATTTTCAAGCTGATCTTGATACTGCTCTGTTTCTGAATTTTACTTGAGAGTGAGAATATTGCATGTTCCCATAATAATAGATTATAAACAATCACAGCAAAGTACAAAGGACTACCTATTATGCATTTATTGGCCCTTTAGATTGAGTGACTTTTTTTCTTTTGTTCTAATTTTTGCTTTGCAAGTATTTTAGGATTGAGTTTCAAGTCATTTTGTTAATTTCCATCATCACACTCCCTGAGTTCCTGATCTTAATGGTGCCTGAACTTCATTCAGTCTTCCTCAAAAGGAAGAGTGAACTTTGATGCAATTCTTAATGTCTGGTCATAGAACAGAATCCATGGAGGCTCAAAGAAAGTTATCTATCTGCCATAGACTAGGGAGGGGAAGCAGCTTTTGGAAAATCATGTCCCCACAAAACTTTGATATCCAGTGGCGTTTTGGATTCTTCATTCCAACTGCTTGCATGGGTAGAAAATATTTCAAACACTGGCTCATACAAAAGTATTAATGCACAAGTCAATCTGTTCTTTTCACATGCGTCAGGGAAAGTTTAATAATTCCAATACTAGTCCAGTTTTCACATGTATTAAATAGTGAGTCATTAATTTTAAGGTTCTATGATTAAGCTGTTTATCACATTTATTAAATTCATTTTGCTCCAATCAGATGCATAGCAAAATTTTTTGCGGGAAGTATCGGAGAGAATGGTTTGTCCAATTCTTTTTAAGTTAAAAATCCAGAGTCCTGATAATAATCTGAAGACTCCTTTATAAAGTGGGTTTAATCCAAATATTGACTGAACCAAAATGTGCAATTGAAGCAATCTGGGCTTCTGGGCTTCGCATCTCCAACCCATTCATGATTCATTTTAACTCGATGTGACGTCAACTGCATTTAATGGGACAATATACAAATGGAAATTGGAGGTGTTCATGATGAATAGTGTACCTCTAGCAAGGACAGCAATTAGGCTCAAAGATGCACTGCGGAGTGCAGTCAGGAAGAGGAGACTCATTCTTATTCCCAGCTATAGGAAGAAGAAATCTGATACTTTCACCAAGGAGGCAGCTGAGGAGATGACCAGCTGGAATATTGGATGCAATATAGGAAGTGGTTGAATGGGCTAACCAGGCCAGGAACAGTAAGTACATCTGCAAATGCAATTACATCCTGTGGTTTACACCCCCAACACTTTTCATTCTGTCTTGCTCCATCACATCACTCCTCACACCCACACAACTTTAAACAGCACCCAACCTTCACTTTCCATGCATTTCGTTAACTCCCTGCATGTCTAACCTATTGTTACCTAATACGGCCTAACTCTAAAGCAATGCAACATGATACCTCACCAGACACATTGCATCTTACAAGTAAATACTCAGCCTTCACTCACTCACAGTTTTGTTTCTTTTTTCATCCTCATAGGTGAATAGAATACGCCAATGCAAGGAAGAGAGTGAGATAGAATTGTCAGTGGGCACAGAAATTAGTCCAGCTAGGCGGACCTGGATATAAGTTGGAAATGAAGAAACAGGAGCTAGCAGAATTACAACCTTATCTGCTATGTATATGCTAGCTCTATTTTATGAATGACAGAGCAATGAGAATAGAGAGTATGATGAGAGTCAATCTTTGTCCCTTGCCTTTTTCAGTCTTCCAGAGCACTATTCAGCAGGTATCACAGAATATACTTAATGGCCATTCCCTAAAGAATGCCATTCTTTCTATAAGTGTGATGTCACCAAATGTATGAGAAGACATTACACAAATTCACGACACTCTGATACATTAGATAGTGAGCTTCACACCTTACAGTGAGTGTAGGCAGATGCTGGTGGCAGTGACAAGAGTGGAAAGTCTGTATTGGAGAGAACAATCCTTTCTGAACTCTGTTCAGCTGAATACAGATAAGGGCTATTGACAAGGACAAGAATGGAAGAAGTGCATCAGGATCTAAACTGGGTATAAACTGATGTGATATGTACTCTCTCCACCGCAACAGAGAATAGAGGAGCCTAATTCAAGCGCTATTAGATTAGCATTGAAGTCATTGGGATTGTGTGCCTTGGAGGAAGGGTGCCTACCACAATGAGCCTTCAAATGTGGCACTCCAATGAGTCCAAGCAGGCCATGACTGTAGCTGTTCAAGACATTCCCATTGACCTGACAAGGATGACAAGTAATTTACTTAACATGCCACTATGCTCCACAAAACTAGTCTGCAGCAGAGTAGCAAGTATGATGGACTGTTGACCCAGAAGAGGGATGATTGCAGAAGTAGACTCAAAGGGCACCTGTTATTTTTGGGAATCCAGTTGGAGAGCTCAATTTGAGTGCCTAATTGTTCTGGCTATTGCTAGTACAAGTGAAATTTACATGACTCCCAGCCCTGGCAAAACAAACACCATCCATCATCTGAATTATGGCATCTGCTAACAGCTAACCAGAAAATAACTTATGATGTCTTCGCTAGACCCTGGAAGACACCAGAGGTAAAATAATTGACGATGGTGTTGACATTCACTGATCCAGCAGACACCACGTCTTCCAGTCACCTGCACATATCACAACCGTGTGACATTACAGCCTCAGCCTGTGGAAGTACAGCTCTTCCAAGAGGCCAAGGGGAGCCAGGCATTATCTCTAAACACCACAACATTGTCAAGCCTCTTCTGACTTCAGCTCCCCTTCTGCACACTGCCTCCTATGCAGCACTTTCCGATGCACTTCCCGTCTTTAACCCTCCCCCATGCAATTCACAGGCAGGCTGCACACCTCCCTCATTGTATGTGCTGATTACATTTCAGCACTGCGTCAGTGCCATGGATGATGATTATTGTCCACAGACAATGACGACAAACCATCTCGATTTTGCCAGTTTGAAAGTTAGAAAAGGCTGTAGCCGCAGAATCACTCTCTGACAAATGTTTCCCGAGGGAGGGACACTGAGACAGAAGCTGTAATAATTGAGTTTAATTCACAGGAAGCAAACCCAATCTTAAACACCCACCTGAACTCTAGCTTAATTTCAACATTTTTCTGGATACCTTTTTCATATTAATTTATAGAATATAAGTATTGCCCAAGCCTAATTCTACTTGAGAAGGTGGTAATAAGCAATCTTCTTGTTGTCCTTATACTCCTCGCTACCTATTTTTGTCAATACAATGGGAAATCAGGCTAATTTTGTGATGAATGTCTACTATTTTTGTTCTCAGTGATAGCCCCTTTATGATTCCGTACCTGTCCTTCCAGGAAGCAGGGTTGGAAAGTGCTGTCAAAAGAGCCTTGGTGATTTTTTGCATTCGTATGTACTATGTATATGGTACACACAGCTGCCTCTGTAAATGGTGGTGAAGGCAGTGAATGTTAAAGGTAGCGAATTGAGGTAATGTTCAATGTAACGAAGGAGGCTGTCCTGGATGGTGACGAGTTTTTGGAGTGTGGTTGGAGTTGCAGTCATTCAGACAAATGGAGAATATTCCATCACACTCCTGACTTGTGCCTTCTAGGTGATGGCAGGCGTTGGGCAAACAGGAAGTGAGCTACCCGCCACAGAATTCCTATTCTGGCCTACTTCTAGCTACAGTACTTAGATGGCATTCATGTACAATTTCCAGTCAATTGTATCTCTTGGGATATTGAAGGTGGAGTATTCAGTGATTATATTGCCATTGAATGTCAAGGGGAATGGTTAGATATTCTCCTGTTTGAGATTTTCATTGCTAGCATTCCTGTGGTATGAATATCACTTGCCACTTATCAGTCCAAGCCAGGATATTGTCCAGGTATTGTTGCATATGGAAATGGACTCCTTCAGTATCTGGGGTATTGCAAATGGTGCTGAACGTTATACAATCGTGCCCATGTGCCATCATAGAATAAAAAAGAACTCATTAATGTTTCCTAAATGCAACGCCAGATCCCATCCACCTGCACTAATTAAAGAACTGGTTCTTAATGTATGATCTATGAGGGTCTTTCGGGCAGTTCAGAGCTAGTCCAAAATACAGGTCACTGATATGTCACACCATCGCCAAGGCTGTAGTAGAGAACAGGCTAGAGCCCTCATCCCTACCACTTGTATTTGTGAGGCACGAGTCAACATCAGTGTGCACAACAACAATGTAGTATTCTAGATTGGTTCATGGAATTGCTGATTTTGTTTGATTAATATTAATGTTAATGGAAGACAAGTATCAATTGTTCAGAAGATGATCACTGTAATGATTTTATAGCATAGAAAAGAATGTTTCAAATGAGTGTATTCACCAGTCATATTAACTTTATGATAGAACATGTCTATATTTTTGATGTTGGCAGGAATTAATCATTTATTTAAATTTAATGTTTATGAGATACATGCATTTATTACATTTCCATTATTTTCGATGAGTGTTGGTTTGTGAAGACAGGTGAAAGCAGGTAGGATAAATTTAAAAGAAAAACAGAAATTGCTGGAGAAATTCACCAAGTCTGGCAGCATGTGTGAGGAGAAAACAAAGTTAATATTTCAAGTCTAGGACTGAAGGAGGATCACTAAACCAGAAACTTTAACTCTGTTTTCTATTCACAGATGCCTCCAGATCTGCTGAGTTTCTCCAGCGTTTTCTGTTTATGTTTCAGATCTCCAATGTCCACAGCTCTTTGTTTTATATTAGGATAGGTCTGAGGGTGGTCTATTGCCTATTAAATTACGTAAGTGCTCTGTAGACAAAAAGGATAGAGAATGGCTGAAGTAAAGCCCTGAATTCAGCAAGGAAGTTATTCACAGGCATTGAAATGTGTCCCCATTATACGAGGAAATGGGCACGGTTGTGGATGAGATCCAAAAATCAACACTTTAACCATGTACCCCACCCCAATCCAACCTATTCCTGAAGTCTCCAAATAAATTGTGCTGTGTTTTCAGCTTTCAGTACAACAGCACAGAAAACTCAACCAAAGCTCTGGGGAAAACAAATATTTGACACATTTCAGTTCAATGACAGAAGCATGCCGTAATAAGAGTGCTGAAGACATCAGCACTGCCGTTTGTTTGGCTGACAAGAATCAACTTGTGCTGCAGTGGCCTTAAATATTGCCTCTTTTCAAGGCTTGCTCAAGGGTGCTATCACAATTTCTGAAGTATTTTAGTCAAGCGTTTCGTCAAAAAAAAAATAAAAGTACATGAGCTAAGTGCAGGCCAGCTGTTTCTGTGCAATGGTAATTTCACGATGCCAATAGTCCTCACAACTGGGTCAGGACAGTAAGTTTACACAAGACCTTACAATGTGCCTCTTCTCTCTGTTCTGGAGAACAGCCAGCCTGAATACAGAACACATCTGTTAAGGTGAAAGTCAAATTATATTCTGGAAGAAGGACTGAGTGCACTAGGATCTGTACAGACAAGGATGTCTAAAAATTCATATAAATAATGCTGGAGCTCTTTGAATCTGAATTGTCTCTTTTAAGTATTAGGTTGTCACAGCCCTTTGATGCCTTTCCCATTATGCTTTCAAATACATGCAGTGTTGTTTTTATAAGTCATTTATGCAGGTTTTGCTCTTCTTTCCAGAAGGTTAATACAAGAGCAAGTCAAATAAAAAAAAGTTGACTCTGACGGAGAACATTTTAATCTGCATAGATTACTAATTATTTGTTAAAATGTTGCATTAAAGAACCTGAGATGGAATTAGCCTGCCTGAGTTAACATCAGCATTCAAATAACTAAGTTGGCATTAGTCCAACTTTCACAGGCATAATCACCACAATGCTCACTTTGCAGCAATCTTCACTGATTCTGCACATTAGAAATAATTAGTAATAAATCACCCAATCATTAAGATCAGTATCTAACTAACTTAACATATTTTTGAGCATATTCCTCTCAATTCTAAGAAAGGCCGGGTTCACTGGCACTAAAGGGATTGCACTCACTGCCCACGCAGTCAAAGGACATGTGACATCATTGTCAGCAACACTGCAGTGAGCTGCCAGTGTCAAAGATGAAGAGAAATGCAATTTGTGCTTTCCAAATATTTCAGATGAAATCAAACTTGGGGTCATTATTTTCTCACTGACCTACTCCAAACAGTTGCCTGCTATGCTTCTGACTTTTCAGAGCCCTACTCCTGTTCACTGTTTACCATCCCTGGGAGTGAAGGAGAAAGATGGAGAGTGAGGGAGAGTCTGTGAGGGACCCGGGAATGAGTGGAATGAGAAAGGGAAGTAGCAAGTGGGCACTGAATGGACAGAGGGCAGGCATCAGGTAAAAACAGCGGGCAGAGGAGCAAGAGGGGCCAGGTGGTGTGGTGAGGGACAGAACTATTCACCAAGAACACTGAGTAAAGCAGTAGGTGAAATGAGAGTGGCAAGAGGTCCTTGGGCATCAGTGGCATTGCACATAAGGGAAGAGTTGGCACCAGCTTCCAACTCAAGATCCAGATCAAAGGCATCAGTGATGCCGACTTACTCTGAAAGTCAATTGGCAGGATTGATTGATTTATTGTTGTCACATGTTTTGGGATACAGGAAAAAGTGTTGTTTTGTGTGCTATACAGGCAGATCATACCATACAAAGTGCATCAGCGTAGCAGAACAGATTGCAGAGTACAGTGTTATAGTTGTATGGAAGGTACAGAGAGAGAGCAATCAGAATTAACACTTGACAGGTCAATTCAAAATCTGATAACAGTGGGGAAGAAGCTATTCTTGAATCTATTTGTACGTGTATTCAAACTTCTTTTTTTTCTGTCCAACAGAAGAGGGTTGAAGAGAGTATCACCGGGCTGGGAGGGGTCTTTGATTATGTTGGTTGCCTTTCTGAGGTAGCAGGAATTATAGGTGGAGTCAATAGATGGAAGGCTGGTTTGCATGATGGACTGGGCTGTGTTCACGACTGTCTGTAGTTTTTTGAGGTCTCAGGAAGAACAGTTGCCATACAAAGCCGTGATGCATCCAGATAGGATACTTACAATGGTGTGTCTATAAAAATTGGTAAAAGTCCTTGTGGACTTGCCAAATTTCCTTAGTCTCCTGAGGACATAGTGACATTGTTGTTCTTTCATGACTATCACATTGATGTGAGTGGACCAGGACAGATTGTTGGTGATCATCACTCCCAGGAATTTGTCACTCTCGACCATCTCCACCTCAGCACCATTGATGTTACTGGGGGCGTGCCCTCCACTCCACTTCCTGAAGTCAATGAACATCTCTTTTGTTTTGCTGAGGTTGATGAAAGATTGTTGTCTTTACACCATACCGCTAAGCAATCAAAAATCTCTTTCCTGTATTCTGTCTTGTCATTGTTTCAGATCTGACTTACAATAGTGGTGTCGTCAGCAAGCTTGTAAGTGGAGTTGGGACAGAATTTGGCCACATAGTCGTCAGTGTATCAGGAGTATAATAGGGGGCTGAGTACGCAGCCTTGCAGGGTATCAATGTTGAGGATTACAGTGAAGGAAGTGCTGTTGCCTGCTCTTACTGATTGAGGTCTATGGCACAGGAAATCAAGCATCCAGTCATAGAAGGGGGAGCTGAGATCTAGATCTCGGAGTTTAGAGATGAGTTTGTTTGAAATTATGGTACTCCATTTAATAAATCTGTGGTGCATTTATAAACAAAACATTATTAGATTTTCTGAAAAAAATAGAAGCTCTTTTGTTGAAGCTTTTTATTTTGCACTCATGAGGGAAAACCAACGTTTATACTGTATAACAAGACAGTGATGATTGGTTGGCAAGATCTCTCTGATTGAAAGGGGTGTTACCAAAGAGAATATGCCAAATAACTATGAGTGACAATTAACTGCCAGGCTTTGTTTAAATTTTAAACCAGGCGAGTTGATTCTGATTGATCAAGGCATTGCACTGAGAGAATAAGCAATGAATGGTTGAGTTGAAACAGCTGCTATGCACGTACACATCTACAAAGAACAGGGCCCTGTGTATTAATATATGTGAACAAGCCTCTCTCACACTTTTAAATTGTCGTCAGTTTAAATCTTAACATACTCAGGATTATCCAGCAAGTGCTGTCTAATTGTGGCATCAAATCCAATGTTAGAGACTGTGTTGTGGGATTTACAATCACAGTCTGGTTGGGTACAATCAGTGCCTCGTTTGATGTGAACAGCCAAAAGGATATATTGTTTGATGAGATCTCATTGTTGAGGATTATCAGGCTTCTGACTATATACCTTAGTCCCACCAACTCTGGTGGTATTGACTGCCAGTGGCACAGGACACAGCCTGAGGATATGTCAGGCTGTAAGAATGACTGTGTATAAATGTCACCAACTATCTCCCCATTTTGGCGTAAATGTCTAAAAGGAGAACACTGCAGATCAATAGGCTATAATTGTCATTGTTGTTTCTGATGCCGAGATTGACGCTAGGTAGTCCATCCATTTCCATTGCATTCATTAAAATTTGTGGCTAGATTCAGATGACAGTTAAGAGTAAACCACATTGCTGTTTTCTAGAGTTGTATGTATGTCTTAGCAGGTAAGAACAACAGACTCCATTCACCAAAAGGTGAGAGAACAAGATAGACTTTTCCAATAATGGTTTCAAGACTTTTAAGGCAATGAGACTCTTTAATTGAAATTAAATTTTACAAGGTAACATGGTGGGATTTGAACCCAAACCCCTAGAACTTGGGTCTCTGGATTATTAGTCCAGGGACATTACCACTACATCACCACCTCCACACCACTCCCCCAACTTCAAAAAAATCTACTCACTCCATACAGTATTTCATGGTTTATATGCTATCTTAGCAAAGTTGCATGAATGTTCTGCCTTTTCCATGTTCAGAGAGAACATGATGAGTTCCTGTATTCAATCATGAAGAGTCTTAGATATTTCCCTTATCCAGCAGCAGATTATGAACTTGAAGATAGTGAAAATGTTATGTGTTGCAATCTGGAAATATTCGAACATGAAGAAATTCATTATCATTGTCAGCTTCACAGCCACTGGCAGCATTGTCCTTACCCTGTTCTGAGATCTGTCTGCAAAACATAGCAACTTCTATGACACGGCATGGCCAGTAAGTATTGCTCATCTCTACTGGCTCTTGGAAAAGTAATGATGTGAAGTCTTGAGCCATTGTAGATTGTGTGGTATCGATAATCCCATGTGAGAGGGTGTTCCAAGATTTGGATCTAGAGGCAGTGAAGGAATGGTGAGATATTTGCAAGTCATGAAGGTGCATGACTTGAGAGGAAACATGCAATTAGTTTTCATGTCTCATCTAACACTTTCCTTCTAGATAGTAGAGATCACCAGTTGGTTGGCACTGTCAAGAGAATCTTAGTATTGCGTCTTGTACGTAAAAGGTCTTTGATGAACTAGTTGAGTTGCATTTGTAACATCATTGGCGTCAAATGCAAGGACAAAATGCCCAATATTGAGATACTTCAAAAAACAGAAATGCCTGGAATTGAAGGTTGGACCTAGAACATTGCTCTAACAAACTCGTACAGCATCGTCCTGGAGTTGAGATGAGTTATTTCATTCAATCACAACCATTTTCCTATGTTCCATATGTTACTTCAGCCAGTAGAGAATTTTAGACTGATTCCCAATAATTTCAATTTTAGGTCAAATGGTACCTTGATGTTAATGGTAATCACTCTGATTTCACCCCTGGAATTTAGCTTGTGTGTTCAGTTTTGTACCAAGTGTATAATGAGATCTACAGATGAATGAGATCCTGACTGAACCCAACTGAGTATCAATAAATAATTAAAAATAACTTAAGTGTGATTTTTAGATGACTTTTCAATGTTGAAAATGGCCATTTCTTGCAAGCATCAAGGCGTCTGTCTTCCATTCTACTGTTACTGTCGAGCCTGATTGTAGATTTATATAGCTGTCCACAGTGTTGGCAAGGATGGATTGTCTGACTTTAATGGAATTGTCTGGTCTTTCTAGTTTGCTTTTAGTTCCCAGCTGTCCACATGCTTTGCTGTTTGAAGGAAACAATGTCAATACTTGAGATTGCTCCCTGGTCATTCTTCTAGTGCATTTTTCTCTCAGTCTGTGATCAAGAAGTTACGTTTCCTGAAGTTCACCTTTAAGCTTTCCTTGAAACTTAATTTTGGTTTATTTTAAAAGCAGCAACCTCTTAGAGGTTGTCATCACCAATGATATGCACTACATGCCTTCACCATTTGAGCTGATCTCCGATTCAATTCCAGGCATTTCTGCTCTTTGTATCTCAATATTGGGCATTTTGTCCTTGCATTTGATGCCCATGATGTTACAAATGCAACTCATGAAAACTGTCCAGCTGTTTGTTATATCCCAAGTAGGTAGTCAATGCTCACGGGCATATAGGAGGGTAGATATTACCACAACTTTGTACACAACACGTGTTATTATATGATTGATACCTGATTTCCTCCACAATCTCTTGCATAAAATGGCAAATGCTGGACTTGATTTGGCACTTCAATGAAGACGATTTAAGAGCTTGTGCCTCCGAGATTCTATCCACAGGCTTCAGGATTCTGTTATTGATAGCTGTGGTCTGTTCAGGTATAGTTAGAATATTGTAGTTGGAGTAACCATCTGTAAACTGAAGATAAGATCATAGTTACAATGGTTGCACAATGTTAAGAACTATTCGTGATTCCTCAGACACTGAAGGTGTCCATGTCCAAATCCAGCAAGACATGGACACTATCCAGGCTTAGGTTGAGAAATGGCAAGTAACATTAATGCCACACAAGTACCAGGCAATGACCACCTCTAACAAGAAAAAAGATAACTTGACAGTCAACAGCATTACCATCCCTGGATCTTCCAATATCCTGGATATTAACATTGACTGGATGCCATATAAATTCTGTGACTACAAAAGCAGATCACAGGCCAAGAATCTGACAGCAAGTAACTCACCTCCTAACCTAAGCCTGTCCAACATGGAGGGGATATGACTCAGGAGCGTGATAGGATGCTCCCCACTTGCCTGCATGAGTGCAATTCCAACAACATGCAAAGAGCTCAGCACCATCCAGAGCAAAACAGCCACTTAATTGGAACTACATCCAAAAACATGCACACCCTCTACCATCGATACTCAGTAGCAGCTACGATATGCACTGCAGAAATTCACCAAGGTGCCTTAGACAGCACCTTCCAAACCTATGACCACTTCCATCTCAAAGCACAAGGGAATAAGGTATGGGGTACATCACCACCTCCAAGTTCCCCTTTACATTATTCACTATCCTAACATGGAAATATATCGCCGTGACTTCACTCTTGCTGGGTCAAAATCCTGGAACTTCCCCCTTAGCAGCATTATGGGTCTACCTACACCTAATGGACTGCAGTAGATTGAGAGACAGCTCACCACCGCCTTCTCAAAGATGCCTAGGGATGAGCAATAGGTACTTGCCCAGCCAGCAACACCCACTTCCTATAAAATATTTTTTTTTTTTTTTTTTTTTTTTTTTTTTTTAAATGTCATGAGCCACTTTTAGTCCCAGCTCCTTTGAAAGCCAAGCTTACATGCAACACAAACAGCAATTCTTGCATCAACATCTCTGAAGCATCAGTTGAGGTTTTCAGTTCATTTCATATTGAAGAGATTGCTATTTGTTCTGAATTGTTTGAAAATTCCACCAGCATTTCCACCAAATACATTAGAACGCATGGAAACAAAGAATATATCAAAGAACACAGGCTGAGTTATTTCTCCCATCACTAAGTCACATGGAAAGTCCTTGACACTGATCCAGCTCCCTCAGAGCTAAGTCTCAGAGTGAGCAGTATGTCTGACACTTCTGATTATATCTGTCAGCCAGGGCTCCGTGATTGGACCAGATTAATAGCTCCAATCAGGGAACTCATATTCTATAACATCCACCTGGCTGACCTTGTTCCAATCTTTACATTCCTCCTTATTGGTCTTCCATGTTATTAGCAAATTATCTAGATAAATGGTGACTTGGAGTAGACCTTGCAAAATGTTCTCTGCTGTCCACTGAAAAATTGCACAGGCTGATGATACCCCAAATGGCAATCTTGTATTTTGGTATAAACCCTTATGGGTATTAATTGTAACATACTTCAGGGAATCCTCATCTAACTGCAATTGCAAGTATGCGTGGCTCATGTCCAGCTTCATGAAGGACAGATGCCCTGCCAGCTTTGCGAATAAAACTTCTAAGCGACTGATTGGGTACTTATTCAGCTGCAAAAAGTGGTTTATCATTTGTTTAAAATCCCCAAAAATGCAAACTAACCCATCAGGCTTCACAATTGGTACAACCATTGATGCCCATTCACAAACTAGACTGGTTTGGTGATTCCTTCACTTTCCAGCCTTCTGATTACTTCCCCTACTTTTTCCCATAAGGCAAAAGGCACTGGGCAGATCTTGCAGAATCATGGAATTGCTTCCTGGTCAACATGCAGATGGCTGTGGCTTCTTTGGTAGCCCCGAGAGCTTCCTGAAAAGCCTCTCGGTATTTAATTAAGTCTTCACTCAGGCAGCCATTTTCTAATTGAAAAATGTTGAGTCAATCTAGGTAAATCTTTCTCAACTAATTTTGCCCCATCAAGCTTGGGCCCGAGCCTTTTACTAACAGTCTTTGGTAAATGATCCAGCTGCTTCTGTTGGCACCTTTCAATTCCAGTGAAAGGGTTTGCTGATTCCCAATTTGGTGTCACTCAGATTTGGACATTTCTCCTGGGATTCTATCTGAGCCTGGGGCTTTCCTTGTGGGCAGAGATCTGATGCTTTATCAAATTCCACAACTGAGGTTTTGCTGATCAGGTTTTCATATTTTGGCTTACCAGGAAACTTGTCAACAGCTACCTCATTTACAGTGAATAATTAGTTATGCACAACTTAAAGGGCTCAGGCTAGCGCTGACCTGTCTGTTGGGAGAGATTTCCCATCAACACCAAGAACAGGTAGGTAGTTCTGCAATGGAGCTCTATAGACAATCTTCAGGACTTAAAAGAAGTTCTTCATGCCGTGCTAATCAGAATGGACTTGAACCTTTCTAGCTTCTTTGGCTTACCATGCACTTTGTATCCTACCCAGCTTCCGTCGCAGATATCTTTTGATCTCCTAGAGTGATTTCTTGGTATTATCTTTGTTTTCCAGTCACATGCTATATTTCTGTCCAGTCATAGTTCCTTCATTTGTCCATTGTTTACATCAAACTAGTCTCAGTGACCTTTTCAGTCTCACCAACTTGTTCCAAATTATTTCTCAAGTCAAGATGATGGGACACGAGGTTGACTGTCAAGGTTAATCAGTAGCACATTCAATGCCAACATTGCTGTTCTTGTGATGCTTTGAGCACCATGAAGAGGGTACTATTTATTCTGCTACATCTGCCAAGGCAGCCTTTCCTGTGTGCTTGTAAAGGAGTTTGAGTATTGGGGTTCTTCCTTACATATGAATACCAACTTGAATGCTACCCTCACATGTTTTAGCCTATGAGCAGATGCAAGTGCCAGGGTGTGCCAACACTGAGCTCCAACAGCCACTTGGAGCCATAGGTGACAGATCGGTGAGTGTCAAGGATCAGATGCAATTATCCATCCAGCTGGAAAGTAGAATGTGGCTGACTCCTGAAGAAGGGAATATCTCTGACACTTATCCTGCACACCTTGGGAAGGTCATACCAGGGCAATTTTCCACTTTGTCAGGTAGATGCCAGTATCATAGCAGATTGGTAGGAGGCACAGCTGGTAATGAAATATAGGTTTGCAAGACCACGTACAGCATTGGGTCAAATAAGACACAAAGGTTGAGAACAGTCTGGTTCAGCTTCATCCAGAGAGTGGAAAGGGATTGACAGTTAGGGAATCGTTCTTGGAATGGGGGCCAAAAGATAACAGTTTTGATCTTCCCACTACACTATTGAAGGAAATTTCTGCTCATCAGTACTGAATGTTAGATAAGCATCAATTTAGCAACAGCAGAGGAGTCAGTCATGGTGAGGAGGATATGGAATTGGTGCCTGTGTGCACGGAAAAGCCTACACTGTGTTTTAGGATGATGTATCTGGAACATTTCTGAGCTATTTAGCTATCGTTTTTGTTTATTTAACAAGCAGATTTCTCAGTTTCACTGTTTCTTGGAAACAGCTGCATGTAACATGTATTTTTTCTTCTGATTGACTGTAATGATGCAAAATTTAATTTGACTCTCCAAGGCCACAAAATGTAATTGCTGATTAGAAGCTAATTACCATTAGACAGACCATGAAGTGCATTGAAGGGCATACGAAACCAGCAGGATTGCAATTGTTTTTTAAAAGTGGCACAGAAATGTAAAATCTTTGCAAAAATTGTGCTTAGATAGGGAGATATTTAGACAGGAATATTGATATTTAATGATAAACTTATGCAAAAATAATTGCACTCTATGAGGTATTGTTGCTTGGTGTAGTAAATGTGGATGGTTGCTTTGCATTTACACGCAAGAAGCCACAGACCATACAGATACACTGTAGTCATGTCTAACTCGATCTTAAAGTTGATGACAGAGGCCAATGTCTCGATTAGGGATGCCCGAGAAACCAAGGCAGAACATTTGATCGCACTGTATGCTTAGTGCTAAGGATTTAAGTTTTATCTATCAGATCAGTAATTGACAATATTATAGTATCTCATTTCTATGGGTGAAACTTAACAGAATGCTCAGAGCATTTATTTGCTATTAAACAGCAGCCCACTCAGTTGGTGCAAATCTGTGTTTATTTTTTACTTTCAAAACATGAGTCACTGTTCAGTGAGTAACGAGCAAGCACACAGACAGAACCTGAGCACAGAGCACGTATGTTTAAATGCTGCCCACAGTCCCTCTAGGCCACAGTATCATGCAGGGCCCAGTATCGTCTAGTGACACTCAAGTTTATTTTTTTAACCCCAACAATTTCGACTTTTTACTCTTTGCCATTACAACCCAAGCCTTCATATGACTTCTCCAGCCAGGAAGGTTAGTAAACAAACGTCATCCACCACCAGTGATTGCTGACACAGTGCCTTCCCTTGTTCAGTCAGGAGATCTCTTAGATTTAAGCCAGAATTTTAGGGCTTATCACAATTTCACCTGCAAAGCTCTATTATGAACCAACAAGACTTCTTCAAATTGATCTCCACAGGAGTCAGATTTGATCTGAATCATTGGGTAGATTCTTCCCAACCCCTGTATGACATGAGCAATGGCAAGTCAGCAGGGAAAATGTGATGAGATTGGGAAAATTAATTTTTCAACATCAAAGAGAAATGGCTGATTTTCCACCCAAAGTTTTAACATCAAGATGGGAATCTGACTAATTGCTTACATTAACATATCATTATTACCCAGTCTCACCTCATATACATGCAGTTTGCTAATTTACCAGGCAATGGAGAGAAACGGGATGATGAGAATTCCCAACATTAAAGTTTTAGCAGATACTTGGTGTCTCCAGCTCGTCATTTGCTCCTTCCCAACATCTCAGGGCACACTCCGTGGGCAGTGACTGCCTGTACTTTTTGTCCATGGAGGTTGGCATCGGAGCCACACCTGCCTCACCACATCATCATGGCACGTCACTGAGTCAGTTACAATACAGTTAACCACTTCCATTGTGCACGTGGGAACTCACCAATCCTTTTTCATTGCAATGTTGCTGCCAGGCCATTTTGCACACAGGAGCAGGTACAAATCTCATGCACCACAATAGGGTGCAAGTCATGGCTCTTAACTTGCTCCCTTGGTGCACATTCACTTTGCACTTACTTAGATGCTCACAGCATCCTCATCTTAACTTGGTTTTTATCAAACTGCAGTATCATTCAGAACTTGACTCGCAATATCTCTGTCTTGACTTGCCTTTTCACACAGACAAAGCCAGACAGCATTTCATGGTTGTCAGCAGTGACTAATCAAGGGCGTGGACATGTTGCTCCACAGCATCATGGTACACCAATGTCAAGCCTATACACCAACCTCAATGCCAACAGCCTGCACAATAACCACACAGAATATGCTTCAATCAAATCACCCTGTGTCCAAGTTTAGGGGGATTGGTCCTCAGTCATCAAGGAAGACTGAAAAAGGTCAAGGGGTCAACGTCACATTATGTCAAAGGCATCGTCAATTTCAGAGTGGGAGCTTGGACATGGTCAGTTGGTCATTTTGGGCAGTCAGAGTCAGGACTTCCATATCATTATAATCCATGGATTGAGGCACAGTGCCAGCAAATTGTGACTTAGTAGTAAGTCAGCGAGGGAGCTGCACAGAGATCAACCCCCAAGGGTCTGTGCACTCATCAGTTGGGGCTGTCATTCCTAGTTGGTCAGGGGGTGGGGCCATAGTTAGTCCTGACGGTCAGTTCACTGAAAGTTAAAGGGTGCTATCAGGGTCCGCTCATGGTTCTGGGCAAGTTGGGGAAGTCAATTGTAGGATTCGAAGTAATATGTTAGGATGCAGAGAGGATATTAATTATAATAATTGTGAAGGGTGGCAGCTCAACATAAGGAAGAAGGCCCGACTTGTGAGCAATGTGAGACCGTTGAAAGGGCAATTACATTCATAATGCACTTACACAGGACAGGCTTATGATATCTGTTACAATAGAACTCAACGTGCAAAATGCAAGCAATCACCAACTATGCCATCTGTAAATCCTGGTCACAAGCAATCTTGACTATAACAAATTGATCATAGTCATTTCAGTGAAGCATAAGGAATCACAGGTGACCTTTCAGGTCTCACTTGCAGGCCACATTTTAAAAAGGCAATCCAAAATCTCAGAGGCTATACAAGGTCACAGAGCTGATTCCCTCTCATTTTGAATGGTAAGAATTTGACAACAGGCTGTTATAAGCAATGCTGCTTTTTTCTGGGTGATGAGAAAAACAAGGTATCAGTCATTCTATTGCATTTATAGTCTCCTGCATTTGTGTGACATGGCTTGTGTTGCATAGTTCAGAATAAAGTTATCTATGTCAAAGATCCATGTTGTGGCATTCCAGAGCACTCCTTATAAGAGTCCTCCATGTCTCCCCATATCGGGGGTTATGGTAAACTGTGATTTGTGTCTGATATGACTGCTGATTTTTATTTCAGTAAAGAGCCAATTTTTTCCTGATATTCCCACATAGGTTCATGAAAACCATGATCAATGGATCTGGTTACAGTGGGTGTTATCATTGCTGTGCTGTGATACAATGAAGGTGCAGAGATATTAAGGAGGGGTAGATGCTGCAGCAAGTCAAGGACCAGCAGTAACCTCCAGCAGCTGCTGAAGAATTTGTAGCTGAAGATCTCCTCAGGAAATCAGAGGAGCTGTAAAAAGCCCAAGGTCTATTGTCCTCAATGTCATTTCCTCCTGATGAGAAAGGTGCCCCAGGTTGAGACACCAATCACAGTGTGTCATCTGGTAGAGCAGGGCTTACAACCTGAAAGGGTCAAGGATTAACCTATTCTGGTAGCCAGCAAGGTGAAAGTGGCACTAGGTTTTTACGCAACTCTCTGCTTCCAAAAATCCAATGGAGGCCGACACAAGATCTCTCAATCCTCAACCTTCAAATGCTTCAAGGCTGTTAGTGATGCAATTTGTGCCATAGCACACTACTTCATCTCCTTTCCCCATGGCAAAGTTAGTACTGCAGCCTAGGTTTTGCCAAAATAGTTGGCTTACTTTAGGTGCAGAGTGCTATAGACTGCACCTAGGTCTCTTGGAGAGCCCTTGTTTCATAACATGACTGACTTCGGCAAGAGAAAAGGCTTCAGTTTGGTTAATGTGCAAGTCACCTGTGATCAATAGTACCACCTCCTAGAAGTGTGGGCCAGGTAATCTGGGAGCTGCAATGATGTCAATATCCTCGATAGCTCTTGTTTCATTTCAAGTGCTGGTTGCCTTACAAGGATGGTTGCTCAGAGCTAAAAACTACCCTCTGCAGCCAGCACTCCATTAGACGACCCCCAGATGAAGCCAGGCGTAGACACAATGTAGCCCATTCTTCCACCAAGGCCATCATGGAACAGACAACAGGCCTACTCAAGATAAGGTTCGGATTCTTAGATTGTTCTGGGCAAGCATTGCAGTCCACTCCAGACAGAGCATGCCACATAATTCTTGTACACTGAGCTCTGCACAACTGCAACAGACAGAGAAGGCATGCAGAGGATACTGAAGATCTAGGAGGGTGGCAGCAGTCTTCCGAGGAGGAAGATGAGGATATTGTGCAGGAGAACATCACCTTCAGCATGATAGCTCACTGCTGCATCAGGCACAACAAGCCAGAAAGGACTTAATTAAACAAAAAAAAGTTGACAAACACAGCAGGCCTGGCAACATCTGCGGAGAGAGAAATAGAGTTAACTTTTCACATCTGATATGTCTTCTCCAGAGCCTCTTCTCAGTTCTGAAGTATGACTCAAAACATTAACTA
Source organism: Rhincodon typus (assembly GCF_021869965.1). Lineage (NCBI taxonomy): Eukaryota > Metazoa > Chordata > Chondrichthyes > Orectolobiformes > Rhincodontidae > Rhincodon > Rhincodon typus. Next base: position 17,313,945 of record NC_063346.1, read on the forward strand.
TATATTTTTCCACACATGCAGACAGACCTAGTGAGTTTCCCAGGAATCTCTGTGTTTGTGTCAGATTTCCAGCATCCATAGCATTTTGCCTTTATCCAAGGATTTAATTGACATCTGCTTCCAATAGATGAGAGTTGGATCTATAACTGAGCCTTGATGGCATGCATTCAGAAGGCCCTTGCAGCAGCGAATACTTTCATCGCTGGCAAACACACAAGACTGTCATCACGCTTGCATACCTAATGAGATGGACAGCAGATAATTGCTTGAGAAAACTCATTAGGGCTCTCAGAGAGAAACCCTCCAAGAAACTCTCTGAAAGTGACACTCAGCCAAATTTTGGAAAAGTTCAGCTCACAAATTCTGTTGTTGGTCCACAAATGCTGCCAGGCTTGTTGAGTTTCTCCAGCTTTTTTTTACTTTATTTCAGATTTCTGGCATCCGCAGTATTTTGTTTTTAATTCACTCTTATTTTTCACAGATGTCCTAGTTTTCAGCTCATTACACTCAAGCCTTTATGTCATCAGGTCAAGGGTTTGATGCCTGTTCCAGAGGCAAATATCACAGACATTTCAATGCAGTATAAAGGGAGTGCCAAGTTACAAGATGGACCACAACTTATACACATGTTAAAGTGAAACTGCAAATGCCTCAATTAAGGGTTAACAATTGCATGGATAAAATTGAGCAGATCCCCCTGATATATTGGACAAACTTTTCTCCTTCAGTTAGCACAACAAAAACATCTTCATTTGACTTTGTCTGTGTGCAAAGTTTCTGTGTGATGGCCTACATAGCAGCCATACTGTTTCAAAACAATATGAAGAACTCAGAACTTTGAAGGCAAGTTACATAACTCCAAGCTTTTTTGTTCTAATTTTCTTTTTTTTAATCTGAACATTAAAAGACGTTGAATTTTTTTGACAGTGATCAAATTTTGTGACTCCACTGGAAGGTTATCAGAAGAGGTCAAAAAACTTTAGAGTTAATTCTAAAATTCGCAGTGAATCCTCATCATTAGTAAGAAAAATGTTAGTGTGAGACAGTGGTGCCAGGGAACCTAGAATCCCTACTGTGTGGAAGCAGGCCATTTGGCCCATTGAGTTTACACGACCTGGAGATACTAAACAAGTATTTTGCATTCGTATTTACTCTGGAGAAGGATATGGAAGATAGAGAACGTGGGGAAATCTTGAAAAATTACCATATTAGAGAGCAGGAAGTGCTGGATGTTTTAAAACACATAAAGACAGATAAATCCAATTCCTGATCAGGTGTAACCCAGAATTCTGTAGGAAGCTAGGGAAGTGAATGCTGGGACTCTTGCTGAGATATTTGTATCATTGATAGCCATAGGTGAGGTGCCAGAAAACTGGAGATTGGCTAACGTGGTGCCACTATGTAAGAAAGATGGTAAAGAAAAGCCCAGGAACTATAGACCAGTGAGTCTGACATCAGTGGTGGACAAAAGTTGTCAGAGAGAATCCTGAGGAACAGGATTTAAATATATTTGGAAAAGCAAGGATTGATTAGGGATAGCCAACATAGTCCTGTTCATTGGGAAATCGTGTCTCATTAACTTGATTGAGTTTTTTGAAGAAGTAACAAAAAGGATTGATGAGGGCAGAGCAGTGGACGTGATCTATATGGACTTCAGAAAGGTGTTCAACAAGGTTCCTCATGGTAGACTGGTTGGCAAGGTTAGATCACAGGGAATGCTGAGAGAACTAGCCATTAGGATACAGAACTGGCTCGAAAGAAGAAGACAGAGGGTAGTGGTGGAGGGTTGCTTTTCAGACTGGAAGCCAGCGGTGTGCCACAAGAATCGTTGCTGGGTCTACTGCTTTTTGTCATTTATATAAATGATTTGGATGTGAACATAGGAAGTATGGTTAATAAGTTTGCAGATGACACCTGGACTGCGAACAAGGTTATCTTAGAGTAGAATGGGATCTTGATCAGATTGGCCGATAGGCTGAGGAGTGGCAGATGGAGCTTAATTTAGATAAATGTAAGGTGCTGCATTTTGGAAAGGCAAATCAGAGCAGGATCTGGGGAGTATTGCTGAACAAAGAGACCTTAGAGCGCAGGTTCATAGTTCCTTGAAAGTTGTGTCCCAGGTAGACGGGATAGTGAAGAAGGCGTTTGGTATCCTTCCCTTTATTGGTCAGTGCATTGAGTATAGGAGTTGGGAGGTCATGTTGCGGCTGTACTTTTGGAATATTGTGTGCAATTCTGGTCTCCCTGCTATAGGATGGATGTTTTGAAACTTGAAAGAGTTCAGAAAAGATTTACAAGGATGTTACCAGGGTTGGAGGGTTTGAGTTGTAGGGAGAGGCTGAATAGGCTGGGGTTATTTTCCCTGGAGTATCAAAGGCTGCGGAGTGACCTTATAAAGGATTATAAAATGCATGGATAAGGTGAATAAACAAGATCATTTCCCCAGAGTGAGGGAGTCCAAAATTAGAGGACATAGGTTTAAAGTGAGAGGGGGAAGATTTAAAACGGACCTAATGGGCAACTTTTTCATGCAGAGGGTGGTGCATATATGGAATGAGCTGCCAGAGGAAATGGTGGAGGCAGGTACTATTACGACATTTAAAAGCCATCTGGATGGGTATATGAATAGGAAGGGTTTAGAAGGACATGGTCCAAATGCGTGGAAATGGGACTGGATTAATTTAGGATATTTGGTCAGCATGGATGGGTTTGACTGAAGGGTCTGTTTCCGTGCTGTACAATGCTATGACTCCATGACCCTCTGAAGAGCATCCCACCCAAACCCACCCTATCCCTGAAACCCTACATTTCCTATGCCTAATCCACCTAGCCTGCCTACCCCTGGACACTATGGACAATTCAGCATGGCCAATCCACCTTACCTGCATATCTTTGGACTGTGGGAGGAAACCGGATCACCCAGAGAAAACGCACGTAGACACGGGGAAAATGTGAAAACTCCACACAGACAGTCGTCCGAGAGTGGAATTGAACCCAGGTCCCTTGTGTTGTGAGGTAGCAGTGCTAACCACTTAGCTGCCTCCTAGATCCTGAGGTTACATACTAGATAGTAATGCAAAAATGTTGAAAACATGCAGTTTGTGTAGTTTCTTTTTGAAAACAAGTGAGTTTGGTTTGTGCACAAAGTTTGGAGAGAAAACAATTCAGGCAAGTGCATTCATGGTGTAATTGCAGGACCTTATACGTGCACAATGAGTGTTATCCATCTTGTGAAAATGGGTTCTAGCTTTTAAAGGTGAAGTTGCTGCCACAAGCAATGAGTTAGAATGATTGACTTGGCCTGTTTGATACAGCCAGGCAGAAAGGTGAGTAGGTTTTCTGCTTCCAGCTCCCTAGGAACTGCTACACCAAGTCTCAAATCAGCTATGAGAAGGCTCAGTGATCCAGTAAGTTTTGACTCACTCAGAAAATTTTTCTTTCCTGTCTGTCCCTTCCTCAGAGGAAATACTTTGCCTATTGTTGGCACCTAACCTTAATTCCAGAGCAGAATTCAGAAAATCGGCAAACAGAGTGTTGCGGTTCTGAGTCTGTGTTTGACCAATTTGAGCCACACCACATTGGTTCACCAATGTTCCACACTACCAGCCCACTAGACATCATGCATATTGAATGACATCCGTTTCCTTGTCCCTCTGAAGCATGTCTGAATTGACTAAAGTTGGCAAAAGAGGTCAACAGAAGTTCAGGCTTAGAGGCAAAAAAGCTGCAGATGCTGGAATCCAAGGTAGACAACAGGAGGCTGGAAGAACACAGCAAGCCAGGCAGCATCTGGAGGAAAGGAGAAGTCAACACTTTGGCTATTACCCTTCTTCAGGACTGTATGAGGTGGTAGGGGGAGATGCAGATGAAGAGAGGGGGAGGGGATAGTGGAATGGTGGTGATAAATGGATTCAGGCTTAATGGATTCAAATTGAGCCTCAGCTGCCAGACAGGTAATCTACCATTAGTCATAATAAGCTTTATTAAATACCAATTTATTTTAAAAATCAGCAGTCTTTCACAACTGAAGGCCCAGAGTTTACATACAGCAATAAGTTACATTATTTTACCTTGAAGCTACAGTGCAGAAGCATTATATTCAGACTAATGGCTGCATGTTAGCATTTACGCGCGACATGAACTGCCTTTTGTCCTATGTAGAAACATAGAAACACAGAAGATAGGAGCAGGAGGAGCCCTTCAAGCTTGCCCCGCCATTCATCACAATCATGGCTGATCGTCCAACTCAGTAGCTTAATCCTGCTTACTTCCCATTACTTTTGATCCCATTCACCCTAAGTGCTATATCTAGCCACCTCGTGAATACATTCAATGTTTTGGCATCAACTACTTTCTGTGGTAATGAATTCCACAGGCTCACCACTCTTTGGATGAAGAAATGTCTCCTCATCTTCGTCCTAAATGGTCTACCTGGAATCGTCAGACTGTGACCCCGGTTCTGGACACACCCACCATCAGGAACATCCTCCCTGCATCTACCCTGTCCAGTCCTGTTAGAGTTTTATAAGTCTCTATGAGATCCCCCCTTATTTGTCTGAACTCCAGCAAAAACAATCCCAACCTCGTCAATCTCTCCTCATACATCAGTCCCACCATCCCCGCAATCAGCCTGGGAAATATTCGCTGCACTCCCTCGAGAGCAAGAGCATCCTTCCTCATAAAAAGAGACCAAAACTGCACACAATATTCCAGATGTGGCTTCACCAAGGCTCTGTATAACTGCAACAACACATGAACCTCCTTCTGCCATTGTCAGTTGTTTACATATTATGTAAAAAATTTGAGAACATAGACCTACTGCAGAAAAAAAATTTCAGAATTCTAAAATAATATTGAACAAGCCACTCATTATTTTGTTGCTGCAATGATTTTGAAAGTCTTGAATAGGACCCAAAACCAGTAGATTGGCCTGACTGATTTGATTTGATTTAATTTGGTTTGATTTGACTTGATTTGATTTATTGTGATGTGTACCTAAGTACAGTGAAAAGCTTTGTTTGCGAGCAATACAGACAGATCATAGTCAGCAAGGACGTACGGATCATAGGATGACAAAAACTTGGACAGAGTGGAGCATACAGGTTACACTGCACAGGATGTACTCTTCACAGACTTAGAATTTAGGTTTAAAAGTGTAGAACAGTTATAACAAATGTTAAGAGTTGGATCAGGCGCAGGGAGCTTGCAAGGAGTCACCCAGTATCGGCGCCATCTTGAATCATTCTTTTTACTCCAAATCAAAGCAGATTTATTTGAATCTTTCACATTTAGAAAACTGCCCTTTGCTCCAGTTCAACCATTCAATTCACAAAGAAAAAAGTAGGCTTAACCTGACACGGACTGGCTTTAGACTCACTTTTATAAAACTAGATGATTTTAAGCAGATTTGGTTTTATAATCAGCTGTACGCAGCACTGGTCCCTGGTAATATAAATACCAAGTAAAATCTCGCCTTGATTTCAGTACTGGTTCTAGAAGGAATGTAATTTTGAATATATAAGAATTTTTTGAATCTAACGAAGAATATTAAGATAGGTGAATAATTGCTACTGTTTTTTATTTCAAAAATTTCTCTTTATCTGAATGTAAGTAGTTAAGCCAACTCACCCTCATTGACCTGTAAAAGATAGTCTTCTTTAAATTTGATATTTATGAGTGGACTGGTTAGAGAGCTTAGGAGGACAGTTAAGAGTCAACTGCATTAACCTGGGATATGATTCACACAGAGATCAGCTACATAAGGAGAATAGGTTTCTTTCCCTGAAGACAATACATATTTACATTTGCCAACAGCTTCATAAGTAAATCATAAAACGTTCTTAAAATTTAAAACAACTAAACACTCACTACCATCATTAACAATAAAATGATAATTTATTTAAAATTTCTCTGTTTGACAACACTTGAAAATGATTACTAATATATTTGTTCAAAAGGAACATGCAGAAAATGCAGACTGGTTATCCATTTGTTGTACCAAGATAATAATAAGATATTTAAACTTTTATATAGAAAGTAATCACTTACAAGTAACAACAGAACACCAGGCTGAGGTAGCAAAGAGCTCAACACTAACCAATACCCTGAAAGTGCTTGAGAACAGAAAAGTAATGTAGACATATGGTATGGTATTTCTTACAATTTTCATGTGTTTTCTCATCAGTTTATACTAATCCTACTTCATACCATTGAAAGGATTGTATTTTCACTCTGAATACTTCACTATTTTAAATGATAGAATAGCTTACATCTTGAAATATGCTTGAGCATAATATGAATTACTTAAACTGTTTGTATTGAATCATATTAAGGTCCTTCAATTAAATAACAGCCTTTTTAAAGAGCCAGAAAATACATTCATTGTAAACTTGCCGTAGCCTGGCATTTTTAAACTGTCCAGTCTTGAAGGCTGGAGATTTCTAATTAAATTGATTTTTTTAACGGAATGATATCAATGGCACTGAATCAAGCTTTGACGCAGGACAGCAAAAGGGTTCTGTTACTTTTAACATATATTTACTTGGGACAGATCCAGCAGAAATGTCAAAAGTATCCAAACACTTAGCAGAGGAGCGCATAACAAAGCAAACCTGTTGGGAACAGCCAAATGCAATTTTGGGAGTGATGAGTTTATAGGTGGGTAAATTCATGTCTAGTGGTTTAAGATGGTGACTCTTAAATAGTAACACTACTGACTACTGCATTGCAGCCAACAGAGGTAGAATTATTCTGAAGTGAAAAAAAATGTAACCACTGTTAAGAATGAATCATGTCAATCCACATTCTCCCTTGGAAGTGTGCATTTTCCTGAAGTTTGGGCCGGACACAAGTTGTGGGCTCCTGTTTTCTCAGACAGTAAGGAAAAACTAGTAAAACTAGCAAATGGATCCGATTTGGTCTGACTTGCTTTCTATACTTCAGAACAGTGCTCCAATACGACCAGTACATCCATTTCCAAGAATTGCTTCTTTTTTTAACTGGTTTTTCCCTCTGGTTGGGTGCTGGCAATGGAGGATGGCTGTACTAAAGCCACAGGGAGGGGAGGAAGTGTTGGCCGGTGGTCGGGAATAGGGAATTCCTACAATTACGCAGCCAGAGGAATGATTCACAACTTTGGGAACTAATCGTACCTCGGCATCCACATTCCAGATCGCAGGGGCCCTCAACTTTGTGTGAGACTTTTACATGCTTTGCTCCCACTGTCAGTCTGCTTTAGCTATTTACACCTCCACTGGGAAGATAGGTTCTGTTATTGTCCAGTTTGAATGAGAGGTCATCAATCTGAAACATTAACTTTGTTTTCTCTCCACAGCTGCTGCCAGAACTGAAGAGTGTTTTCCAGCATTCTCTGTCACTCCAGATTAACAGTGTTTCACTTGTGTTCTCATTTAATTAGTTGATTTATGTGAAGAGGGAAGAGTTTCAATGGGCCTTCCCTCAACTTAGATGTTTTTTTTGTCAGTACGTTTTTAGAGCGTGACTGGGTAGAAAGTAGTACCTTCCCTACCCTGGTACATTTGGTGACAGGTTGCGGAGAGACCAGGGTTGGGGGGGGAGGGGTGTGTGGCGGTGATGGGGTTCTAGAGGTGGGGGTGAGCGTTGAGGCAGGTGCAAGGATGTTGTGTGGTGATAATCCAATCATCTTCCCAACTCCACCCTGATTAAATCTGAGACAACGGGCCTGTAGTTGGGTTTGCTGACTCACCACTAAGTGACATCAGTGACAACTAACCACGACTGATTCACCACATGAACAGTAAACGGGAAGAAATGTGCCAGTGTTGCTTGCAGGCTCCCAAGAGCAAGGGCAGGAGATGCCATGATGCTGCCTCCTCCATAGGCACTCAGTGATCGAGGGACCCGGCATTAGAAAAGCAGGTGAGATGTGGGCGTAGTCTGTTGAGAACCACTCCCGTGGCCTTGAAGCTGAAACATCTCCCTGTCCTTCCTTTTGAACACCCATTCTATGACCCCTCTCTGGACATCACTAACCTCCGGCCAGAGACAAGCCTACACCTCGGCTGGGCATCATACCAACAGCAGTCAATGCCTTCCAAGTTGCGCTATTGCCACTGGCCTATTTTTAAATTCTTTTACAGAATGTGAAATCTAAATCTAAACCTAAACAATCTAATGTGGGCAACATTGGCAAGGTCAGCACTTATTGCCCATCTCTAATTGCTGAGAGGGTAGTTAAGAGTCAACCACACTGTTGTGTGTCTGGTGTGAAATGTAGGCCAGAACAGCAGATTTCCTTCTTTAAAGGGCAGTCGTGAACTGGATGGATTTTTACAACAGTGGCTATATGGCCACAGTTAGCTAGCTTTTAATTCCATACTTGTTTTTAACTGAACTCAAATTTTAACTTATGTCCCCAGAAAATTAGCCTGTGGTTCTGGATTACTTAGTCCAGTGACATTAGCAACGACCCCACTGCTTCCCTTCTGTTTGGCCAACAGCTCCTGTTGTTTGGGATTTTGTCTCTGGATCCTTTTATCCCTGTGAAAGGTCTACCTTCAACTGCCTGATTTGAATAACAATCAGTGGGTCTTCAGGAAAAGAAGCAATGTAGAGTCCTCAAGATAACTAGGTGTAGAGCAGGATGAACACAGCAGGCCAAGCAGCATCAGAGGAGCAGGAAGGCTGACGTTTCGGGCCTAGACACTTCTTCAGAAAGTCCTCACCTGCTCACTAGCCAGCAGTTGAGATCTTGATTACCTCAACAAGATTCTACCCATCATCTACCATCATCAAAGCTAATTTGGTAGCATTTTCAAACAAAAAACTGGACATTCTCTCCTGAAGCAGCTTTAACGCAGAGCTACTGGGTAAATTTAAAAATGAACTGTCCAACTAAGACTTTAGGTAATTTTAAACTATATTTCCAGCAGTATTTTCTGAGCAAGTTCAAATTGAATCTTCCATTCAGCATCTACGAGCAACTAAATGGGTAGATTTCCAATATATTCCACTTTACATCATGTTTATGTCATTAAAAATAGTTTGAAGAGAACCCATATAAGCTATAGCTAGATTTTGTTTGTGTGAAAATTTCAAAAATCATTGCAGATTAAAAGTAAAGGAATTATTATTAAACAGTGAATACCATCCACACAGTTACCATTTTTTTTGGAGGTGAATCACCAAGTGTCTGTGAAAATTAATTTATATTAACTAGGGAAAACATGGGAAATGTTGAACAGAAATGACAAATTTTCTTTATTTTCCAGATTTTTCTTTCAAATTGTGCAGAGTATTATATAAAGTAAGATATGAAAAGTGATTCCAAATTAATTTAATATGCTTTTCTTAAGAAAGCAGTTACAAAATAAATAAATGTGTTATTTCAGCATAACATTCTTTTGGTCATAATAAACCTATTTGTCACATTGAATACTTGAAAATGATGCACTGTTTGTTTTTGTTTGTTCATGGAACATAAGCATCATCGGCTGGTCCAGCATTTACTGCCATGAATGGCTTGTTAGAGTCATTTCAGAGGACAGTTAACATTGCTATGGATCTGGAGTCACACTTGACAGATTAGGTAACAACAGCAGAATACCTTCCCCAATGGACTTCTGTGAACCAGAGGGGTTTTGTTTAATTACAATGGTCACCATTAGGATAACTTTTAAGAGCAGATTTTCTTTTAAGGTTGAATTCAAATTTCAACATCCACTGTGGTGGGATTGAACCCTTAACTGTAGAGTATTAACCTCCAGGTCATGAGTCTAGTGACATTACCACAATACCATTGCCTCCTAACAGTAATATTGAATGTTAGCAGAGGGTCTGTAACTGGATCATTACAACTCAATTGACCACCAATGCATAACGCAATAATGTGCTAGATCACAGTTCCTACACTTGTAGCTGTGCACAAATTTCCCACAGGTGGATGGAAAATGAGAAAAATTGCCCATGCACTCCTGTGCACCTCACAATGACTAGTTCAGAGCTGCACTGGCATAGGATAATCTCCTGGTTCCTTGCCTGGAATTAGTGTATGCCCCAGAGACCATTAACAAGGGATGTTTTGTTTTAAATAAGAGAAAAAAAAAGTAGCCTCTGTCAAGTAGTAATGGACAAAAAGTACTAAATAGAGAATAACACCAGTAGGGAGTCTGTTAGAAGACTGCACAATTGGAAAGATTTGATGACATAAACATAGCAAAGTACTTTATGTAACCAGATGTCTTGAGCTCCCTTCCAAACACAGTTTAGTTTCATAATATGCAACTTGCTATCTGTTAACCCTTCCGCACTTTCTGTTCACTCTGAAACATTACAACCAACAAATATTTCCTTTTAATTCCAGCTCATAAGACTGGTACAGGTGTAAAAATTCTAAGCCAAGATACAAAGGGGTTGGTTTACAGAAAAATGACATTTTATTGTGAAATAATGCACTCTATTTTATAATGTATTAAAAATAGCTGTTGCGGGTCGCTAAGTCTATACAGTTTTTTTACGTATTTATTAAAAATATACAATGTAATGCCATAACAAAAATCAAGTGGTTGAGCAGCTATCCTCATCCCTGTTGTCACAACACAGCACAATAAATTATATTTAATAGTAGCATCAGAACTTGCACATGCAAAAATAAATTCCAGAAACATCTTGTAGATCTCTGATGGCTTGCAATAGAGAGAAAGAGAGTTTAAATTTTTATATTGAAGAAATAAAAGAAAATAAAACGACAGTGGTGAATCCAATACATTAATCCAATATTCATTTAGTATTGCATCTGTTTGTCATCACATTGTCATTGTGTATTTTCTTAAAAATTACTCATGACTGAGAACTTGGTTTTGAAATAAGGTCCTGCTATCTCCCCCTCACCCTCAGCCTTCCAGCCATAACAACAGCTTCAGTTATATACATGAACTGTTAAGTCCATAAGGGCATCAATTACAAATAATTCTTTGCTGGAAAATGGTATGACAGGGTCTATATGACTGAGCAAACTGTGCCATAACTATGCATAAGAAATTTTTGACAAGCGCCAAGTAATTAAATAAAGTAAGAATGAAAGTTG
>NC_063346.1:17325509-17358873 GCF_021869965.1 Rhincodon typus
TGAAATGCTTCATTTCTATTTGACGGTTATTGCTGGCAGAGTTTAGACATTGTACACTTGGTAAACTTAGATGGCTTTTCTTTGAACACAAAATGAAATAAACCAAAATAAGAATTGAGAAGTCAGCAGTAGAAAAGGATATACAGCCTGACTACCACCGACTCCCCACCCCCCAAAAATACAGCCCCATTGCCCACCCAAATGTATTTCAGCCTTTTAACTAACTCTTCCTTTCTTCAGCTCTCCCTTAAAAGTTATTCAATGTCGGACATGACGACCATCTCCTCTTCCATGTTCCACATCCTCTGCTTGGACACCTCACTGATGGTTATGGGAGGGAAAGCAGAAGAATAGACCAATGTGATAGTTTGATAGTACTGTCAATGATGCCAACAACACATGCTTAACAATAACCTACATACTGATGTTCAGGTTGGTTTCTGTCAGATCCACCCAGCCTTAGTTAAAACAAACACACAAGAACTGAGTTCCACAGGTGCTGGTAACTGACCATGACATAATGACCAAATTTGACCAAGTAGGTCACCAAGCGATCCTAGCAAAACTGGGATCTTGGGGATCAGGGAAAAAAACTCTGTGCTGGCTGGAGTCATACCTGACACACAAGAAATTGGTGTGGTTGTTGAAGGTCAGTCACTCCAGCAGAAATGTCCTGGAATGGAGTTCCTCAGGGTGGTGTCCTAGGCCCAAGCATCCTCAATTCCTTCATCAAGCATGTCTGCTCCATGACAAGGTCAGAACTGGGGATGTTCAGTGATTTACTCCAATATGTTTAGCACCATTTGTGATAGTTCATACTGTTGCAGTCCCTGTCCAAATGCAGCAAGATCTGGACAGTATCCAGATTTTGAGTTGACAAGTGACATGTAAAATTCACATCACACAAATACCAGGCAATGATCAAGAGAGAATTTAACAATCACCCTTGACCTTCGATGGCATTACCATCACTGAATCCCTCAATAACAACATCAGAGAGGTTGTCGTTGAGTCGAACAGGACTAGACTAGCCATATAAATACTCTGGCTCAAAAAGCAGGTCAAAGGTTAGAAATCCTTGAGCCTCAAGTAACTCACCACCTGACTCCCCAAAGTCTGTCCCCCATCAATAAGGTGCAAGTCAGGAGCGTGATGGCGATGGCTAACCCTAACCCTATCGCACCCTACTTTACCTCTGAGTGCAGCTCCATCGAGAAGCCTGACACCATCCTGGACAAAGCACCCCACTTCATTGGAGTGATGTCCACAAACATTCACTCCATCTGTCACTGGTGTTTAGTAGCAGTAGTGTGTGCCATATACAGGATGCATTGTAAAAATTTGCCAAGGCTGCTTAAAAAGTATCTTCCAAATCCATGGCCACAACCATTGAGGAGGACAAAGGTAGCTGGTACATGGGAACACCACCACTTGCAAGTTTCCCTCCAAGCCAGTTATCATCCTGACTTGGAAATGTATGCCTGTTCCTTCAGTGTCACTGGCTCACAATCTTGGGACTCCCTAGTTGCATTCTGGGTCTACCTGCAGCAAATGGATTTCAGTTTAAGAGGCAGCTCATCTATACTATCTCAAGGGTGACAAGGGATACACAATAAGTGCTGTCCACATCACAAAGAAGTTTTTAAAAGTGCCAATCATGTCAGTGTCAAAATTGAGAATTAACCTTCATGTCACTGGGAGTATTTTAAGGTATAAGAATGCACCTATTAGGAGGGACTGGCAGTCAGTTGAGAATAACTGGAATTGATTTTCAGGTTAAGTTATACCTTGATTTTTAAAATGTGGACAAGTATAGTGGAAATAGACACGGATTTGCATTTTATTTCGTGTCTTTCATGATCTTGGGGCACTGCAAGCAATTTGAAGTATAATCATTGTCCTATTGCAGGAAACGTAGCAATCAATTTATGCATAGCAAGCTTCCACAAACATCAGTGAAATAAATTACCAAATCATCATTCTGTGCGCCGGTTAGCCAAGCCACTTGGACAAATGACTCCACTGTTGTGAATGCTGCTGTTCGATCTTTTATGGATAGTTGTGGGGCAGTTAAGACCTTGACTTAACATCGCATTCAAAGATGGCAGTCTCCCATCAATGTAGTATACCCTACTGAAATGTCACTTACCTGCACAGTGGATAATTAATCAGAGAATTGAATAGACATGAAGTACTAGGTGTGTACATTTTAACTGCCAGGATGATGGAATGGAAGGATAGTTTGTTCTGAAATGAAAGTACATTGACAAGTTTCCTGTGATAATTGCTAAGACATTCTTGGTAATTTATCAAATTCTAATATATAAAATAATAGCACATCAGGATTTTTGGCTTATGGCAAAGTTCAAAAAGAGCATCTTCTCCCCCCAGCAAACAATCCTGATTAACTGGCATCCCAGAGCATTGCAATTCAAACTAAATATAGGACACATCTACAGCTGTACTATCAAATTGAAGTAGCAACTGAGCACAAGAAGGGTAGTTTATCGCAGCTAAGTCGCAATTGATTTCTCACTCCACGCGGGCATTTTTTTTTTTGCAGAAGTTTAAAATGGAGTTATCATTTAAAAGCACATAATTGGAAACTGTGGTCGTCATGTGAGAATATTATTTATATACCAAAAAAACTATAGAAAGATGCTTCGTGCAAATACTTGCCAATAAATTTCTTCCGAGAATAATGAATCTGTGGAATTCTTTACCACAGAAATCTGTCAGGACTGGGTTATTAAATATTTTAAGGCTAAGATGAAAGGATTTTTGATCAGTAAGGGTTAGAAGGAAAAAAGCAGGAAATTGGAGTTGACAATTAGCAGATCAGCCACAATCTCATTGAATGGCAGAGCAGACTCACTGGACCTACTTCTGCTCTAGATCTTGGGATCTTATGGTAGAGAAGTATGAATATATTGAACTAATCCTAGTCTCATTGACTTATTCAAAACAAAATGATCATTGAAATATTATTTGAAGGAATTCTCCATACAATCCAAAGGTTGGTTGTTTGCACCAGGAAGCTTTGAAAACAATCATCTTAGAACATAATAGGCCATTGTCAACTCCTTGGAGAAAATGTCAAACTGATTGCATCTGGCCTTTTTCTCATGTAAGACTGGAGCTGTGGTTCTGAGAGGAGATTCCGATGATGGCACCCTTAGCAATGAGGAACCATGCTTCCATTCCGACAATCCTTTCATAGTGCAGAACTACTTGAGATTGTCACTCCCTGGAGAAACCGGCCCATCATGTTCTAAGATGACTGTTTCAAATCTTCCCATAATCTGAAATTTAAGGGCCCTGACAGGTGCTGTCAAAACGAAAGTATAAGGTTAACGTGACAGGAGAGTAGAATGTTGGCAATAGAAGGGGTAGGGTACCTAGTGGGTAGGATGTTAGGGTGTGACGTAGCAAGGTACGTGGTGCTGTTTTTAGGTCAGGATATATGGGATAAATTTAGTCTCTGATATTAGGTTTAAGGGTTGGGGCTGGCTGGAGTGAGAGGGGGAATCTGGTTGTTTATGTGGATGAGGGGACTTGGATCTAGTCCACCTGAGTCAGAGGGGGTGTCGGGGTCTGGGGGTTCAGTAGTTGGCTCTGTGAGATAACTATGGTGTCAGTTTAACAGTCTGGCTCCTGAGAATCTATGTATTTAAGTGTCCAGCTTTTCTTGAGTAATCCTAATCCACTTTAGACCTCAGTCTCTGAAGTCTGTGACTTTTTGAGGGCTCCAGGCATCAAAGAATTGCCCAGCAGAAAATGTAATTTCCTGTGCAATTTTTTGGAAGAGTTATGATGGTGACTGTACACAGTCTATATGTGCAACTTCCATCTGCGCTGGAATAAAGACTGGCCATTGTAAAACATAGGACAGTGTTCCTTACCTGTAACCAATTCTGTATGCATGTGCGAGAGGCCTTGAAAGGGAATGCTACCCTAGGTAGTGCATGGATTCTGAGAGGATCCCTTGCTTCCTTTTGACAAAGTGTTCATTCGGAAATGTCCCTGGGTTCTTCGAAAGGAGTCCTTGGTTCAGTTTGAATATGAGCACAAAAGTAAGCGTTATACAGTGTTACCTTTGTACATTGCTTTATAATCCATCCTTGAAGTCCTCGCTAAGGAAGATTTATGGCCCTGTTTCTTGCCTTTTCCAAGACATAAGTGCATTCTGTACATTAAGATTCAGGAATTTTCAATCTTTTCGATTTCTGTTGTTACCTTTGGGGAAAATTTATGTTAGTGTTGGTCTACTGTAAATTGCTAAAAAGGATTTCATTGAAGAAAGACACATCTTTACTCTGCATTTTTACAGATGACTTTTCTCCCCAGGGTGTCGTGGGAGATGCAGGAGGTAGTTACAGGGGCTCGGACTGAAATTTTTAAATTCTCTGCTGGCCAGAGGACTGGAAGGCAGCTGAAGTGGTAGAGAGAAACCAGGAATTACAGACCGGTGCGAATCTTATCTTATCAGTGAAAGGGAAACTATTGGGAAATATTCTAAAGCAAAGAATTAACCCTGTTTGGAGAGACTAGGTTTGAATAGGGATAGTCAGCATGGCTTTATCGCAGGAAGGTCATGCTTAACAAATTTGACTGAATTTTTCAAGGTGGTGTCTAGGTATGCAGATGAGGGTAGTTTCTAAAGATTTCAGCAATGCCTTTGACAAGGTCCCACATGGGAGACTCATGTTAAAATCAAAGCAAAAGCCCATGGGATCCAGAGTAACTTGGCAAGTTACGTCCAAAATGGGCTTAGTGACAGGAGACAGGGTGGTGATT
Organism: Rhincodon typus; assembly: GCF_021869965.1. NCBI lineage: Eukaryota > Metazoa > Chordata > Chondrichthyes > Orectolobiformes > Rhincodontidae > Rhincodon > Rhincodon typus. The sequence goes on from NC_063346.1 coordinate 17,330,307, forward strand.
GAAGACTCTGGTGTGTAGTGGTGTACCACACAGATCAGCACTTTGTTTGTGATTTCTATAAATGACATAGATGAGAAAATGTGGAGGGAAATAAATTTTGTGGATGATGTGAAAATTGGCCAGGTGTTTGATCATGATGGCAGTGATTTTGAGCAGGAGGATATAGATGGGTTGGTCAGATGGGCCAATCGGTGGCAGATGGAATTTAGGAGTATGAGATGATGCACTTTGGAAGAAGTTGTACGACAAGGGAGTACTCTATGAAAATCAGGACACCAGGAAGCTCAGAGGGATCTTGGATTGCTTGTCCACAAATCCCTGAAGGCAACAGGGTGGGTTAATAGATTAGTTTAGAAGGGGTACACTTATCTGTTGTGGCATCGTGTGCAGTTCTGGCCTATTGGAAAGATGTGATTGCACTGGAGAGGGTGCAAAGAGATTCATCAGGATGTTGCCTGGAGTGAAGCAGTTTAGCTACAAAGAGAGGCTGGAAGAGCTCAGGTTTTTTAGTTTGAAGTGAAGAAGAGAGTGTGGACTTGATTGAGAACCATGGAGAGGATGGATAGAAAACAGCTGTTGTCTCTAGTTGAAGAGTCAATAACAAGAGGGTCCAATTTTAAGGTGAACGGCAGGGCATTTAGACGGGATTTCTGGAAAATGTATTCACCCAGAGGATGGTGGGAATCTGGAATGCACTGCCTGGGAGGACAGTTGAGATGGAAAACGCCACAATCTTAAAAAAAATTTGGATGAGCGCTTAGTGCCACAGCATTAAAGGCTGTGGGCAGTGCTAGAAAGTTTCTGTTGGTACAGACTTCATGGGCTTGACAGCCTTTTCTGTCCTGTATAACTACAATTCTATGGTTTTATGCTCCCTTGATAAGATAATAATATGAATATTTCGAATTCACAGTACATTTTAGTGCACGGTGTCTAGCTTTCGTATGTGAATATTGCACATTCACTGGATTTTTGATTCCTGTTTGGCTGAATCACTCCTCAACCATGTGTGCCGCACCAGCCCCCACCACCACACCACTACTATCATCTTAGCACTGACCTTTCCCAAGTTTTTCTTGTACAGTGTTAGAGCTTGGCTATGATAAACTGGCCAGTCTAAGAAGCTTTATTAAACTGTTCCTTTTCTTTTAGATCTCCTTTCTCCTGGTGTGAAGGGTAAGATTTTCAAAGTCCAGCGAACCTACCGACTCTTTGCAGGTATGTAAGATATTAAAAATGCGTCATTTATATTTGTAACAATGCAAACAGAATTAAAATATTAAACTTTGGGAATAAAATTGTTGTAAAACTTGCAACACTTCTAAATTAAATGATGTTTGTTGTCTCATTTTGCCAAATTCCCACGCACTGGTGGGAAATGTTAATGTTTAGATCAAAGGCATAGTGACTTGGAGCTTTTCAAAATAGCACGTACATTTCAATGGCTTCTTGCTTCCATCTAGGGTGCATTTTAGTTTAATTTGCAATTTGGCAAGTACAAGAATGCAATATGCAAGATCCTAAATGTGAAATTCTTGCCTCCCCTGGGGATACACCTGGTTGAGGCTATTTTTTTTGTGAGAAAATATGACAGTTTGAAAAATTTCAAATTTGTGAGCATTGTTCAGGTCAGATGTATGTAAGCATCATAAGGTTGTAATAATGGGGGATTTTAATTCTCCAAACATTGACTGGGGCTGCCATAGTGTTAAAAGGTTTAGATGGTGAAGAATTTCAGGTGTGTTCAAGAAAATTTTCTTTATCAATAAGTGGATGCTCCTACTGGAGAGGGAGCAAAACTAGACCTCCTTTTGGGTAACAAGGCAGGGCAGGTGACTGAAGTAAAGGTGAGGGAACCCTTTAGGTCTAACGATCATAATTCTATTAGTTTCAAAATGTCTATGCAAAAGCATAAGCCTTCCATAAAAGTTAGTGTTTAATTGGAGTAAGGCAAATTTTAATGGTATGAGACAAGAACTTTCAAAAGTTGATTTGTAGTAGACAGTTTGCAGGTAAAAGGACATCTGACAAGTGGGAAGCGTTCAAGAGCGTGATGACGAGGGTTCAGAGGCATTTTGTTCCTGTTAGAGTATAGGGTAAGGCTGGTGAGATTAAAGAACAGTGGGTGAATAAAGGTATTGAGGTTCTAGTCAAGAATAAAAGAGAATCTTATTTTAGATATAGCCAACTTGGTTCAATTGAATCTCTTAAGAATGCTCCTACACTTTTTTTAATATTGATTTGAAAGAAATCAGGAAGGCGCAGAAGGAATACGAGATAGTATTGGCAGATAAGGTTAAGAATAATCCAAAGAGATTCTACAAATACATTAAGAGCGAGAGGGTAGGGCTTCTTAAAGATCACGGAGGTTGTCTTTGTGTTGAACCCCAGGAGATGGGAGAGATACTAAATGAATATTTTGTGTTTAGTTTTTGCTGTGGAGAAAGAAATGATGTCTAGACAATGCAGAGAAATAAACTTTGATGTTTTAAAAACAGTCCACGTTACAGAAGTGGAAGTTCAGGAGGTCTTTGAGAATATAAAGATGGATAAGTCTCCGGGACCTGATCTAACGTATCCCAGAACGTTGTGGGAAGTAAGGGAGGAAATTACAAGACCTCCTGCAGAAATTTTTGCATCATCTATAACTACAGTTGAGGTGCCTGATGACTGAAGGATGGCTAATGTACCTTTGCTTAAGAAAGGTTGTAAGGAGAAACGGGAACTATAGACCTGTGCGTCTGACTTCGGTTGTGGATAACTTGTTGGAGGTGATTATAAATGATAGGATTTATGGACATTTAGAGAGGCAAACATTGATTTGGGGATAGTCAGCATGGTTCTGAGAGGACGTTTGTGTCTCAAACTTGATTGAGTTTTTTGAGGAAGTTATCAAAAAGGTTGATGGCAGAGGAGTAAATGTTTTATGGATTTTAGTCAAGCCTTTGACAAGGTTCTGCTTGGTAGACTAATTAATTAGTAAAGTTAGGTCACATGGGATTCAGGGTGAGCTTGCCAATTGGATATGTAATTGGCTTAACGGCAGGAGACAGAGTAATGGTGGAGGGTTGCTTTTCGGACTGGAAGCCTGTGACCAGCAGTGTTCCACAGGGATTGGTTCTGGGTCCTCTTTTGATTGTCATTTATATAAATAACTTGGATGAGAATATGGAATGCGTGGTTAGTAATTTTGCAGACGACACCAAAATTGGTGGCATTGTAGGCCATGAAGAAGGTTTTCTAAGATTACAAAGGGATCTTGACCAAATGGTCAATGGGCTGAAAAATGGCAGATGGAGTTCAGTCGGGATAAATGCGAGGTTTGCGTTTTGATACAACTAGCAAGGGTAGGGCTTCTACAATTAATGGTAGGATCTTGGGTAGTGTTGTAGAACAGAGGGACCTAGGGGTGCAGGTATATAATTCTTTGAAATTCCTGTCACACATGGACAGGATGGTTTAAAAGGCGTTTGATACACTTGTCTTCATTGCTCAGTCCTTTGAATATGGGAGTTGGGAAGTCATGGTGAGGCCTCTTCTGGAATATTATGTCCAGTTCTGTTTGCCCTGTTATAGGAAGGATATTATCAAGCTGGAGAGGGTTCAGAAGAGATTTACCAAGATGTTGCTAGGTAGGGAAGGTTTGAGTTGTAAAGAAAGGCTGGATAGGCGGGGACTTTTTCATTGGAGTGTAGGAGGTTGACAGATGACCTGATGGAAATTTATAAAATGAGAGTTATAGATGGTAGTTGTCTTTTCCCTAGAATGGGGATTTAAAGACTAGGGGGAATATTTTTAAGGTGAGAGGAGAGAGATTTGAAAAAAAAAGACATGAGGCAATTTTGTTTTTGTTAGAGAGTGGTTTGCATGTGAAATTAACTTTGAGAAAATGGTGGATGCGGGTACAATTACACTGTTTAAAAGACAGTTGGATTAAGTACATGTATAGGAAAAGTGTGGAGGGATATGGGCTCGGAGCAGGCAGTTGGGACTAGTTTAGTTTGGGATTATGTTTGGCATGACTGTTTGGACTGAAGGGTCTGTTTCCATGCTATATGATTCTATGACTCAGATCTTCAACATCAGTTATAAACCTGGAATGTAAGGTTAGAGTTCATTGTGCTATAAAGTTTATTTTATTAAAACGTCATTCTACAATGCAAATGTAAAAGAACAGTTATCTGGAAATCTGAATTAGATCCAGGAATATTTGATACTTCGTACTCAATTTAACTCTTGGCCGACCAGATACAGATGTCTATGGATGAGCTTGGTGTTAAAGAAGCTAAATGATGCCTTGTACCAGGACTCTTTGTTTAGGATTCTTGCTGGAACTTTTTTGTGTGGTGCTAAATTTAAAGTACTTCTTAGTTTTGAGTTTGCTTGATAGAAGATTTAAAATGTAGCTGCATTTGTGTATTTGATTTGAGAGTTCCCTTTTTATTTCCTTATTCTACCCAAGGGTCTCTTGATACATTATGGCATCTTGGGGATCATTTGCTTCTGCTTTTGAAACTAAACCTACGATCTCGCAGTCCTCTGGAATTTACTTGGATTTATTTAAGCTCCCCATGATTTTATAAACCTCTATAAGGTGACCCCTCAACCTTCTATGCTCCAGTGAAAAAAAAAATCCCAGCCTCTCCTTATAACTCCAGCCATCCAGTCTCGGTAACATTCTTATGAATCTTTTCTGCACCCTCTGCAATTTAATAATAATCTTTGTGTAGCCGGGCAACCAGAACTGTACACGCTACTCAAAAAAAAAGTGGTCTCACCAATGTCCTGTACAACTGCATCATGATGTCCCAACTCCAGACTCTGTGGTCTGAGCAATGGAGGCAAATGTGCCAAATGCCGCCTTTACCACCCAATCTCCTTGTGCCGCAACTTTCACTGAACTATGTATGAGAACCCCTGGGTCTCTCTGTTCACCAACATTCCCCAGAGCCCTACCATTAACTGTGTAAGTCCTGCACTAGTTCGTCCTACCGAATGAATTGTTAAATTAGATATTCAAAACTGGATGTTTCTCGCGTTTTCCAACTCTTTTTTTTTTTTGGATCAAAAAAAGTCCAAAGTTCTCCTGTTTTATGGCTGTATCTTATCAATCACATTCAAGAGAAAATAATATCTTTGGTAAAGAATTGAATATTCAACTTTTTGGTACTGGTACAAAGTATAACAGACATCAAGTAACGTATAGTATGAGGAGCAAGTTTCTCCCTAACTGCAATCTCTGACTTGCTTGTTGAACTTGTGTTTCTGATTCTCCAACCAAGTACCTTTGCAGTTTTTGAAGATTATCTCTCATATTTGTGATTCGAATCGTGCAAAACTTTTTTTTCATGAATTCTGAGATAGCCACACTCCATTAGTCTGTGAATTGGTGATGTTCCCATGTTGAGTATTATCTTAATATTTCTATTTTCCTCTAGTCAACTTAGTTTAAAACCATATTTCAGTCTGCTTTTTTAAAATAAGGATTAAATTAATTACTCAGCTTTGTAAACTGAGAAATATGGTTTTTCTCCATTCAAGAGAATTTTTCCACTACAGGAAGAGAAAAATATTTCAGATGATTTGACCATCCCAAAGTAACCTGGGCCACCATTTTGCTTTGTTGTTCCTTTTCTGCATTTCTGTTGCCTTTAGTGTTTAAACTACTTGATTTGTTATCCACTTTGTACATTTTTAGGTGACCACTGTGACTGCATAGCCTTAGCAATTTATTTCATATGAGTACTTGACAATTTCCTATGTTAGAAATAATTTGGACAGTTTCACAGCAACAAATTACATTGGAGAATACCTTGAAGATGCTTGCATTATGCTGAAATATATTTTTGATATTGCTATGTCTTCAACATATGGTAGTGAATGATCAAATTACATTGTGAATCTGTAAGGCATGGTCATTATTGTGATTGGGGTTTTGATAAACTGGATTATTGAGTTTCACTTGAGACTAAATAAGCAACTGTGATCTTTACTCCATCTGCAGTCAAGAGAAGACATGTTTGCTTGTGACGAGATGAAATACAGATGGTATTTAGCATTAAAGAGAACAAAAGTCTGAATGCTGGGATCTTAAATTGTGCAATGTTTTATTACCTTCAGCAGGAACGTTGAATAATTTAATAATTGTCAAAAGACAGATGCCTGTATAGGATTTAGCACAATTTTTAGACAAATAGCAATTCAGAACTTGTGATGAATTTAAGCAAGTTTTCTTTCGCCTCTTCTATTTGGCTTCATGCAATAATGGAATTTCAAACATTTTTGTGTGAATGGGCCAAGTGCAAATATTGACGTTCTGGGACTTGTCTCCATTTGAAGAAATAACACCTGTCTTTACACTTTTTTTTTGAAAAGTGCCAACTGTTTAAAACGGAGCCATTCTATTCTTTCAAGAATATAGTTCTGGCTAATATATATCAACAATGTAGTAACTGAAAGATACGTAGCTGCAATGTTTTCTATACCTAGAATTCCACTGCACACTGCTACGGTGGAGCCATCTGAGAGAATCATAGGACCCCATTAGTGTAGATAAACGCTGCTCGGCCCATTGAGTCTGAACCAACCCTCTGAAGATCATTCCACCTGCTCCCACCCCATCCCCATAACCCCATGTTTCCCATGGTTGATCCACTTTGTTTGCACAACTCTAGACACTGGGGCAGTTTAGCATGGTCAATCCACCTAACTTGCACTGTGGGACAAAACTGGAGCACCCGGCAGAAAACCGTGCAGACAGAGCGAAAACTGCAAACGCCACACTGTCACTGAAGCTGGAATCGAACCTGGGGCACTAGCGCTAAGGCAGCAATGCTAACTGCTGTACCACTATGCCAGTCCTATTTTAGATTGCACGTAGGAAGACAAAACTGAGCAGCGGAATGAAAACTATACTCTAGATTGGAATGATGATCCTTTTTAGTAGGATACAGTTGGAAGTCAAAGAATGTGTGAGAACTTCTTTCTTACACAGAATAAATTAAAGACCATGCGCACAGCTGATGGCAAGTACTACAAGTGTAAAATATTGTGGTTACCAGGAACATGATATCTAGTTATGGAGGTGTAGACCTTTCATAATTCTTTGTCAGTCATAATTTCTCTTCTAGTGTTTTTTCTGTTCTACATGGAGCCTAGATTCCTAACATTGGTATGATTAGCTGTTCTGTCCTAGGAACAAGCGGGGAAGTGGTTAGTATCTATTTTTAGTATTTTTCCGCAAAGCATTATGCCACTTTAAATATATTTCAAAGCAGTGTGAAATACTTGACCCCATCATGTGCAATTCAAGAAGGAAGCTGGAGCATGCTGAAAGTTTAACTTATTTTTTGGCTAACTTTACCTACCTAAATTTTAAAAAGTACATTTTAATAGTTTCTATATTGGAACACACTTAAAACTGTCAGACTGCCAAATAAATTAAAAGCAAAGTATTTTAAACTGTAACAACGTTACATCTCTAGTGCTTCAAGAAATTCTTCATGTGTTCTTAATTTTGTTAACTTCCTTAATGCTTTGTCCTGTAATTGGCTGAGCCTGCTGGGATGGTTTCCAAGATGCAACTGTCCGTGTTTCAGTGTCAGCATTCTGTATGCATCGGTTCAGACAGTGTGTAGCATGGAATAATGTCCTGGTTCTACACTGTCCATCATGTATACTTGCATCATTCTAGTATGAATCATTGGATAGAGATCTAGAATAGGTTATCTTGCTTCAATTTCCTCTGAGAGACCAATGTTAGGACCACTGCAGTGGCTGAGATCAGCTAATTCTGAGCAGGAATCAATCATGGCAGTTATCTTTCTTGTAATGACTGTGGCCATGAACTTTGAAATGGATTATCCCTTGCAATGTTAAAGTAATTATTTAGAATTTATGAAGTGATTTTAAAATTGTTTCAGTACAGTTTTAGCTGTACATTTGGTGTTGGAGACATAATTTACAGTTCGTTGTGATTCAAATATTTTCTAAGTGATGTATTCATGTGGTTACATGAAACCTGCAAACTAGACTGAACCTGTTTAATAAATTTGCATTTGGCAGAATACAACTTCCATATGCATCACTTTTCACTAATGGAATGATATAGATTTTAGTACAAATCTGTTAGCATGTCTTGCCATTAAAATATTGTTAATATTAAAAAATTGTTATTTTGGGGACTGGTAGAATGTTCTTTGGAATTTTATCAAAGGATAAAAGGTCCTGTGAGCCCTCCAACCACACGAAAACAGTACCATGGTATAGAATGTAAATCAGCATAGGAACAGGCCGTTTGGCACACCTTATCTGTGCTGACCACGATGCCATTCTAAACTGATGCCATTTGCCTGCACCTGGTCTGTATCCCTCTGCTCTGTGCCTGTTCGTGTGTAAGTGCCTCTCTGCTTCTACCTGCACTCCTGGCAGCACAATCCAAGCACCTACTGCCCTCTATGTAAATAGAAAAAAATGTTTTCCTTGCACATCTACTTTGAAATTCTTACCCCACTCCCCTAACCTTAAACCTATGCCTCCTAGTATTTGATGTTTTCACCCTGGGAAACAGACGCCCAACTATCCACCTTTATCCATGTCTCCCATAATTTTATTTACTACTTTGAGGTTTATTACACTACTCTCTCCATGTGCATTATGTTAGTCCCTGGTTGCTATGAATTACCATGCCTTTGTATCTAGGGTTGTGGACTTCTGGGGTTAGTCAGTGGTCTGTTTGGGTCTTTGTGGAGATTTCACTGCTGGATAACATTTTCGGCCCTTGGTGTTCATCAAAGTAAAATGCTGTCATGCCAGCCAATGAAACATGTTACTATGCTGCCATTGCAAGTTTAAAAAATTGGTTGGTCTGTGTTGTCATTTCACCAAACTGCCCTTTCTTCTTTCAGATATATCTGACATGATACTTTCTTTCCGTGTTCTGTGTCTAGCCTCCATTTAGCAGAAAACTCATTTCAGTCTTGTGTTGGTATGAGAGATTGGCAGGTTTTCAAGTTACTTGATGCTATATTTAATCTTAATTACAAAATGAATTCAACCTCAGTGGGACATTTAGAACATAAGCTTGAACATGTCTGATTTTATATCTGGCAATACAACACATTTCTGCTCTGCACACTGGTTTGTATGTGGATAAGACCAGCACGTTGGCTGTCATTAAATTCTCTGAAGAGTGTAACTGGTTATACCGAATTTAAAAGAGAACATATAGGCAGACAGGCAGTGCATCACTTGAGAAGCTGTATATCTTAGCAAACCTGGGCTGTTAGTTGAGGTCAGCCACAAACAAATGCACTGATGAGAGCAGTTTTGCTTCCTAAAAGTGTTGGACTTTTAATGCTAGTAGTTGTTTTTCATGATGGGCAAATGACTTCTGTTGCCACTCCAGTGTACAAAGAACTACTAGGTGCCCATGACAGGAAATTAATGGGTGAAAGCCATGCCTGCCTTAATCAGGTGGAATTAAGAGCCAAAAACCCCTCTTTAGTTCCTGAAATCTAACAGCATTTTGGGACTTGTCTATCCTGTGGCATTTTCAATAAATCTCTTCTCCCTCTCCACGTTTCCCTCTGGCTTGGCCTGTAGGTCTCTTGGCCTCTCTCCACTTCTGCTTACCACTTCCTTGTCCAGAGTGCTTACTGAGCAGGAGGTTCAGGAGGAGGCACTGAGTTTGTTGGTACATTGAAAGATGATTTTTGGGACCATTTAATGCCACTCGTCTAGTCATTCTACTGCAGCTGGTTCTGTAGAACTTTTAAATGAAGATTGACCCCTGAAGACATTTGACACTTTAGAAACACTGCTTTTCTAAGGTGTTTGGGCATGTTTTGTATTCCTAAACCTGATGTTAAGCTTGGGAGGATAGTGAATTGTGAGGATGATGCTAGATGATTTCAGAGGGGCATTGACAAGTTGGCTAAATGGGCAGTCACCTGGCAGATGAATTTCAATGCAGAGAAATGAGAGTACACTTTTGAAGAAAGAATCAATACAGGCTGAATGTACAACTTTGAGGGAAGTACAGGAGCAGAGGGACCTTTGGGGTTCACATGTATAATTCTTTGAATGTAGCCAGGCAAGTTGAAACAGTTATGATGAAGGCTTATGGGTTTATAAGTAGAGGCATAGAGTATAAAAGCAAGGAAGTGATGGTACACCTCTACAAATCATTGGTCAGTCCACATTTGGAGTATTGTGCTCAGTTCCTTGTTTAAGGAAAGATATTCAAGCATGGGAGAGCATGCAAAGGAGGTTTACTAGAATGATAGGAATTTTAAATACAAGGAAAGATTTGAGAAATTGGTCTTATTCTCCTTGGAGCAGAGAAGACTAAGAGCTGACCTCACTGAGGTGTTCAAAATTAAGAACAGTTTTTACAGGGTAAAGAAGGATGTTTGGTTTCCATTAATTGGTTTGTCAGTAAGGGGTCACAATTTTGAGATTGTCAGCAAGTGAACTAGGAATGAGATGAGGAGAAACTTCTTGACTCGGTTGTCAGGTTTTGGAATGTGCTGCCTGGGGGAAAGGTGAAGGTGGATTCCATAGGAGGGTTCAAAAAGCTAGATTATATATTTGAATTTGAATTAAAGGGCTATGGAGACAGGGCTGGAGAATTGAAACTTGCTGGGTAGCTCTTTTGGGAGCCAGTACAGGCATGATGGGGTTGAAGGGCCGCTTCTATTATAAACCTCTGGTTCTATGATCTCAACAATATCGGAAAGATTGGGAGGTTGTCTCATGGAGCATTTTAAATTGCATTCTTCCATATACTAGCTCTCCCAAATTCACTTTTGTTGAGTGACAGTTCAGTTTGAAAAGTGAAATTTTGTACACTTAAACTCCAGGATATTAAATAAAAATATTTTGGGTGAAATAAATGCCATTGCTTTCTTAAGCTGCCTCAACAACTATTCTCGCTCATTCTTACCACAGTTCTGTCCTTCCCAGTTCCTGGATGATGTTTTTCCCCTTTTAATGTTCATTTAACTTGCATGGAAACTGTCTTTGACCTTCATTCTCCAGTTCAAAATAGCCAATCTCATCAAATTTATAGACCCCTTATCTCTGCCTGATTTATATTTGTTGAAGTGAAGAGATTAAGCAATCTTCCTCTCACCACTCATAGCAGTTTCAAGTAAAGAGATCAGTTTCAAGTAAAGAGATCACTCGGAAGAAAAATAAAAGTTTCCTTTTACATGCTATCAATTTTAAAAAAAAAGCCTGCTTAGCTGTTTGAATTTTGAATTTGTCAAATTGAAACAAGCATACTCATCTTTAGCTGCTGCTGCTAGTTTGACTTTTTTTATCAGCTACAATACAAAAATGAATTGTAATGTAATAGTTATGTTGTATTTAAAACCTAGAGGTCATGAGTTCAAATGGTGCTATGGTAAATTTAAAATTGAGGTTTACTAAATTCTGTTAGCATTTTGCCATATCATTATTGGGTTACAATTGTTCTTACACGTGTGATAACTTAAATATAGATTTTTGCTTCCTCTGGTAGTGCATATCTGTATATAATCTTGATATCTGTACACATTCTGCACATGGATGGGGGGGAAATGGACATGACATCGTATTAATTTGTTTTTTTACTTCAAATTGGACATGACAAACCATTTACTAGATCATGTAATTTGATTTATTTTAACACTTAATTGGTTATCGTGTTTATCTATACTACTTCCGTTTGTGAAAAGTAACTCACTGAAGCAATTTAAATCATCCTAAAAATTGGCTAAGATCTAGGCAAATATATTTCTTTTGTTTAATTCAACCTGGTCAATGTTAATTTACTCCAACTTTAAAATTTACTGCTGCAGCCTCCTTCATGAATTTGTATGACTAAAGTGCACAAAAATGCAGTTTCCATTAAAGAACCCAGTGATGGTGCGGCTTGCACAAATAATTCTTGCAGAGGCTTTGATTAACTTTTACACTATTCCAATGAGGATGTTTCTGTGGAACAGATGTTAGAACCATAGTTTCCTTGAAGTGCAAACACCTCTGCGAGAGAGAAAAAAAGTACTTTTAAGGTAAACCCTTGTACAGCATATAGTCGTTTAATTGATTTCTGATATACTTTCAGATTGCAAAAAGATGTCAAGGAACAAGAAATATTTTTAGCCAGAGACTTGTAAAATTATAAACTGTGCAACTAACCGGCATATGGAGGATTAAAAAAAAAGACATATATAAGTTACAGCTTTGGCATTTTTAAGTTTTAAACAAATTACCTGAAGTGACTGCTGCCCATTTGGGATTGGGATGGGGGTTCTGCAAGAGCATTGGGTACAATACTATAAAGCTGCTTGTAGTTGACTCTGTCAACTAAGCATGTGCATGAAATGTGTGCCGCTCACCATTCAAAAATTTGAGAAGCTGGTAAACAAAACTGAACATTTATTGTGAACTTTCTTTATACTGCGTTGCGTTGATTTCCCAAAGTATCTTTTCGTACAAGTTTTGACATGGTTTGTCTTTGCTTGAATGACTGACTGACTGTTTTAGCTTAGAGAGCCAACATAAGATCAGACAAAAGCTGATCTGTCCTGCTCTCGTGAGGACAGAGTCCTTACAAATTTTGCAGCGACTGAGCTTTGTTTAAAAATGGTTTAGAATACTTACACTTTTATTTTTAAAAGAGTTAAGGGATGTTAAAATTTGTTTATGGAAGTTATCATGTGACTTTCAATTCTAGATAGAATTTATCACAATCACAGAATTGTCACGGTGTAGAAGTAGCTATTTAATCCATTGTGTCTACAACTTGTGAGCATTTGACTTATTGCCGGTCTTTTGCCATTTTCCCCTACAACTCTGTACAAATATTTTGATTTAGTTTTAACTTTTACAAGACTTCTGTTCTATAATCCTTAGATGTTTGACTGGACATGGTAGTTTTTGTCTTCTGTTTTGATCTCTGTTGTGACAGAGAATGAAACCTAACTTTGTCCAGTTTGATACAAAGATACATTTCGAGGAGGAGTGAAATGCAGATTGTAGATAGTATTATTGAAGAGTATCAGGTGTTATGCATTCAAATCGCAGATTTGCCCAAGAACAAGATATGGTGCAATCGTAGTGCCCCTACCTCTGAGCCAGAAGGCTTGTGTTCAAGTCATACCCTATGCATGCATCGTGATGTGTCTGAACAGGTTGACTTAAAATATGAAGTTTTTTAGAATTTGCATTGTTTTGAAGTACCTGATTGATTATCATAACAGAATTAGTGCTCAAATTCATAAATCCAACACTTAAGCCATTAATTAAAGTGTTCCAAAAGGTGAAACTGTAAGTTTATGATCTAGAATCGGATTGAGCTGTAGGTTTCCCAATGGAAGCACCAGATAAATGTGCTGAACGACTTTTCTTGTCTTTGTGGTCTTATTGTGACTGAAGAAAAATTCAAATTCTAAATGTAGTAATACTTTAAATTTTAAATTGTGTATTACATTTGTATTCATAAAACTGACTATAAAAGTCTATTCAGAATTTTGACTATTGTTGACTATGGAGTGTCAGCTTTAAAAGTGTCCTGTTTATTTTCAATGCCCCACTGTATATTTCTCTCTTTTCAGTTGTCTATCACCATGGAAACAGTGCAACTGGTGGACATTACACTACAGATGTCTTCCACATTGGTCTTAACGGCTGGCTGCGCATTGATGACCAGATAGTGAAAGTGATAAATCAGTACCAAGTTGTGAAGCCCTCTGCTGAACGTACAGCCTACCTCCTGTACTATCGCCGAGTTGATCTGCTGTGAACTGTCAGTGCACTGTTGCTCTAGCATCTCACCCCTCAGAGCACCAACTGTCAGATAAACCCTTCCCTCCCTCATTGCAACTTTTCAAATCCACTCTCAGTAACTTCAGATTTAAGTTTAAAGGGGAAAAACCTGGGGATGTGCACCAGCAGCAAATCTTGTAGGTATATGTCTGTGACATCTTTCATAACATTTTAACTTCATACAAATCAGTTGCTAATGTTTTTGCTTTTGATAATAGGTAACACTTGAGCCCATGTTTTTGGGGGAGGGATAAGTGTTCCATTGTACTGAATGCTTTGGTGTTTTGATGAGAAAAACTTGCGTGTGATATTACTGGGTGTTGAGTAGCAGTAGGATGCTGACAGTTTTTAAACAAAAAGCTTAATGAAAATGCTTAAAACTGCACGTTACAAAATAACATGCAAATCTACATTTGAGGTTGAAATATTGAGACTGCTTAGATGGGTGATTGTAACTTTAATGCAGTTACTAAGACTTCTGATTGCAATTATGCTTCTGTGTACACAGTTGAAACTTGATATAAAAAGAAAAGATGATTGATATAATTCCATTAATGGTTCAGTCTGGCTTTGTTTACTTTGTGGTTTTGCTCTTCTCTCATTGTTGAAATAGAGCTGTACACAATTTAGTGATATTTATAGAAAATTGAGTTTATCACCCATCAGTTAATAAATTCATTTCAAGCTCTTTAAATAACTGTTTGGGCGTGAATTGGACGCAAGATCACAATGGTGCAAAGAATTTTGATTTGAGAACAGTCTGTTTCAGCTTTCCCAGTATTGGTACCAGAAAATGGTAAAATTTAAAACCCTCTGCAGTTCTAGAATTGAGTTACCCATTCAAAAACATTTAGACAAACCACCTTTTAATTTTGTTTGCGCCACCTTAATTGGGCTGTAACAAAATACTTCCAGTGAAATTTCACTGTAATTAAATGCTTCTTTTGCTAATTATAACATTCTTACAAACTTGCAGTTAACTGACAACTCATTCCACTATTGATTGCCACACAGCCATTATAGTGATCTCACCAACTTATTCCCATGCCAGTGGAATTAGTTGCTTGTTTGGGTCAATTAAATGTTACCACCTGTCCAATAAGTAATGATCTCATCAAAAGAAGTCCTCATTATTGCCATACTTCTGTCAGCTAACAGTTTGAATTAAAGTGCACCTGTATTTTAATGAACTGAATTCTTATTACTGCCGTAAGAAATGTCTCTCAACCCATTAGGCTGCGGCAAATGTTTTTAGTGATTGTTGTGAGGATACCAGTTTCTGTTGGGATGGAGGGTAGCTGGTGCTGGGGACTTAATCTCTGTTTTTAAAAACTTTTTTCCATGTTTGGTTGCCAGGGATTGATAGACAGCTATCTGCAATTTTTGCTTGATGATCTGTTTAGTTCATGTATTCAAAAACTTATTTTCCCAGCCTTTTTAATTCTTCACTTGTGCATTCCCTAATAAAGACTTCCCCGTACCTTTAAATCCTTTCTTAAATGACCAAACATGGCTGACATTTTAATGTGAGATATTTTCAGAGCTTTTTAAGAACTATACATACGTGGTAACCAAATGATTTGCTTTTAGATTCTGTGAACTTTGATCTTGAGTTAATTTGTTGTCTTGCAGATGAAACTACCTTGAATAAAAGTCTATTACTATGAAATATTGCAACGTGTAATCTGTTTAACCAAGAAGTTTGCCCCTATATTCTATTTGAATCTTCATTTTATGTAATATGCTTTATTTATCAGAATGATGGCAAAAATGGTTCCAAATTTGCACAGTATCTGTTGCTTGCTATTTGAAGTTTTAATCCTGCATATGTTACAATAAATTCAGTTATAACTTTTTTTAACCATTTCTTGGTTAAAGTGTGTGGTTAATATCCAACCTGAAGATTGATTAATATTAAAAGTTGTACCTAAGATAAGTTTAAAGTGTGAATTTTTCCCCAGTTAACTTGATACCATTCCCAGTTTCAGATTTTTGACTTGAGTAAAGTGCTGAATACTGCCTAAAAATTGCAGATTAGTACCATCATTAGTTAGAACGGGTTTTCTCACCTTGCCCAAAGTGATGCATTATGTTACCAGATCAACTCTACCTATTGACACAAGCAAGGAATTTATGAAACTTTCCCATTTGGGGAGACTGATGATAAAGCTTCAAATCACCAATTAGAACCAGTTCAGTACCACAAAACCAATTACACCACAGCAGTGGTTTATTTAAGTAATTTTAGCAGCCCAGTGGCATGCAACAGATGGGTCACTTGGGGGGAGAATTGTTTGTTTTATGCTTTTGTTTGCTTTAGTTTGGCAGATTGAGGTGAAGTTAAACACACAGTCTGAAGGGCAGCTGCCAGTTTGCACATGGTGCATAATTATTTGCTGGCACTATATGAACTTCATTCATAAAACTGACAGAATTGTCCTTCAGTTCTTCGACAATGTTTGATTTGGCTGTACAGCCCAGGAAACCAGACCTCGAGCAAGCAACAAATTTGAACTGAATTAAAATAGTGAATGTGTTTTTCCAAGAGTCTTAATTTTGTAATTAAGTCTAGTTCCTTCATCCATTTTTGTTCAGAGTTTGCCAGGAGATGAAGTAGTGATATCAATTCTCATTTTTGAGTTTTACTTGTACAGCCAGATGAAACTTCAGGACTAAGCTAAAATACAATAACTGCCTGTTTTAGGATTCAGTTGGGTTCACAATGTGATTCACGTGTACTGGAAGCTCCCTGTATTCACACCTAGGACCTTGACTTTGCAGCAAGGAACATGTGCCTTTTCAACTTAAACAAAAGTGGAACAGCTGCTCCCTGGTGTATTCCCCATTGGCAATGTTGAGTCAGTCAAGTTGTCTGGTTTAAATTTAAACAAATATTTGGCAGTTAACTGTTCCCTGGTGCATGTCTATGGAAAAGCCTGTACCAGTCAGAGTCCACTTGCCTTCCGGTTGTCACCCTCTTCTCATGCAGTGTAAACTTATTTCCATTAGGATCTTCTAATTTTTGCAATTCTGTCCTGATGTGCAAGATGGAAAACTTCGACGAAATGTTTCTGTTTTCAGCAATATCAGAACTGAAACTATTCATTTCAGTGATGCAAGTAAGGTTCACCAGAAATGCACTGAATAACTTACATTATGCAGTTGAGTTTAGAACAATGCAAAGGTTATCGATGTTTACTGTAAAGGTGTAAATCTCACCAACTTCTGGTCCCCACATATGCCCAGTCAACCACATAAGTCTGTTAATTGTCTTAAATTACACTGCTGCTCCAGAGGTTTTGCTGCATTTGTATCCCAATGAGGGACTGCATTCATCTTCGCATGAAGTTGAAGTACTTGTCCCTTAGGTAGACACCAGAAGAAATTGAGGCTGATCTATTCAAGATTGAATTTTTAATGGTGTGCGATGAATCTTAATTACATTAACTGCATCTCAATTTTTTTTCATTTTTAGCTCACGGTCATTTTCAAGTGCTTAAAGTTCCCACCATAGGAGTTGTTGGTTGGTTCACTGAGCTGACTGGTTTTTGTGCAAACGTTTCATCTCCCTCCTAGATGACATCATCAGTGCTGTGTAGCCTCCGTTGAAGTGCTGTTGTTCTGTCCCGCTCTGAATTTATATGATCCAGTCTATCATAGTGGGAAGAAGGATCTAGGCCCGAAATGTCAGCTTTCCTGCTCCTCTGATGCTGCTTGGCCTGCTGTGTTCATCCAACTCTACACCTTGTTATATCGTGATGGGTAGTCTTGTTTCTGGTTTTGTACTGTAGTGGTATGTAGATAGGGTCTATTTCAACACGTTTGTTAATTGCATCGGTGGTTGAAAAGCAGGCCTCCAGGAATTTTCATGCTTGTCTTTGTCTTGCTTGTCCTTGTTCTGTAACTTTGTCCCAGTCAAATTGATGTCCTTCGACGTTGGAGTGTATTGAAATGAGGGAGAATTGGTCATACAGTTTTGCTGTTTCGCCAGTTACTCTCCAAAGGCAAAAGACCCCATACCCACAATGAACAGGACAAATGTGATATAAAAATACCATGCAGCAACTGCGAGAAACACTACATAGGCAGATGGGCAGGAAACTTGCCACCAGGGTACATGAACACCAACTCACAGCAAAACTGCACGACCAATTCTACCCACCATAACAGACCGGATCATATAAATTCAGAGCGGGACAGAACAACAGTGCTTCAACAGAGGCAAAGGATGTCACTTAAAAGGAAAACGAAACATTTGCATGAAAACCAGTCAGCTCAGTGAACCAACCGCAACCCAAGCTACAGATCTTTGTTAAAACATTAAGTTCCCACCAAAAATCAATTTGCCACTTCATCGCTTTTCCCCCTTGAGTTACTCCTCAATTGATTTTGATTGATGTCTTGTCACAGCTCACAGTAATTCTGCTAGAGCAGTTTCTTTCCACTGCAGTGATACACCTTTGGACATGTTTCTCATTATCCAGCTTCTACATAAAGTTTCATGGTGACGAGGTACTGTTTTCAGTCGGAACTCATCATTTAAGTCACTCATCAATCAAATCAAGCAAACTTTTTATTTTAAGTTTCTGGGTGTTGCAGACTTCTCTGCAGCACTCAACAATTTTTGTTCCTGGGCGAAATTAAAGTAAAAGGCTGTACTCTGATCCTATTCCAGAAAACCCAGGTAATATACATCTGCAACAGGATCACAACTCAAAGAAATACTGTTCTGATAGAAGCTGAGAAATAGATTCAAACCCCAGCCAATTTGATCTCCCAAGTTTTTGGGATTTGTTTTCTTGAGGTGTTCATTATGTTCTGGAATACAGTGTCCAGTTCTAGTCGCTCAGTTATAGGAAGGATATTGTCAAGCTGGAGAGGGTTCAGAAGAGATTTACCAGGCTGCTGCTGGGTATGGAAGATCCGAGTCATAAAGAAAGGCTGGGACTCTCTTCACTGGCTTATAGGAGGTCGTGAGCTGACCTGATAAAGTTTATAAAATAATGAATGGTACAATAGTTGAAGATAGTCGTCTTTTCCCCAATTTCAAGACTAGGGGGCACATTTTTAAGGTGAGAGGAGAGAGATTTAAAAAAGACATGGCAAATTTTTTTTTTTTTTACACAGGGTGGTTTGCGTGTGGAATGACCTTCCTCAAGAAGTGGTGGATGCGGGTACAATTACAACTTTTAAAAGCCATTTGCATGGATACATGAATAGTAAAGGTTTGGAGGGATATGGGCCAGGCACAGGCAGGTGGGACTAGTTTAGTTTGGGATTACGTTTGGCATGGACTAGTCAGACCAAAGGGTCTGATTCTGTGATGCTAACAGTTTCTCTTGTGGATTGCTCAATGCAGTTGTCTCTCATCCTCGGATAACTTACACCACTGCTAGAACTCTGATCACTGCGGTGGAGTTTTGGATACCTTCTCTTTTCTATTATTACTAAAACCTCATAACCCTCCCTGAAGAAAGTGTGTGCTATCTGTCTGTAATTTGTTGTCATCTTGATTGCATTCATTTGATTGATAGGTGCAGCATTTTATCAGCCCTGTATAAAGTGACTTCAATCTGTTCAAACAGCTTCCCCATGTCTCAGGATCAGGTGAGAAGGTTGAAGCTCTTGGCTAGGCAAACCTGTATTGAGTGAGTTCCTGGGCCATCTGTAATCTTCATATCTACATCTATCTTGTTGGTTGTTTATTTCATAGACTGCAAAGTTGAACTGCAGTTCATAGAATTGAATCAACAAGTAAGGAATTGAGTTAAATTGAGGCTATGCCAGTTTTAGATAGTTAGCTTATTAAGAAATATCAATATGTTTAGTAAGCCATGTCTGGAGTCTTGGGTAGATCATCCCTGTATCAAGTATCCCTTGGCTTTAATTTGCTGTTGAAATATAAAGAGTTGTATTGTTGATCTTTGCACTTTTACACCTTATAAGAAAACCCATGGGCTTAGAAGGGCTGTGGCTGCAGGAATATGGAATTGGCTGAGAGGCAGGAAGCAAAATAGTGAACAGTTCTTTTTCAGACTGCGGGACACTATACAGTAATGCATTTTTTCTTCTTTTCTCCCTGGGTGGATTTACCTTTTAGGAACATTTGCTTACTTTACTACTTTTTAGTTGCCTGAGTTTTGATAGAGGCAGAAGGAGGTCACAATACTTGGAAATATTGCAATAAATAAAATTCTAACTCCAATTTAAAGTTGGGAGTTAAAATAGCATCAAGCTTCATTTGTGGAGCAGAATTTTAAACTTCTAATATACCTTATCTCCTCATTCACTCTTTAAGACCTGGCTCCAATTTTTCACCTATGCCTAAGTTTGTGACTCCCAAACAGCAGACATCGATTGTCTCTATTCTGTTACCCTTTAGTATTTGGAAAACTCAATCAAATGGCAACCTTACAAATTCCATGGAAAATAGCTGTAGTTGTGTAATCCTCTAAATGTATTCCTTGAAGGGATTATGCTTTTTTTTTGTTTAATAATTATTTCCAGCATTGTATCATCTTAACAGGTAAATGAGAAACTTTTCAGGTCAATGTCCTGATGACGCGTCATTATCCTGCAACACTGGACTGTTTTTTTTTCAAAGTATTAGTTTAGTACCAATTGTGAATTGTGACTTTGTGATGGGGAAGCCCAGTCCATTAGTGTAAAAGATAAGACCCTTTTCTCTTTATTCATGGGATGAGGGTGTTGCTGGCTAGGCAGCATTTATTGCCCACCCCTAATTGCCCAGAGGGCAGTTAAGAGTCAACCACATTGCTGTGGGTGTGGAGTCACATGTAGACCAGAGCAGGTCAGGATGGCAGTTTCCTTCCCGAAAGGCAGTTAGTGGGGAAAACAATGTCAGAAAAAAAAACAATCGGCAATGGATGCACGGTCATCATTAGATTCTTAATTCCAGTTTTTATTTTATTGAATTCAAATTCCACCATCTGCCGTAGTGAGATTCGAACTCGCGTCCCTAGAACATTATCTGGGTCTCTGGATTAAAGTCCAGTGAGAATACCACCAGGTCGTCGCCTCTCCCGACTGAAGTACTCGTAACAGTTTTCAACCAGAATGGATCATCTACTTAGCCCGAGCACTGTACCATAGAGCCAATTCAGTTCACTCACATGATATCAAGAAGTGGTTAGAGGCACCAGATATGGCAAAGCCCTGTTAACATTCCAGCAGTAGATATGAAGACTTGTGCTCCAAAACTTGGCACACCCCTAGCCATGTTTTCATCAAATAAGTGGAGCTGCAGGACAAACATTTTTAAAATTCTGTCCAAAAATCATGAACAAAATTATGACTTTTTTTTGGCAAATTAACTTTCTTAACACAATCTGTAATAGCTGTCCAAGTTGGAAAGTTAAATCACAATGTGACTGGGTGAGAGTATAAAGCTCTGTTGTCATTAGCTTCTATGTTAATGGTATGTATGAATTTTGCATAGGGGTTGGACTTTAACATCTGATAACAACTGTACAATTACCACTTGTCAGCCCAAGCCTGGATATTGCCCAGTCTTGTTGCATTTGCACATAGACTGCTTCAGTAGCTGAGCTGTCATGAATGGTGCTAAATGTTGTGCAGTCACCAGTGAACATCCTTCTTCTAACCTCATCATCAAGTGAAGGTCTTTGATGGAGTAGCTGAAGATGATTGGGCCTAGGATACCTTCCAATGAGGGCAAGCACGCCATAAGCCTCTTTTACTACCTTATCTACCTGTGCTGCTACCTTCAGTGATCTATGGACCCGCATACCAATACACCTAAGGGTTCTGTCATTCACTATATAATTTCCACCTGTACTTGACCTTCCAGATACATCACCTCGCATTTGCCCAGATTAAACTCCATTGCCATTTTTCTGCCCATTCGTCCACGGGAGGTGGGAAATTTTTAATGAATATTTCTCCTCTGTGTTTACCGAGGAGAGAATCATGGATGCTAAGGAAACAAGTTGGGGATGTTTTGGACTGCTTACACATTACCAGAGAGCAGGTGTTTGCAGCTTTAAATCACATTAAGGTGGATAAATCCCCTGGGCCTGATCAAGTCCATCCTCAGTCATTGTGGGACACTAGGCAAGAAATTGCAGAGGCCCTTGTAGAGATTTTTGCTTCATCTTTAGCCACTGGTGAAGTTCCAGAAGACTGGAGGGTGGCTAATGTTGTTCCATTGTTCAAGAGAGGTAGCTAAAACAAGCCAGGGAACTACAGGCCAGTGAGCCTGACATCAGTGGTATTGGAGAGGATACTGAGGGAGAGGATTAACCAACATTTGGATAGTCAAGATCTGATTAGGGATAGTCAGCATGGATTTGTGCGTGGGAAGTCATGTCTGACAAATCTTTTAGAGTTTTTCGAAGAGGTAACCAAGAGGTTGGATGAGGATAGGACAGTGGATGTTGTCTATATGGACTTTAGTAAGGCCTTTGACAAGGTCCTGCACGGCAGGCTAGTCATGAAGGTTAGGTGGCATGGGATCCAGGGAGAGCGAGCTAATTGGATTCATAATTGGCTCGAGGGTTGGAAGCAGACGGTGATGATTGAAGGTTGTTTCTCAGACTTGAGGCCTGTGACTAGTGGTGCGCCACACGGGTCAGTGCTGGGACCTTTGTTATTTGTTATTTACACAAAAGATCTGGATAAGAATGTACAAAGCATGATTAGTAAGTTTGCGGATGATACAAAATTAGGTGGTATCGTTGATAGCAAAGAAGGTTATAAACTTGATCAGATGGGGAAGTGGGCTGAGGATTGGCAAATGCAATTCAATACAGATGTGTGAGGTGTTGCACTTTGGAAAGTCAAACCAAGGTAGGACTTATACAGTAAATGGTAAGGTCCTGTGGAGTGTTGTGGAACAGAGGGACCTAGGAGTACAAGTACATAGTTCGTTGAAAGTGGTGTCACAGGTAAACAGGGTGGTGAAGAAGGTATTTAGCATGCTGGCCTTCATCGATCGAGGCATTCAGTACAGGAGTTGGGACACTCTGTTACAGTTGTATGTCGTTGGTGAGGCCACACTTGGAATATTGTGTAAACTGGAAAGTGTGCAAAGAAGTTTTACGAGGCTTTTGTCAGGACTAGTAGGCCTAAGTTATAGGGATAAATTGGCCAGAATAGGATTTTATTCCGTGGAACGTAGGAGAATGAGGGGTGACCTTATTGGGGTGTATAAAATCATGAGGGGTATAGATAGGAAGAATGCATATAGTCTTTTCCCCAGGGATGGGGAATTGAAAACTAGAGGACATAGGTTTAAGGTGAGTGGGGAAAGATTTAAGGAGGACTGGTGCGGCAACTTTTTCACTCAGAGAGTGGTGCATATATGGAATGGGCTGCCAGAGAAAGTGGTTGAGGCAGGTACAATAGCAATGCTTAAAAATCATTTGGATAGGTACATGGATGGGAAGGGTTTGGAGGGATACAGACCAATTGTGGGCAATTGGACCTAGTTGAGGGGGTACCATATCAGCATGGACCAGTTTGGGCCAAAGGGCCTGTTTCCATGCTGTATTACTCTATGATTCTATGATCTATATCTGTATCCTCTGACAATCCTCCTCATTATCTGTAACTGCACCAATCTTTGTGTTGTCCGCAAAGTTAGTAATTAGACCAGCTATGTTTTCCTCCAAATCATTTATGTAGACAGCAAACAACTGATCCCTGCAGAACACTGCTAGTCGGTCCATTCTGAAAAACATCCTTCCACTGCTACCCTCTGTCTCCTATGTCTAAGCCAGTTCTGTATCCATCTTGCCAGCTCATCCCGAGACCATCTGACTTCACCTTTTCGTACTGGTCTGCCATGAGGGATCTTGTCAAAGGCTTTACTGATGTCCATGTAGACAACTTCAACCACTTTTCCCTCATCGGTCATCTTCGTCACCTCCTCCAAAAACTTAATCAAGTATGTGAGGCATGACCTCCCCACACAAAACCATGCTATCTATTGCTAATAAGTCCATTTGCTTCTAAATGTGGATAGATCTTGTCTCTGAGAATCTTTTCCAATAATTTCCCTTCCACCAACGTAAGACTCATGAGTCTGTAATTTCCAGGATTATCCCTGTTACCCTTCTTAAATAATGGGACAACACTGGCTACTCTCCAGTCCTCTGAGACTTAGATGTCTGTCAAAGCTCCAGCAATTTGTTCTCTTGCCTCCCTGAATATTCTGGGCTAGATCCCATCAGGACCCAAGGACTTATCTACCTTAATACTTCTTAAGCTAGACAACACCTCTTCCATTTTAGTAGCAACTTGGCTTAGAAACTCAATACTCACTTCCCTGAGATCATCTTCCACCAATTTCTTCTCTTTGGTGAATACTGATACAAAGTATTTGTTTGGGACCGCACCTACCTCTTTTGGCTCCACACTTAGATTCCCTCCTTTGTCCTTGAGTGGGCCAACTCTTTCCCTGGCTACCATCTTACTTTTTATATACGTGTAGAAAGCCTTCGGAGTCTCTTTAATCCTATTTGCTAATAACTTTTGGTGACCCCTTTTGCCCCTTCTAATTCCTTGTTTAAGTCCTTTCCTACTTTCCTTATATACTTCATCGCAACCTCCTAGACCTTATGTATGCTTCCTTTTACTTTCTGACCAAGGTCATAATATTTCTGGTCATCCAAGGTTTGTGTAATTTGCCATACCCGAACTTCAATCTTGCAGGAATGTGCAGCTCCTAAAGTCTTGTCAACTGCTGTTTGAAATACTCCCACATGCCCAATGTAGATTTACCCTCAAACAGTTCTCTCCAATAAAAATTATCCAATTCCTGCCTAATATTGTTGTAACTTGTCTTCCTCCAATTTAACACCTTCATACAAGGACTGCTGTTATCCCTATCCATGAGTATCTTAAAACTCAGAATTATGATGACCACTCCCGAAATGCTCCCTCACTGAAACTTCACTCACCTGGCCAGGTTCATTTCCCAAAACCAGGTCCAGTATAACCCCTTCCCCTGGTCGGACTGTTTACATATTGTGTCAATAATTCATCCTGAATGGTCCTTACAAATTCTGCCCCATCCAAGCCTCGAGCATGTAGTGAGTCCCAGTCAATATAACGGAAGTTAAAATCACCCACCAGAAGAACCCTGCTGATTTTACATCTTTCCAAAGTCTGTCTACATATTCTCTCCTCTATCTCCTGTTGGCTGTTGGGAGGACTGTAGAATACCCCCAGCTTTATGACTTCATTTTTCCTTTTCCTGACCTCTACCCATATTGCCTCACTGCACGAGTCCTCTGATATATCTTCCCTCAGTACAGCTGTGAGATACTCCTTTACCAGTAATGCATCTCCCCCAACCCTTTTACCTCCCTTTCTATCACACATGAAATACCTAAAACCTGGATCATCCAGTTGCCAGTCTTGTCCTTCTTTCAGCTAAGTCTCTGTATGACAATAATGTCATAGTTCTATGTACTAACCAAAGCTCTAAGTTTATCTACCTTGCCGATTATACTTCTCATATTGAAACATATGCATTTCAGACCACCTCCCCTGTTCTTTTCAGCAGCATTTCCCTGCCTGTTCTTGTTCTTAGTAACATTTGCTTTGGTTTCTGCTCCTCTCTCACAATTTCTGCATCTACTACTCTTCTCCTCTGGTTCCCATCCCCCTGCCACACTAAACTCTCCCCAACCCTCTACCAAGTATCCCCCAAAGGACATCAGTCCCTGTCCTGCCCAGATGTAACCCGTCCAGTTTGTACAGGTCCCACCTCCCCCCGAACTGGTCCCAATGCCCGACGAATCTGTAAAAGGGCTAGGCAGATAGGCAGAGGAGGTGGGGTTGCACTGTTGGTAAGAAATGAAATTCAATTGATTGCAAGAAGTGAGATAGAGTCAGAAGGCGTAGAATCTGTGCGGGCAGAGTTGAGGAACTGCAAAGGAATAAAGACCCTGATGGGAGTTATGTACAGGACTCTGAGCAGTAGTCAGGATACAAAATAGAAAATAAATCAGGAGATAGAAAAGGGATATAAGAAAAATATCATTACAATAATCATGGGGGACATTAATGTGTAAGTGGACTGGGAAAATTAGGTTGGTAACTGATCACAGAAAAAGGAAACCATGGAATGTCCATGACATAGTTTGTTTTGGAGCAGCTTGTGGTCAAACCCACCAGGGAACAGATAATTCTGGGTTTATCAATGTGTAGTGAGGCAGACTTGGTTAGGGAGCTGAAGATGAGGAAACCCCTCAGAACCATAATTTGATAGAATTCACCCTGCAGTTTGAGAGGAAGAAGATTGAATCAGATGGAAGACATGCAACATTCCAGAATTTCAAGAGATTCAGGAGGCAGAGATGAGTGTAATGGTCACCATTAAGGAGAAGGTGCTGGGGAAGCTGAAAGGTCTGAAGGTGGATAAATCACCCAAACCCACGTGGGCTACACCTCATGGTTCTGAAGGAGATGGGTAAGGAGTTTGTACAGTCATTGGTGGTCAACTTTCAGGAATCACTAGAGTCAAGGAGGATCCCAGAAGACTGGAAAATAGCTTATACACCCCTGTTTAAGAAAGGAGGCATGTAAAAGACAGGAAACAATAGGTACATTAGCCAGACCACAGTTGTTGGTAAGATTTTAGGGTCCATTATTATAGTTAAGATTGCTTGTAAGGATAAAAGTACTTGGAAGTGCATGGTAAAATAGGACTGAGTCAGTATGACATTGTCAAAGGGAGGTCATGTCTAACAAATCTGTCAGAACTCTTTAAGGATCTAACAAACAATTAGGCAAAGGAGAGCTAGTGGGCATGATCCAATTGGATTTCCAGAAGGCCTTTGACACAGCTCTGCACAGGCGGCTGCTAAATAAGAGCGCATGGTGTTAGGGGCAAACTACTGGCATAGATAGATGATTGGCTGACTGGCAGAAGGCAGAGAGTAGGGATAAAGGGGACTTTTACAGAATGGCAGCTGGTGACTAGTGGGGTTTTCCAGGGTCAGTGTTGGGACCACAACTATTCATGTTATACATTAACAATCTGGATGAGGGAACTGAGAACATTGTTGCTATGTTTGCAGATGACACAAAGATTGGTGGGGGTCAGGTAGTGTTGAGGAAGCAGTGAGGCTGCAGATGGACTTGGACAGCCTAGGAGAGTGGGCAAAGAAATGGCAGATAGAATACAATGGGGAAGTGTCAAGTTATACACTTTGGTTGGAAGAATAGAGGCATACACTATTTTCTAAATGGGGAAAAATTTGGAAATCTGAAGCACAAAGCACTTGCGAATCTCCTAAGGTTAACATGGAGGTTCAGTAAGCAGTTAGGAAGGCAATGCAATGTTCTGAGGAAGCGTCACCGGACCCGAAACGTTAACTCTGTTTTCTCCTCCACAGATGCTGCCAGACCTGCTGAGCTTTTCCAGTAACTTTGTTTTTGTTCCTGATTTACAGCATCCACAGTTCTTTTGGTTTTTAATGCAATGTTAGCATTCATTTCAAGAGGGCTAGAATACAAGAGGAGAAATGTACTGCTGGGGGTGTATAAGGCTCAGGTCAGACCATATTTGGATTATTGTGAACAGTTTTAGGTCCCGAAAGATGTGCTGGTGTTGGCGGGGATCCAGAGGAGGTTTATGAGAACAACTCCAGTGATGAAGGGCTTGTCATGTGAGGAGTGGTTGAGGACTCAGGGTCTGTACTCGATAGAATTTAGAAGATTGAGGGGAGATTGAAACTTACAAAATACTGAGACACCTGGATACAATGGACATGGAGAAGATGTTTCCACTAGTAGGAGAGACTAGGACTCATGGGCACAACCTCAGCGTGAAGGGACAACCCTTTGGAGGAGTGATGAGGAGGCATTTTTTTCAGATAAATGGTGGTGAATCTGTGTAATTCATTGCCACAGAGGGCTGTGGAGGCAACCAATTGAGTGTATGTAAGACAGAGATAGATTCTTGACGAGTAAGGGGATCAAGGGTTGTAGGGAGAAGGCAGGAGAATGGGTTTGAGAAATACATCAGCCATGATTGAATGGTGGAGCAGACTCAAGGGCCAAAGGCCTAATTCTGCTCCTATATCTTATGGTCTAATCAGTGCTTTGTATTACTGTTACATGATTATTAACTCCTTGTATTCTAACCCTCTAGATAATGAGACCAGCATCCTCCCACCCACCTTCCTGCAAAAATGCCATCCCCTATTCCCAATTCCTTCACCTCCGCCGCATCTGCTCCCAGGATCAGGCATTCCACTCCCGTACATCTCAGATGTCCTCGTTTTTCAAGGATTGCAACGTCCCCCCCTCAGTGATTGAGAACGCCCTCGACCGTGTCTCCCGCATTTCCCGCAACTCATCCCTCACACCCCCTCGCCGCAATAACAACCAAAACAGAATCCCCCTCGTCCTCACGTACCACCCCACCAACTTCCGGATCCAACACATCATCCTCCGACACTTCCGCCATCGGCAATCCGACCCCACCACCAAAGACAATTTTCCCTCCCCACCCTTATCTGCTTTCCGGAGGGACCACTCTCTCCGTGACTCCCTTGTCTGCTCCACACTCCCCTCCAGCCCCACCACACCCAGCACTTTTCCCTGCAACCGCAGGAAGTGCTACACCTGCCCCTACACCTCCCCCCTCACCCCCATCCCAGGCCCCAAGAAGACTTTCCACATCAAGCAGATGTTCACCTGCACATCTGCTAATGTGGTATACTGCATCCGCTGTTCCCGTTGTGGCCTCCTCTACATC
>NC_063346.1:17363873-17373287 GCF_021869965.1 Rhincodon typus
GCCTCCCCCTCTCTCCCTATTTATTTCAGAATCCCCTTCTCCTCCCCCATTTCTGAAGAAGGGTCTAGGCCTGAAATGTCAGCCTTCCTGCTCCTCTGATGCTGCTTGGCCTGCTGTGTTCATCCAGCTCTACGCCTTGTTATCTCAGCATCCCATTTACTTTTTTTATGATTTTTCCTTTGTATTTGACTGTGATATTTTAATCTATGTACATGACTGTTGTACGTCTTCGAACGTCCATGCCTTCTAGCATTTTGCCACCTTAAGTGTAGTCTGACCTTTATTTTAACCTTCTACTGACACTGTTTACAATATTGCCTGCCTTTCTGCGTTGTGTCATCAGTAAACTTGGGCATATAGCTCTCTATTCTGTCATCTAAATTGCTAACAAATACAGTGAGTCAATGAGGCCCCAATACAATTCCCTGTGGGTCACCTTTAATCACATCTTGCCAATTAGGATACCTCCTGCTGCTTTGATAACAATGGTTTCTTGTGAGGCGTTTTGTTGAAAACCTGCCACAAAAGAAGGAAGTTAGGCTGAATCTTTATTAATAATTGGTTAGACCTCAACTGTAGTATTGTCTCCGGCTTTTAGTGTTACACTTTAGAAAAAATGTTAAGTTTTTGGACAACATACAGAGGTTACTTAATGCATGGTGGCCAGGATGAAGAAATTTTAGTTTTGTGGAGAGATTGAAGAAGCTGGGATTGTTCGCCTTAGAACAAAAATAGAAATGAAGATTTGATATTGTGGGGTTTGAACGGAATAGTTAGGGAGGTGCATGAGTCTGTGCAAGCAGAGAACATAAAATTAAAGTCATAACTAGAAGATGCCAAGGGAAGTGCTTCTTTCTTATTAAGTTATGACATGGACTTCATTGTCTGAATTGATGATGTAAAAATAATCAGTTATCCCTTTCAAAAGGGAATTGGATGTATAGTCAAAATGAAAGTTTTGCTGGACTATGGAGAAAGAGTCAGAGAGTGGTACTGATTGATAGCTCTTTCAGAGGGTAGGAGTGGGCATTAGGTTATCTCAGTTTGCTGGACAGCCAATTTTCAATGCATAGTGACATCACCAGTGTGGGTTCATCAAGTGAGGTTACTTGAGAAAGATGGACCTTCTTTCTCAATCTCTCTTCTCACCTGAGGTATGGTGACCGTCAGGTTAAACCACCACCAGTCATCTCTCTCCTATAAGAGATTCCTCCTTTGGTCTGGTCAGACTATGCTGACGATATTTACAGGTAACACAGACCAAATGGCTTCCTGTGCTGTGTGATTACATGAAGATTAAACAGCAGAAATTCCAGGCTACTGCAGAATTGTCCTTCCACTGTTGACAGAGGCATCCTATACATTCTCTCAGACTTTGATGTCTCACAGTAAGGAAATGTTATTTCTTTCGTTTAGCCCTGAAGCATGGCAAAAAATAGCGAAAGGGAAGTCAAAAGCCAGGAAACCCCTGATTAGGTGAATATGGTCAATAGTCACTCGACAAAACAGCAGCATTGTGGTAGACAGGAACAGATAAAAATATAAGTTTCAACATGTGAAGGCAAAATCATATAGATTTAGCTCTTTTAGTAGAGGGGGTGACCTGCAATAGATCAAAATCTTTATAACTAGACTGAGATAAGACAGAAAAAGCTTTTAAAAAGCTTTTAAAAATATTTGTTCAGTTGCCTGTGAATTTGAAATAATAGTTCACTTTCCATGGGTAACCCTTAAACCTCACAGACCAGAACACGAGGTGATGCAGCAGCCTAATGTATTTGCACAAAACAAGCTTTTTTTATTTCCAGCAGATCTTCAGATGTTTCCTTCAGAGTACATAATGGTAGAAACTCTGCCGTTTATGGAAATTAACTAATCCTGAGATTTAAATAGTTGGAAACCTGCAAATATAACCTCTGAACAATATAACAATAGAGCAATATCACCTCCCTATGGTGGAAAGAAAAGCACCAAATATGTGTCCAGAATTATCTACACAGCAAACTGAAGAGGATTTCCCTCACCACAATGACAAATTGAAATTTCTTTTCCCTATAATGCTATTTGAATCTGAACATTGATAAAGCATAGTTTTTAAATAAATAATTTCAAAACTTTGCTTTCTCTCATAAAGGCCTTGTTTTGTGTTTCCACCCAGACTTAAAAGTTTCAATGTATAGCTGGACAATCTGTATGTAACTTCTTTCCTGTAGAAGTTGCTGGGCAGCAATTAGCAGAAACTGTCAATTATTTTCTGGTCTATCTTGGAATGTGCTCAGCTTCTGGCTGAGCTGGGGAAGGCTTTTAACTCCCCACATGGGATAAAACCTAACAATTTTGCTCTGAAAGGTGTATGATACAACTGACCCATTAAGAGAGTCCTGATATTTCTTTTTATGCTTACCCCCCGTGCTACTATTTTAATTTTGTTGTAGCAGCAATTCTGTAATGTTACACCCAGTGTTGGGATGTTTATAGAAAATTGTGTTAGCCCTTACAAAATCTGAATTGATCTTTTATGCCTGTGCTTCACCCATGTTGCAATATAATAAACTTCAAATGCGGTTTGCAAATGGTTTTCAAATTTAAAGCAATATTTGCTCCTTAGCAAGCTGCACTGAAAATATATGTCTGGTTAGACTTTTAGGAATACTGAGTTCAGTTATAATATAAATGATACATTGCAGGTGGTTTGTGTTCTGCATGCCTGAATCCAGCTTACGATTTGAGCTGCTCTGTTACTGGAATACAGATATTTTGATTTCTGAGTGGCTATTGGTAACAGGCCTGGCCAAATGAGCAGAGGAAAAGAAAATTTCTCCTTCGAGTAGTCTATATTTCTTGGAAATGTTCAACAATTCTGGCGCCATCTATGCAGAAAGAAAGACTCAATATTTTAGGTCAAGGACATTTTATCAGTTCTGCCTGATGCACTGAGCATTTGTACTTTTCAATTTTTATTTCAAATCACTAGCATCTCAGAATTTTGATGTTGTTCTTTATCACCACAGTTGCCGACTGAGAAAGCATCTGAATGCTGCAAGGATGTTTCTCCTTATGGGAGAATCTAAGACCAGAGGGCATAGTTTCAGAATTAAGGGGCACCAATTTCAGACTGAGATGTGGAAGAATTGCTTCTCCTAGAGGATTGTGAGTCTTTGGAACTCCTTGCCACAGAGAGTTGTGGGAATAGAGTCCCTGTGTATTTTTAAGGACAAAATAGGTTCTTGATCAATAGGAGATCAAGAGTTTTGGGGAAAGGGCTGGAAAGTCCAGAACATTTTGAGTGTTCGATCAGTCATAATCCTATTGAATGGCAGTGAAAGCTCATGGGGCCAAATGTCTTTCCCCTGTTCCTATTTTGTATGCTCTTATGGACTGAATCAGAGCGATGTGCATCTGCATTGGAAAGATATCTTTGTGTAAATAGTTTCTGCTTTGGTAAATAAGAAAGACTAGCTCCAAATGGCAAATACCAGCAGTTAATGAGTAAATGAGGTCATGTGCACCTAGCAGCTCACAAAAAAACAAGTACTTTTGGTAACAGAAAAGTATTATTTGGTCCAACAAACCCATCTGCTTCATTGATCGCACCCCAAATTATCTGCCTTTTCATGACACCTATTCATCACTTCTGTCATCAGTAACAAATCAAATTCCATACTTAATCCAACAATACTGTTTTTGTAAAAATATATTCTTTCATGGGTTATGGGTGTTGCTGGTTGGGCCTGCATTAATTGCCCATTCTTAAATGCCCTGGGGTACGAGGTGGTGAGCCAGCTCTCTGAACCACTGAAGTTCATAACCCACAGTGCTGACAGGGAGTATTAGGGTTTTGCCCTAGTTACAGTGAAGGAAGAACAATATCGTTCCAAGTCAGGAAAGCATGCAACTTGGAAGGGAACTTCATTGTTGTTCCAAAAGAGGGGTTCCATTTCATGGGGCATTGGCATCAGTTTTGGAACTGGAGGGATCTGTACCGATGGGACGGTCTCCACTTGAACCGATCTGGAACCAATGTTCTAGCGAAAAGGATAAATAGGGTGATCACTAGGACTTTAAACGAGTGAGTTGGGGGGAAGGGAAAGGGAAAACGACAGGGAGTATGATGGTAAATAAAAAGGTAAGCAGCAGGTTAGCATGTGTGCAGGAGGGTTTAAGTTCAAGGCAGACTATGAAAGAAACAAAAAGGAAGGATAACTCAGGAGATATTATTAGAGATGTTGGAAATCATGAGGGTAAGAAAGCTAGCATAAAGGCACTTTACCTG
Organism: Rhincodon typus; assembly: GCF_021869965.1. Lineage (NCBI taxonomy): Eukaryota > Metazoa > Chordata > Chondrichthyes > Orectolobiformes > Rhincodontidae > Rhincodon > Rhincodon typus. The sequence goes on from NC_063346.1 coordinate 17,368,147, forward strand.
AATGCTCGTAGCATTCATAACAAGGTTGATGAGTTAACAGCACAAATCATCGCGAATGAATATGATTTGGTAGCCATTACGGAGACATGGTTACAGGATGGTCATGACTGGGAGTTAAATATCCAAGGGTACCAGACTATTCGGAAGGACAGACAGGAAGGTAAGGGAGGTGGTGTAGCTCTGATATTCAAGGATGCCATCAGGGCGGTGCTGAGAGATGATATAGATTCTATGGAGAATGAGGTTGAATCCATTTGGGTGGAAATGAAAAATTCTAAGAGGAAAAAGTCACTGATAGGCATAGTCTATAGGCCACCAAATAATAACATCACATTGGGGCGGGCAATAAACAAAGAAATAACTAATGCCTGTAAAAATGGTACGGCAATTATCATGGGGGATTTTAACCTACATGTAGATTGGTCGAACCAGCTCGGTCAGCATAGCCTTGAGGAGGAGTTCGTTGAGTGTATCCGTGATAGTTTTCTTGAACAGTATGTAATGGAACCGACGAGGGAGCAAGCTATCCTAGACCTGGTCCTGTGTAATAAGAGAGGAATAATTAATGACCTCATAGTTAGGGATCCTCTTGGAAGGAGTGATCAAAGTATGGTTGAATTTAGAATACAGATGGAGAGTGTGAAGATAAAATCCAATACCAGGGTCCTGTGCTTGAACAAGGGGAACTACAATAGAATGAGGGAGGACTTGGCTAAAGCAGACTGGAAACAAAGATTTTATGGTGGGACAGTTGACGAGCAGTGGAGGACTTTCAAAGCAATTTTTCAAAGTGCTCAGCAAAAGTATATTCCAGTGAAAAGGAAGGACTGTAAGAAAAGGGGTAATCTACCATGATGTCTAAAGAAATAAGGGAGGCTATCAAATTGAAAGAGAAGGCACACAAAGTGGCCAAAAACAGCATGAAACTAGAAGATTGGGAAAACTTTAAAGGTCAACAGAAAGCCACAAAAAGAGCTATAAAGAAAAGTAAGATAGAACATGAGAAAAAACTAGCACAGAATATAAAAACAGATAGCAAAAGTTTCTATAAATATATAAAATGAAAAAGAGTGGCTAAAGTAAACGTTGGCCCTTTAGAGAATGAGAAGGGGAATTTAGTTATGGGATATGATGAAATGGCCGAAGCATTGAACAGGTATTTTGTATCGGTCTTCACAGTGGAGGACACTAATGACATGCCAGTAATTGACAAAGAGACGAAGGTAGGTGAGGACCTGGAAACAATCATTATTACGGAAGAGGTAGTGTTGGGCAAGCTAATGGAGCTAAGGATTGATAGGTATCCTGGCCCTGATGGAATGCATCCCAGGGTACTAAAAGAGATGGCGGGAGAAATAGCAGGTGCACTGGCGGTAATTTTCCAAAATTCGCTGGACTCTGGGGCAGTCCCAGCAGATTGGAAAACAGCAAATGTGACGCCACTGTTTAAAAAGGGAAGTAGACAAAAGATGGGGAATTATAGACCAGTTAGCTTAACCTCTGTAGTGGGGAAGATGCTTGAGTCTATTATCAAGGAAGAAATAGCAAGGCATCTTGATAGAAATTGTCCCGTTGGGCAGATGCAGCATGGGTTCATGAAGGGCAGGTCATGCTTGACAAATCTTTTGGAATTCTATGAAGACATTATGAGCGAGGTGGACAATGGGGACCCAGTGGATGTGGTGTACCTAGATTTCAAAGGCCTTCGACAAGATGCCGCACAAGAGGCTACTGCATAAGATAAGGATGCATGGCGTTAAGGGTAAAGTATTAGCATGGATAGAGGATTGGTTGACTAACAGGAAGCAAAGAGTGGGGATAAATGAGTGCTATTCTAGCTGGCAGTCAATGACTAGTGGTGTGCCTCAGGGATCGGTGTTGGGACCGCAATTATTTACAATTTATATAGATGATTTGGAGTGGGGTACCACATGTAGGGTGTCAAAGTTTGCAGATGACACTAAGATGAGTGGCAGAGCAAAGTGTGCAGAGGACTGTGAAATTTTGCAGAGGAACATAGATACATTGAGTGAGTGGGCAAAGGTCTGGCAGATGGAATACAATGTAAATAAATGTGAAGTCATACATTTTGGTAGGAATAATAGTAAAAAGGATTATTACTTGAATGGTAAAAAGTTGCAGCATGTTGCTATGCAGAGGGACCTGGGTGTCCTTGTGCATGAATCACAGAAGGTAGGTCTGCAGGTACAACAAGTAATTAGGAAGGCAAATGGAATTTTGTCCTTCATTGCTAAAGGGATTGAGATTAAAAGCAGAGAGGTTATGTTGCAGCTGTACAAGGTGCTGGTGAGGCCACACCTGGAGTATTGTGTGCAGTTTTGGTCTCCTTACTTGAGAAAGGATGTACTGGCCCTGGAGAGGGTGCAAAGGAGGTTCACTAGGTTGATTCCGGAGTTGAGGGGGTTGGCTTATGAGGAGAGACTGAGTAGATTGGGATTATATTCATTGGAATTCAGAAGATTGAGGGGGGATCTTATAGAAACATATAAAATTATGAAGGGAATAGATAAGATAGAAGTAGAGAGGATGTTTCCACTGGCAGGTAAAGCTAGGACAACAGGGCATAGCCTCAAGATTAGAGGGAGCAGATTTAGGACTGAATTGAGAAGGAACTTCTTCACCCAGAGGGTTGTTAATCTCTGGAATTCCTTGCCCAGTGAAGTAGTTGACGCTACTTCAGTAAACGTTTTTAAAGATAAGGTAGATTTTTTTTGAACAATAAAGGAATTAAGGGATACGGTGAGAACGCGGGTAAGTGGATCTGAGTCCACGAAAAGATCAGCCATGATCTTATTGAATGGTGGAGCAGGCTCGAAGGGCCGGATGGCCTACTCCTGCTCCTAGTTCTTATGTTCTTCTGTTCTTATCTGCTGCTCTTGTCCTTTGAGCTGGTCGCGGTTGTAGACTGGAAGGTACTCTTGAAGGAGACTTGATAAATTGCTGCTTTGAATCTTGTTGATGGTACACACTGCTACTACTATGCACTTCTTAGCATTCTTAATTCCAGGAAATACAATCCAAGTTTGTGGATTAGGCATAATGCTGTACAGCATGGAAACAGATCCTTCTAAGTCCTTCCTATTGATATACCCATCTAGACGCCTTTTAAATGTTGTAATTGTACCAGACTCCACCACTGCCTCTCGCATCACCCTCTGCGTGAAAATGTTGGTCCTTGTGTCCCTTTTAAATCTTCCCCCTCTCACCTTAAACCTATGAATGTTGGTTTTGGACTCCCCCACCCCTGGGAAAAGACCTTGGCTATTCACTCTGTCCATGCCCCTCATGATTTTATACACTGATATAAGGTCGCCCCTCAGCCTCCAACGCTCCAAGGAAAATTGCCACAACCTATTCAGCCTCTCCCTATAGCTCAAACCCTCCAACCCTGGCAACATCATTGTAAATCTTTTCTGAACTCTTTCAAGTTTCACAACATCCTTCCTATAGCAGGAAGACCAGAATTGAACTCAGTATTCCAAAAATGATCAAACCAATGTCCAGAACAGTCGCAACGTGACCTCCCAACTCCTACACTCAATGCACTGACCAAAAAAGGCAAACACATTCTTCACTACCCTTTCTCCTTGTAACTCCACTTTCAAGGATTTATGATCCTGCACTCCAAGGTCTCTTTGTTCAACAACCCCAGGACCTTACCATTAAGTGTATAAGTCCTGCCCTGATTTGCCTTTCCAAATGCAGCCGCTCACATTTATCTAAATTAAACTCCATCTGCCACTCCTTGACCCATTGGCCCATCTGATCAAGATTCCATTACACTCTGAGATAATCTTCCTTGCTGTTCACTACACCTTCAATTTTGGTGTCATCTTCAAACTTACGAACCATAACTCCTATGTTCATATCCAAATCATTTATATAACTAACAAAAAGCAATAGACCAAGCACTGATCCATGTGGCACATCACTGGTCACAGGCCTCCAGTCTGAAATGCAACCCTCCACCACTATCCTCTGTCTTCTACCTTCGAGGCAGTTATGTATCCAAATGGCTAGTTGTCCCTGATATTCCCTGTGATCTATGAGGAGACACAACACAGAAGAGTAAAGTGATGTATTTTGGAAGGAAGATTGAAGACAGGGTAAAATGAGCTGGAACGGACCATCAGTCCTGCTCAGACACAGTGACTCCCACACTCCTACTGTACCAGACACACCCACACACTCTCCACATGGAACTGTAACTGGATTACAATGAGAGTTCCAGGAGATAATTAAACTTTGGCAAGGCGGAGATAATAACAAAACAAGCATCAACATCACAATTCATTCCTGAGAGGATGTTGGTAATCCCAAGATTCCGCAGATAGTGTGGCTGCAGATTTTGTCCCATGACAACATCAGAATCGTCCAGACAAAAATTCAGTTCGATTTTCCTTCTGTATGTTTCAGGTGATGCTCCATTAATGTAACACTTACTAACAGTTATTTTTGTAACTGGGTGACGTTTCACTGAACTGACCACAATACATTCCCTCACCTGTTGTGGTTGGTTGGCTTGCCGAGCTGGTTCGTTGTTTTTCCACAGACGTTTCTGTGAACCAGCTCAGCGAGCCAACCAACCACAACATCTGCAACCTGAGCTGCAAATCTACTCTAAAACCTTAGACATTCCCTCACCTTCAGAAATATCAGCTTGTCTTTTTGCTCTATCTGTTTCTGCAACTTTGAAAGTTTCTCCTCAATAGAATATCAATTCTCTTGAATCTCTCAAAGGTTTTTTACCAATATTTCTACAGTCCTTTATTCTTCTTCCCTGAGATCTCTGAGTAAACACTACTCTTTCTCAATGAGAATCTGGTGCATTTGAGTGAACTCGGATGTGATGAAGATCTGCAGACTGATCGCCTGTTCCCTAACTTTGGAATCTTACCATTTAATTTGACACTCAGAATCCTGCTATCATCCTGATAAATTTGCATTCCCTCCAAGGCCAATATATTCTTTCTAAGGTAAAGTGCCCAGAACTGCTCACAATACTGCCAAGTGCTGTCATCAGGGCTTTGTATAGCTGAGGCATGACTTTAACCTTCTTGGATTCCAGACAAAAAAAAAACAAAAACCCATTAGCCTTTCTGAGTTTTGTACCTGACAAC
>NC_063346.1:17373787-17401898 GCF_021869965.1 Rhincodon typus
GGAAGGGGGTTCTAAAATAAATAGGGAGAGAGGGGGAGGCGGATAGAGGAGAAGATAGGTGGAGAGGAGACAGACAGGTCAAAGAGGCGGGGATGGAGCCAGTAAAGGTGAGTGTAGGTGGGGAGTTAGGGAGGAGATAGGTCAGTCCAGGGAGGACGGACAGGTCAAGGGGGTGGGATGAGGTTAGTAGGTAGGAGATGGGGATAGGTGGGAGGAAGGACAGGTTAGGGAGGCGGGGACAAGCCTAAGAGTAGAATTTTTTTGGATTAATTTGTGGGACGTGGGCATCACTGGCTGGCCAGCATTTATTGCCTGTCCCTAGTTGCTCTTGAAAAGGTGGTGGTGAGCTGCCATCTTGAACTGCTGCAGTCCAACCGCTGTGGGTTGACTCATAATGTCATTAGGGAGGGAATTCCAGGATTTTAACCCATCAACAATGAAGGAACAGCGATATATTTCCAAGTCAGGGTGGTGAGTGGCTTAGTGAGGAAATTAAAGGTGATGGTTCTGATATATCTGCTGCCCTTGTCCTTCTAGATGGAAGTGGTCATGGGTTTAGAACAGGTGTGCCTGAGGCTATTTGGTGAATTTCTGTAAATAGTACACACTACTGCTACTGAGTGTCAATGGTAGAGGAAGTGTAAGCTTGCGGATATAGTGCCAATCAAGCAGGCTGCCTTGTCCTGGATGATGTCAAGCTTCTTGCGTGTTGTTGGGGCTGCAATCATCCAGGCAAGTGGGGCATATACCATCATACTCCTGACTTGTGCCTTTAGATAGTGACAGGGTTTGGGGTAGTGAGGAGGTGTGTACATGCCACAGCATTCCAAACCTCTGACCTGTTCTTGTAGCCACTGTCTTCATGTGGTGCGTCCAGTTGAGTTTCTGGTCAATGATAACCCCCAGGATGTGACATGGGGAATTCAGTAATGGTAACACACTGAATGTCAAGGAAGGTGGTTAGATTGTCTCTTATTGGTGATGCTCATAGACTGGCATTTGTGTGGCACAAATGTTACTTGCCAATTGTCAGCTCAAACCTGGATATTGTCCAGATCTTGTTGCATGTGAACATGGACTGCTTCAATATCTGAGAAGTCTCAAATGGTGCTGAACTGTGCAATCATCAGCGAACATCCCCACTTCTGACATTATGATGGAGAGAAGGTCATTGATGAAGCAGCTGAAGATGGTTGGGCCTAGGACACTGCCCTGAGGAACTACTGCAGAGATGTCCTGGTACTGAGATGACTGACCTCAACAACCACGACCATCTTCCTGGTCAGGTATAACTCTAACAAGTGGAGAGTTTGGCCTGGATTCCCACTGATTCCAGTTTTGCCAGGGGTCCTTGATGCCACACTTGATCAAATACAATCTTGATGTCAGGGGCATCAAAACTCACCTCATCTCTGGAATTCAGTGCTTTTTTTCCATGTTTGAACCAAGGCTGTAACAAGGTCAGGAGCTGAGTGGCCCTGGCAGAACGCAAACTGGAAAGATTATAGCTGAGCAGGTGCTGCTTGCTAGCACTGTTGATGACACCATCCATCACTTTACTGATGATTGAGAGTAGACTGATGGGGCAGTAACTGGCTGGGTTGGATTTGTCCTGCTTTTTATGTACAGGATGTACTTGGGCAATTTTCCACATTGTCGGGTAGATACCAGTGTTGCAACTGTACTGTAACAGCTTGGCTAGGGGAGCGGGAAGTTCTAGAGCACAAGTCTTCAGTACTATTGCCGGGATGTTTTCAGGGCTTGTAAACCTTTGCAGTATCCAGTGTCTCCAACCATTTCTTGATATCATGTGGAGTCAATCGAATTGGCTAAAGCCTGGTATCTGTAATGCTGGGGACCACTGGAAGAGGCTGAGATAGATCATCCACTCGGCACTTCTGGCTTAAGATTGCTGTGAAAGCTTCAGCCTTATGTTTTGCACTGATGTGCTGGGGTCTTCCATCAATGAGGATGGGGATACTTGTGGAGTCTCCTCCTCCAGTGAGTTATTTAATTGTCTACCACTATTCACAGCTGCAGGACTACAGAGCTTAGATATAAGACAACAAGGTGCAGGGCTGGATGAACACAGCAGGCCAAGCAGCATCATAGGAGCAGAGAGGCTGACGTTTCGGGCCTAGACCCTTCATCAGCTTAGATATGATCCATTTGCTGTGGAATCACTTAGCTCTGTCTATCACTTGATGCTTATGCTGTTTGGCGTGCAAGTAGTCCTGTTTGTTGGCTTCCCCAGGTTGACATTTCATCTTTAGGTATGCCTGGTTCTGCTCCTGGTATGCCGTCCTTGACTCTCTATTGAACCAGGGTTGATCCCTTGGCTTGACAGTAATGGTTGAATGGGAGATATGCCATGCCATGAGGTTACAGATTGTGATGCAGTACAGTTCTGCTGCTGTTGATGGCCCACAGTGCCTCATGGATGCCCAGTCTTGAGTTGCTACGTCTGTGCGAAATCTGTCCCATTTAGCACGGTGATAGTGCCACACAACACAGTGGTGGTTATTCTCAAAGTGAAGGTAGGACTTTGTATCCACAATGACAGCTTTGAATATACTTAGCCTCGATAGCCCTCTGCAGTAAAGAATTCCAGACATCCACTACCCTCCGACAGAAGAAGTTCTGTCTTTTCTCTCCTAACTGGGAAACTCCTTACTCTGACATTATGTCCTCTGGTCCTAGATGCTTTCCCAAAGATAGATCATGAATACACCAAGATTAATCTCACAAATATTGCTGCTAGCAACCTGGAAAGAAAGACTGCACTTAGGGTTCACAACTCTCATTTGTGGTTTGAGCCAGGATACTCTCTATTTATGGATAGCCTTCACTTTCTTGGAGCTACTCACATAACAGCAGCTGACCATAAAAGACAGGGAAAATGATCAGCCAAAGTAGTCCAAACTTTATAATGATCAATTTCATAACATTTTCAAACTGTAGGCCAAACTCATGTCAATAGCTGTTATGTTATGTGATCACAGTTACTGCATGATTAAACCTTACTTACAATCCAATCAGATTCCAATCTGACAGGGAATGCAAAATAAGAGTAATATGTAGGTTGTTAGGCAGTTGACATTTCCAGAGGATTCGAAAAGTATTAACAAAATGCAAATACATATTACTAGGCCTGAATCCTATTTTTTGGGAAGCGCTTGCTTCAACTTGTCACTAAACATACACTGCACTTTTTTTCTTAAAACAGCCAATTGTGAACTCTTCGATCTTCTCTGACAATCCTCATCTCCAACGTCCCCTTCCTCTTTAAAGTCCACAAATGTATCATCACCATTAAACTCCATATTTATTTTTTCTTGACAGTCTGCAACGTCGTTCCTCATTTTTATTCCCATTCTTATCGCAATGTAAAAGCCGTCTAAGAATGAAACCTGAAGGAACTAACACGCCCCGATTCTACGGCCTCCCGAAGGTATACAAACCGGAAGTACCCCTCAGACCCATAGTCTCCCTGCCAGGCATGCCATCACACAGACTAGCCAAAGAGTTACAAAGGAGACTAAAGCACCTTGTCAGCAAGTCACCCCACTCAATCCATTCAGCCCAAGAGTTCCTCAATTCCATCAAGGACATAAGAATAGACAACGACGAGACCACGGTATCATTTGATGTTACTGCCCTATTCACATCGATAGACATACCACTAGTAAGAGAAACACTAGCAACACTACTAAGACAAGAACAATACCCGAGTGACACCATCTCCACAGACAACTTGCTGAAGCTACTGGACCTATGCCTCACTACCCACTTTACCTTTAATGGCCAAATATATAACCAGATCAACGGGACACCTATGGGATCACCTATTTCCAGACTAACAGCTGAAGCAGTGATGCAGAAACTTGAAAGCATGGCTCTTCCGCTAATCCAACCGAAACTATGGATACGATACATGGACGACACCTTCGTCATTATTGAACGGACCGAACTAGAGGAGACACATGAACTAATAAACAACTCCCTCACCAGGATCAGATTCACGAGGGAAGAGGAAAAGAACAAACAGCTCTCATTCCTGGACGTCATGGTGGAACGCAGAACCAATGGGGAATTCCTAACAAAAGTACACAGGAAAGCCACACACACTGACCAAGTACTGAATTTCAATAGCAACCACCCTAACACACACAAACGAAGTTGCGTGAGAACACTTTCTAAACGGGCAACAACACACTGCAGCAACACAGAACTATGCCAAAAAGATGAGTACCTCTTCCAAGTATTCAAAGACAACGGATACCCGAAAAACTGGGTCAGAAGGTGCCTATTACATGAACAACACCAGGAAGATACTCCACGCCCCGACACACTCATCACGCTACCTTACATTAAGAACACATCTGAACTGACCACAAGACTTCTACGACCACTGGGCATCAGAGTAGCACACAAACCCACATCAACCCTCCGCCAGCTGCTAACCCGAACCATACACCCGCTACCTACCATGGACAGGGCCAATGCAATATACAAGATTCCCTGCAAAGACTGCGATAAACATTACATTGGATAGACAGGAAGGAAATTAGCTACAAAAGTACACGAACATCAACTGGCAACAAAAAGATATGACCAATACTCAACTCATCTCCATCCACATGGATAAGGAAAACCACCAGTTCAATTGGGACAACACCAGGACCCTGGAACAGGTGAAGCAGAGAAAAGCACAGGAATTCCTAGAAGCCTGGTTCTCCACTAGGAAAGCCATCAACAAACATATAGAGCTAGACCCTATATATGCACCACTGCAAAGGAAAACCAGAAGTGAGGTAACCCAGCTCAATAGACACCAGAGTTTAAATAGGCAGGAAAACACAACAGTGCTTCATCAGAAGCTGCACTGATGATGTTACCCAGCAGGGTAATGAAACGTCTGCAGAACAACAACGAACCAGCTCGGCGAGCCAACCAACCACAAAACCAGATTACATGATTACAATGTGCCCTATACTCTCTTTACTCTCCTTGGGCATTAATACAATTAACCTTATTGTTCCATACTCTGTCTAAAAGTCCAATCTTGCAGCAATGTCCTTTTCCAGATTTCTTTCTACCTGCCCTCAACACAGTCAATCCATCTTCTTCATACCTTTTCTTGTCATGTGCTCATGGTTTTTTTTGCACTCTTGTTTATATCCAGCAAGCCCTAGGACATCCTTAGACCATTTATTTTACTAATCCACTTACCAACTTCCTTTGTTGCTGAGGGATCAGTTTCTATTTGAATGCCAGCAACACCCAACTCATTATTGTTGCTCCTCCTTCTATTTTTGCAGACCGTACAAATAACTGTTGTATAGGTGTTGAGGGCCACTGGACCTCAAACGTAAACTATGCTTTCTGACCACAGATGCTGCCAGTCCTGCTGATTATTTCCAGAAATTTCTGTTTTTGTCTCTGATTTGCAGTATCTGCAGTTGTTTGGATTTTTCAGTGTTACAAATGGCCAGGGTAACAATTTTGATTGTACTGTGTCTGGTTGTAAGATAGCTGCCCCCAGTGCTTGATTCAGAATGGAGCTCACATGTCCAAAGGGCCTATTCCTGCGTTGTGCTGTTGTATGTTCTATGGAGCAGGAAACTCTTTACTGTCTTCATAGTATACATCAAGTCAAGAAACATATCAATCTAATTTCCAGAATAATGTTCTGTGAAGCACCTTATAGGATATTTAATTACATTCAAGATGCTGTACAGAAACAAGTTTTTGTTGCTGTTAAAAATCTCATGAAGCAAATTCAGCTGGAAAAGACAGAAATTTATTGTCCTCAATATTTGCAATTTCAAAATGTATCACTAATTTGCACAGGAAGTGTTTACACAGCAAAAAACAGTGAACAAATGCTAATTATATGCCATTCAGTGCAAAAGACAGAAACTGTTCAAGATTTTTATTCTAATAACTTGTAACAGCTTAAAACGTGATATAGAATTATATTTTTATCCAAAAAAAAATATAGGACTCTAAGGTCAAGTGAAAACCAATTTTTGAGTCTAGAATTCTTTCAGAGCAATGCTTGTCATCAATGATATTTGCATGCTCCACCCTATTCCACCCATTTCCAAGAAATATCTAACATAAATTTGTTAGTTGGCAAAAAAAACAAATTTTATTAAAGCAGCTATATCTCAATTTTTGATCTGACAGGCTGAGAATTGACTATTTGTATTTATTTATTTAGCTGCAGAATTTATTTAGCAAAGGTATTTTTTTCCCAGACACAAATAAGTCATTGAGTGTGGAGATCAATCATAAACTGATGTCATTCAATTTGGATCTTTCGTCCAATCTTGTTAGAGCACCTCCTCCATCATTTTCACAAATCTAAATAATCCATTTCTCCCTTCCTGAAGGTCTGCCAGCCCTTGTCCCTTTGACAGTGCTGTCCGTGCTCATGATAAATCACCAACTTGAAAAATCTTGAATGTTATCATGTTTTATAATGGAAATAGGAGTAGGCCATTCATCCAATCAAGGCTACTCCACCATTTAATACAATCATGTCTGATCAAATACTTTAATGACTTTTACCCACACTGTACACAGAACTCTTTATGCCATTGGAAGTCAGAAATCTATTAATATCTACTTTAAACTACTTAAAGACTGAGTTTCCATAGCCCTATGGGAATGAGGATTCAAAAGACTCAACCATCTGAATAAAAAAAACTCCTCACCTCTACCCTAAATGGCATCCTTCTTATTTTTAAATTGAGTCTCCTGTTTCTAAACTCCCCAATCAGGGGTCATCATACCTGCATCAACTCTGTCTATCCCTGCAAGTATTTTGTCAGTTTCAATGAGATCTCCTGTCATTCTTTGCAGCTCTGGAGATTTTAGGTCCAATTTGCCAAATTTCTCTTCATAGGGCAGTCTGAGCATCTGAGAACTAGCCTGGTGAACTTCATGCACTTTTGCACAACAATAATATCTTTCTTGAGGTCAGAAAAGTATTAAAGCACGAAGTAGATTTGGAGGCAAAACTTCAATAATATGTTGAATTATGTTTGTCAGGAATGGTCACTTAGATTCAGATATTAGAATATTCGGCTATTAATCCAATTCCAAAGGATAATTATTCATAAATGCAAAAGATTTTGAGATCATCACATTTCACGCAACAGGAAAGATGTGTCAAGTGTATTAATGTCAAATGAGTAGCTCCTTTAATGTAGAAGTGTAATCAGTCAAAAATTGACACAGATTCCAAGGAGCAGATGACTAAGATTAGGCCAAAGATAGATTTTAAGCATTGGTTAAAGAAAAAGCATGCAGTGGACAGGCAGGGAGATTTAAGGATGGAGTTCAAAAACTTAGTGGCTCAATCTCATTTTAATCACTTTATCATTTGTGCTGAGCCTTCACCTGCCAATGAATTCCGTCAATCTCTCTGCTTCTCTTCCTCAGTTTCCTCTTTTAAGATGCAAGTTAAAACTTACCTTTCCACAAAAATTTTGGTCATGTGCCAGATATGCCCTGATATGGGGCAGTTACTAAATACAAATTTTATATGAAAGAACTCATGGGAAGTGCTTTGGATGTTTTAGTTGAAAGCACTCAATGGTAGCACAAGAGGAATAGGAGTTGGATGGAGTTGCACAAAACTCAAAAAAGTAAAAGGCAAGCCTTTCCTACCAGATTCTTATGGCAAGTTATGAATTTATATGTATGTACCAGTCTGCAGTCTGCTCTCACCAACTGCATTAACCTTAACTACAAGGGGGTCTGTGGTGCAATGGTACTTTTCCCACATCTGGACTAGGAGGCTTGGATTCAAGTCCCAGCCACCCTGAGCTGTGTAACCACACCTTTGAACAGTTTTTTTAGACAAAGCCTACGCTTACTTGCTGCAATTAGAGATTATGTTCTTGACATATCATTGGATCACACAGACATAATCAAATCTTGGAAATAGTGTGATACTTAGCCTGCAAACGTCCCAATGTCTCAGCCATTTGTCATCAGAAATTCAAACTAGATGAAGGGAAGGGCCTGGCAGATTAATTAGCTCAGTCCCTAAAATACAAGAATATTGCCGGTTTAACGGAATTAATTATATCAGCAAAGTCAACTTCTCTTCTATAAAAGACAGAGATAAGGTTAGCATGGTGTCCTAGAAGGAAAAATCAGTAAAAATGGCTAAGGAGACAACTAGGCTGACTTGTCTTGTACACTTCAAAGTGAAGGTCTAATATGACCTGCCAGTTCATTTCCAAATATTAATGGTTTTGGATACCCAGTCTCTATTAATCAATGCACAATACTAGTATTTAATATTGTCATAATATCAGTATACTTAAATGGTTTGTCTGGTTTGCATGTAATGTTGCAATTTAAGCTCAGTTTTGCAACATGATCCACAAGTACTAATATTAATTTCAGACTATTTGACAGAAAAAATACTGATAAAATGGTATCATTTACCCTACGAGCTACTGCAAAGTGTGAAGACACATTTAAGTTTAATTTTGTCTTTCCACTTCCCTAACATCCACACTCATAATTAGTGTATTCTTCTATGTACTCGTTAGTCTCCTTTTGCAGTATTAATTCCAATGTCCAAATTTAGAAAAGTAAAGCATATGTTGCAACATTTCTGGAGATGGTACCCCATTACAAGACATTGAGTGTACCCATATATTCTTTTACCTCAATGATATATTTTTGAAATTCTTGTTGACCTTTACATTATCATATTTAAAGGATTCATAGTTCAGAATAGATGTGCACAAGATTCAAATAAACCATATGAAGACAATTCAAAAATTATTTTTACTTCTGTCATTGCATCATTAACTGGCAGAGCTTTCTGTTTGCCCCTTTCAGAATTAGGGCAGAAATGTTATTTTTTAAAATATTTTTTATCCACCAAATATATTTAGAATGGTGGAGATGCACACAGATGCAGTAATTTCAATTAGATATCGTACATATGTCTTTTACACAAGCACATTACGTGTATACATGAGCAGTCTTGGTTATTTACTTCGTGATTTTTACAGGTTATGCAATTCAGTTGTAGATAATCACTGCAAGAAAGAACTTGTACTTACACAGAACTTTTCGTATCTTCAGTATAGCCAAATTCATTCTCATGGTCAATGAATTTCTTTGCAAGTATCTTCCTGTTGTCTTGTAGGCAAACACAAATGTTAAGGAAACAAGGTTCCAAAACACCAGGAGCATAAATTACCAGTTAATTTGTTTTAGCTTATTGTTTGAGGGATGAATATTGATCAGGACACTGGAAAAATTTCACATTTTAATTTAAATTGTGCTGTGAGAGCTTTCGTGCTCATTTGAGAAGGCAATTTGAGCTTCAGTTTGGTCACACATCACTCTGTACTGAAGTGTTAGCCTAGATTGTATATGTTGCAGTGATCCATGACTAAAGTTGACAAGATGGTCGCATACGGGCTTTTTAGCTGACACAAGATGGCTGACAGGAGTTGGCAGCTATATTTGGCAGATTTTCACAGCCAGAGTTGTGTTACTGGATAAGGTAATAAAAAATCACGCGGGGATCATAAAAGGATCATGGTGAGAAGAAACATTAGGGAATTTACTCGATTTTTTTGAAACCAAGCAGTTCTAAGCATTTATGCATTTTAATAAGGGGCATTTTTGAAAGGCTTAAATAGGCTAAAGTCCCAAGTTTGTTATTTAGTAAAAAGTAGAAGGAAAAGTATGATCCCATAATTATATAGACTCTTTGGGTAATTGTCATTACATATTAAATATACCCATCAGAGTATGGTAAAATGCAACGCACAAAATCCACACAGAGATTCAGTTGAATTTTATGAGTCAACCATACACAGTAAAAGGAGGTCCCCGCAATGACAAGGAAGATGGAGCAACAAATGATGTAAACAGACAACCTCTAAGAATGCAAAAGAGGTTGTAAAACATGGAAAGATTATCAAGTGCAGCTTAAATGCAGATTCATACATCCAAAGATCAAGGGAAGTGTGACAGAGACAGATTACAAAATACAGAGTGAAGATGTGGTTATTTCCCCTAGTTATTTGTGGAATCTAAACAAACTTTTAGTCATTTTTATAAATGATTTGAATGTGAACATAGGAGGTCTGGTTAGCAAGTTTGGAAATGACATTAAAATTGGAGGTTAGTGGGCAGCACAGAAGGGTACCTCAGAGTACAACGGGATCTTCATTAGATGGGCCAATGGGCTGAGGAGTAGCAGATGGAGTTCAATTTAGATAAATGTAAGGTGCTGCACTTTGGAAAGGCAAATCAGGGCAGGATTCATACAATTAATGATAATGTCTTGGGGAGTGTTGCTAAACAAAGAGACCTTGGAGTACAGGTTCATAATTTCTTGAAAGTGGAGTCACAGGTAGATAGGAGAATGAAGAAGGCATTTGGTACGCTTGCCTTTATTGGTCAGTGCATTGAGTATAGGACTTGGGAGGTCATTTTGTACTGTACAGGACATTGGTTTGGCCACTTTTGGAGTGTTGCGTGCAATTTTGCTCTTCCTGTTTTGAGAAGAATGTTGTGAAACTAGAAAGGGCTCAGAAAAGATTTAGGAGAATGTTGCCAGGTTTGGAGGGTTTAAGCTGTAGGGAAAGGCTGAATAGGCTGGGACTATTTTCCTTGGAGTATTGGAGGCTGAGGCGTGACTTTATAGAGGTTCATAATATTATGAGGGGGTGGATGGGGTAAATAGGCAAGGTCTTTTCCCCAGGGTGGGGGAGTCCTAAACTAGAGGGCATTGGTTTAAGGCGAGACGGGAAAGATACAAAAGGGACCTAAGGGGCTATGTTTTCACACAGATGGTGGTGCTTGTATGGAATGAGCTACCAGAAGAAGTGGTGGAGTTTGGTACAATTACAACACTTAAAAGACATCTGGATGGGTATATGAATAGGAAGGTTTTAGGGGGATAAGGGCCAAATGCTGGCAAATGGAATTAGATTTATATAGGATATCTGGTCGGCCTGGACAAGTTGGGCCAAGGGTCTGTTTGCATGCTGTTTATTTCTGTGACTCTATAACTTGGTAAAGTTGTGAAGTGATTGAATTTCACCCTCAACAGTGGCATTCGAATAGATGCTTTTTATTATGAAAAGAAAGTTAGTAAGGGAAAATGTTTAGAGTAGAACCAGTAAAAGATTAATTCAAGGACTAAACTAGTTTAAAATTCACTTACATCTCCAAATAGTGGGGCTTGTAATTCCAACTGCAAGTCAGGACTGTTTGTTTGATCTGTCAGGCTGAAGTGAGAGAGGGGCTGTTCCCAATTTGTCGGCTATGTCACAGAATTGTAGTCACTTTATTTTAGAGTCATTTTTAAACAATTTATAACACTTCATAGAAATTAATATCCTTCCTAATCTCTGTACTAACTCTAGTAGAAAACTTGGAAGAATTCTTAGTTAAAAGCAAATATTTAGGTTATTGGAAAATAATGAAGTGTAGCTGGCAAATGTTTGGGAAGGAATATAACTGTCAGAAGCATTGTAACATCCCAAAGACAAATGATGAAGACTCCCTTGTCCGCTCCACACTCCCCTCCAGCCCCACCACACCCGGCACTTTTCCCTGCAACCGCAAGAAGTGCTACACCTGCCCCTACACCTCCCCCCTCACCCCCATCCCAGGCCCCAAGAAGACTTTCCATATCAAGCAGACGTTCACCTGCACATCTGCTAATCTGGTATAATGTATCCGTTGTTCCCGTTGTGGCCTCCTCTACATCGGGGAAACCAATCGGAGGCTCGGGGACCGCTTTGCGGAACACCTACGCTCGGTTCGCACTAAACAACTGCACCTTCCAGTCGTGAAGCATTTCAACTCCCCCTCCCATTCCTCAGACAACATGTCCATCCTGGGCCTCCTGCAGTGCCATAACGATGCCACCCGAAGGTTGCAGGAACAGCACCTCATATTCCGCTTGGGAACCCTGCAGCTCAATGGTATCAATGTGGACTTCACAAACTTCAAAATCTCCCCTCCCCCTACCACATCCCAAAACCAGCCCAGCTTGTACCCGCCTTCCTAACCTATCCTTCCTCCCACCTATCCCTTCCTCCCATCTCAAGCCCCACGCCCATCTCTTACCTACTAACCTCATCCCGCCCCCTTGACCTGTCCGTCCTCCCTGGACTGACCTATCTCCTCCCTAACTCCCCACCTACACTCACCTTTACTGGCTCCATCCCCGTCTCTTTGACCTGTCTGTCTCCTCTCCACCTATCTTCTCCTCTATCCATCTTCTATCCGCCTCCCCCTCTCTCCCTATTTATTTTAGAACCCCCTTCCCCTCCCCCATTTCTGAAGAAGGGTCTAGGCCCGCAACATCAGCCTTCCTGCTCCTCTGATGCTGCTTGGCCTGCTGTGTTCATCCAGCTCTACACCTTGTTATCTTATAAATGATGAAGGTATCTGGTAGACATCAGGAGATCATGGGAGGACCTAGGGCTGTCCATAGAGGTGTCCATCATTGATCGTGTGTTTAATGGATTGGATGTATAGATTAGGGGGATGTGGCTAACAGTGACATCAATGTTGCATGTAATTATTCTAATGCGAAAGATAAAAATGTATTCAGCTGGGGAAAGTTAGAGTGTCATTGACCTCTCCTCTGATCTGAACTGTATTTAAGAGGGCAATTGTACCCCATGAAAAGCCAGATTTGGAGCGGTATCTGGCCTCTCCCACATGTGGTGTAAAGAATGTCTGAATAAAGATTGCTTGTACAGCTGAACACAGAACTCAAACCTCCTCTTTGATATTTCTCCCTACCACAGTACGTCACTAGGGGTGTACCATAAGGATCTGTGTTAGGGCCTTATTTTTTTTTAAATTAACGACTTAGATAATGGCATAGAAAGAAATATATCCAAATTTGCTGATGATAAAAAGCTAGGCAGCAGAGTAGTGAGTTTAAATGATAGCACAAAATTACAAAGGGATATTGATAAACTAAGGGAATGGGCAAAACTGTGGCAGATGGAGTTCAACGTAAGCAAGTTATCTATTTTGGACAAAAAAAGGATAGATCAGGGTACTTTCTAGGTAGCATGGTTAAATACAGTGGATGTCCAAAGAGACTTGGGGTTCAGGTGCTCAGATCTTTAAAATATCATGAAAAGTGCAGAAAATAATCACAAAAGCTAATGAGATGCTGGCCTTTATATCTAGAGGACTGGAGTATAAAGTTGCATAAATTATGTTGCAATTATCCAAAACCTTGGTTAGACCCCACCTGGAGTACTGAGGGCAGATCTGGGCACCATACCTTAGGAAGGATAAATTGGTCTTGGAGGAACACAATGTATGTTTACAAGAATATTACCTGGACTTCATGGGTTAGGTTATGAGGAGAAATTATACAAATTAAGTCTGTTTTCTTCAGAATTTGGAAGGTTAGAGGATGATCTGATCAAAGTCTTCAAGATTTAACAGGAAAAGACAGAGTATGTAAAGATAAACTATTTCCAGTGGGTATGGTTTCTAGGGGGCATAGTTTTAGTATTAGTGCCAGACTATTCAGGAGAGATGTTATGAAGTATTACTATAAACAAAGGGTGGTAGATATTTAGAACTCTCTTCCAGAAACGGCAGATGCTTGATCAGTTGTTAGGTTTAAATCTGAGATAGAAACATTTTTGTTAAGCAAAGGTATTAAGGGATATGGGCTAAAGCCAGTTATGTGGAGTTAGGTCACAGATCAGCCATGATCTCATTGAATGGTAGGACAGGCTCAAGGGGCTGAATGGCCTACTCCTGTTCTCAAGCTCCTATATGCTTAAGTCTTTGGAGTAGGGCATCAACCCACCAGTTTTTTTGACAAGTGCAAAGGGGTTACAATTGAACCAAGGCTGATTCCCAACATAAATGAAAAGCTGTTGCAATAAAGCAAAACAATGGAAAATGTCAGGAACATGGAACCTAAGTCTGAGATCTCTGATAAGGCATATTATTTTTACAGTTTAAAAATGAGGAATTAGAAGGTTAACAATTAAAAAGAGAAGGAAGAATATAGCAAGACATGGGGCAAGACTAAAATAGAAAATTAGTTTAGTAATTTTGCAATCATCAGTGTTATGCAACTCTGGTTCAGGTCTTAGCACACTTTCATTCCCAACTGACAAGCCCTAGTTTGAATTTGGCAGAAAAGGTGCAGTACACTGTCAGGAATACATAATATTCTCCAATGGGGAGTCTTTAAAATATGCAGATCATTTTGATCATCACATGCCTCACTGGATACAAAAAAATTAACTCACTGCAAAGAGAAAAAAATCAAAAGACAACTCACATGACAGGTAAACACAGCTATTGACATAAGGCATAGGACATCAGGGTCAAACAGCAGAAAATATCAACCTGGATTTTAGAAAATCTTCCATTAGCCACAAGCTCCAAGAAGCACAAGATGCTTTAGAAGCAATATCCTCTCCATTGCTTTTCAAAATGTGGAGGTGCCGGTGTTGGTCTGGGTTGGACAAGGTGAAAAATTACACGACATCAAATTATAGTCCAACAAGTTTATTTGAAAACTCTAGCGTTCGGAGCATTGCTCCTTCCTCAGCAGTAATGAGAGAACAGATATCAAGACACAGAATTTATAAGTAAAAGATGAAAGGAACATACAACTGTTGCAAATGTATTGAATAAACCTAAAATGGCTGACTGACTCCCTCCTGTTAAATCTTTGATCAGTTAGAAAGGAGATGCAGGTTTTGATTGATTAAAATGCAAATCCCAGAAATTCTTTCAAGCCACTGCCCCAAGATAGCTAAAGGTTTTATCAGCACATACAAAAGGTGACATCTCACGTCAGACAATGCGTTTTAGGTGAGTTCTTGATTAGTGTCTGTTTTTGTTTAAACCTGGAGTCAGACCGTATTTCTAAAGCAGGAATTCATTCAGTCAATGCAGCATTTTGTGTGTTTACAAATTGTGTGCTTTTTGAACAAAATAGAATGTATCTGCAAATACAGATGAAAATGCAAATTCACCCCATAGATGTGTGTGTGTGTGTGTGTGTGTGTGTGTGTGTGTGTGTGTGTATGTGTGTGTGTGTGTGTGTGTGTGCATGAGAAAGACAGCGTGTGAGTGTGAGGGAATATGTGTGTGAGAGAGTGTGAGTGCGAGTGCATGTTTGTGAGAGAGACGGTGTATGTGAGTGTGTTTGTATGAGTGTGTGTGTATGTGTGCGTGTTTGTGAGAGTGTATAGTGTAGTGGGGTCACCTGTAATGCGACATGAACCCAAGATCATAGTTGAGGCCATCCTCATGGGTACCGAACTTGACTGTCAGCCTCTGCTCTGCGACTCTGCGTTGTTCTGTATCCCAACGTTGCCTTGGAGGACGTTTACCCGAAGATCCGAGGCCAAATGCCTTTGACCACTGAAGTGCTCCCCCACTGTGGAGGAACATCCCTGTTCTGGCGATTGTTGTGCGGTGTCCTTTCATCTGTTGTTGTAGTGTCTACATGGTCTCACCAATGTACCCTGCCCTGGGGCAGCCTTGCCTGCAGCGTATGAGATAGACAACGTTGGCCAACTCACGAGTATCTGCCATGTATGTGGTGGGTGGTGTTCCCATGTGTGATGGTAGTGCCCATGTTGATGATCTGACATGTCTCGCAGAGGTTGCCGTGGCAAGGTTGTGCGGCGTTGTGGTCGATGTTGTCCTGAAGGCTGGGTAGTTTGCTTCGAACAATGGTCTGTTTAAGGTTTGTTGGTTGTTTGAAAGCGAGAAGTGGAGGAGTGGGGAAGATCTTGGTGAGGTGCTCATTGTCATTGATAATGTGTTGAAGGCTGCGAAGACCTGGGAGTAGTTTCTTCACTCTGGGGAAGTACTGGACGATGAAGGGTACTCTATTGGTCGTTCCCGTATCTGTCTTCTGAGAAGGTCTCTACCGTTTTTCGCTGTGGCCCGTTGGAACTGGCAATCGATGAGTTGAGCATCATATCCTTTTCTTATGAGGGCGTCCTTCAACACCTACGGGTGTCTGTCGTGTTCCTCCTCATTTGAGCTGATCCTGTGTACACGTAGGGCTTGTCCATAGGGGATGGCATTTTTAGTACGTTTAGGGTGGAAGCTAGAGAAATGCAGCATTGTGAGATTATCCGTAGGCTTGCAGTAGAGTGAGGTATTGAGGTGTTCGTCCTTGATGGAGATGCGTATGTCCAAGAATGAGACTGATTCTGAAGAGCGGTCCATGGTAAATCTGATGGTGGAGTGAACTTGTTAGAGATGAGATAAAGCAGGCGAAAGAATTCCCCAAACAGTGGCCATAAAGTAGGAAGAAGTAAACAAGAAAAAATATCAGTGCTGGTAATAATGGCAATAACCATGGGTGACTTTAATCTACAGATAAACTAGAAAAATCAGATTGGCAGTAATTAGCTGGAGTTTGCAGATGGTGTTTTGAGATAGCTTAAAGTATTGGCAAAGACCTGTAGCTCAGGTTGTGGATGAGGTTGTTGACTTGCTCGCCAAGCTGGCTCGTTTTTGTCTTCGAGATAGCATTTTAGAGCAGCACTTTCTGGAGCTGACCAGAGAGCAAGTTATACTAGATTTGACATTCTGTAATGTTAAATTTAGGATTCATTAATGACCTCAGAGAAAGGCATTTAAGATAGCAGTGAACATAATATATTTTAATTTTTCACCCAGTTTCAAAGGAAGAGGATTGAGTCTAAGGCTATTATTTTAAACATATATAAGGGTAACTGGGCATGAAAATGAGCTAGCTGAAGCAAGCTGGCATATTTGGCTAGGGGACAGATCAATAGTGACACAGTGGCAAACATTTAGGGAATATTTCAGAATAAGTATATTCCCACTATAAAGAAATATTCTAAAGAGTCCCACCATCCTTATTAACTGAAGACGTTAGGGGAAGCATCAAACTCAAAGAAAATGCATGTAATTGCGCAAAGGTGAGTGGCACATCAGATGATTGATTAGATATATAAAGAATGGTGGAAAAATGCTAAATTGTTAAATGGAGAAGTCAGAGAAAATCTCTCAACAGAGTGTTTCTAATACTTCTGAAATTGCAATAAAAGGATCTTGATTCTTTATATTTTATTTTGACTCAGCTGCTTTGCAAATATGGATTTCAAACCTTGCGTATATAGGTTCCTCCCATGTGATACTGTACTATGTAATTAATCCAAAGATTTCTTTATCAAATTGTAAGCTTTTATCTTGTCAAGTGTTTTATACTCCTGTTATCTCTCTCTTATTCTTCTAATCTGAAAAAGAAATCTTTTTAAAAATTTAACAGGAAAGATGTTTAAGTAGTTGGCCATTCTGAGTAATGTACTATCCTGGTTTCTAATTATATTAATGTGACATGAATTCTTGCCATTCTTAACAGTTGGATGGTTCCAGTATTTATTCTATAATTAACATTTTACTTTTATGCCCATGTGTGATATTGCCATCTCTGTCTCTGGGCCTCCTTTATTGTGTTTAAAATATTGTTTATACTTTTTTTGTTGTTGTCTGTGCTGAGCACTAATTTACTTACAGGTGATAGCATGTGTGTGTTATTTCCATATCCCCTTTTAGGTAAATTCTTTTCCTATCAGCTTTGACAGAGTCTTTCCTGGTTGAGTCCCACATGTATCTTTACCCTAAATTAGTTTCACCGTCTATGTGCACTCTACCTCATTAGTTTATACTTATTTTTCAAACAAATCCATATTTCTAAACAGATATTGTTAGTTAGTCTTTGGAATTCCCTTCCACTGTGAATGCTGAAAGCCAGGTCATTGAATGTATTCAAGGTCAAGTTAGTCAAAATTATGGAGAAAATAGAGTTGATAAAGTGGAGCTCATTTGTGATCATATTAAATACAGAGCAGGCTCAATGGGCCAAACTTGATTGATCTTCAATTGTCATTAAAGCCCCATCCTTTGATAAATTTAAGTTAATCTAAAATTCTAAGTCATCACCTGCCCTTATATTCAAATACCTACATTTGTTTCAGTCATCCAGTCACCTTCACACAGCAATATCTTCAAACTAATATTCTCATCCTTCACCTTAGATCCTTTCGTGGTCCTGCCCTCCACAACTCTGCAACCTCCTTCAATTCCGACTCACTTAATCCTACCATTCAGTCATATAGGCCTTAAAATTCTCAGCTTCTCCACCTGACCTATCTCCTTAAAACTTACCTCTTTAATCAAGCTTTCACTCACCCTATCAAATATCTTTGGCTTCATGCCAATTCTTTCCTGAATGCACTTGTTTGGTGTGCATTAGCCCTCTTCCTCTTTTTCCTTTGTGATGTTTCTCTTTAAACTGGTTGCTTATCCATTGTTTTATCCAATTTCTGACAAAATAATAAATGATCTACAAGTGTTTCCAGCAATTTCTATTTTGTTGCATATTTTCAGCATCTGCAATTTTCATTTTAAAAAAAATCCTTTATGACGCGAGAAATTAAGAGAAACTGAAAAAAGACAAGACACACCCAACCTGCCTGAGGCAGCAAGCAACTCTCAAGTCTGGTCAACTAAGGCCCTATGTAAGTTTAATATAACCTCTCTGCATTTCAATTTTATCCCTTTGGAAATGAACCACAGTCCTTTTCTAATTAGCGAATTGTAATGATTTGTGTATCTGTAAGACTAGACTCCAATTTTTGTTTTTGTATCGCATTTAGACTCTGAAGGAAGAAGTTTCTAGACCCTAAGGGCGCACCGTTGGAAGTGGAAAGATGGCTGCGAAAACAAGATAGTTTGACAATAGAAGACAATAGAATCAGGGGTTACAGGATAAAGGGCAGGATAGTGGACTTGAGGAGTGTCGGATCAGCCATGATCCTATTGAATGGCAGGGCAGATTCAGGGAACGAATGGACTACTATTTCTTATAGTCTTAATAAGCAAGATACCAGTAGGCCATGCAGAATACCATTTTAGGACTGAAATATAAAACATTCATCATTATATTAAAGTCTGAAAATTATCTATATTTCTAACACAATTGTTGCAAGATAAGCAGCAGCGTAAACTTTGTAACTAAATTTCTGTTCCTATGCAAAACAAATTCTAACTTCATTTTTTTGCAGCAGCGGCGGGAGCAGTGAGAGCGAGGACCAGGGGGCTGCCAGGAAGGTAAGTTAATCCTTTAAACACTTACCTCGTGGGATCAGTGGCCTCCATTTTTGCAGCAGCAGCGGGAGCAGTGAGAGCAAGGACCAGGGGGCTGCCGGGAAAGTACGTTAATCCTTTAAAAGCTTACCTCGTGAATAGGCGGAGCGCACGCTGAGCAGGAGCGGACACGGGACGGCTGAGTAAGTGAGGTAATATATTTGGGCGGTTGCTTTATCTGAAACACTACTTAGGTAGTGTCTCCCACACATCCTCCTCCTCTAACCAAAAAAAAAAGGTTCTGAGCGCCGATTTGGTAAGGTTACTAGTTTTTTTTTCAGAATTCAGAACAGTGGGAATGGGTGTTAGGGCAGTTGCATGCTCCTCCTGTAGAATGTGGGAGGTAAGGGTCACCACTAATGTCCCCACTGACTTCATCTGCAGGAAGTGCACCCAACTCCAGCTTTTCGGAAACCGCATTAGGGAACTGGAGCTGGAGCTGGATGAACTTCGGATCATTCGGGAGGCTGAGGGGGTAATTGAGAGGAGTTACAGGGAGGTAGTCACAGCTCAGGTACAGGAAAAAGGTAGATGGGTTACAGTCAGGGGATGGAAAGGGAACAGGCAGACAGTGCAGGGATCCCCTGTGGCCGTTCCCCTCAAAAACAAGTATACTGTTTTGGATACTGTTGGGGGGGACGACTTACCAGGGGTAAGCCATGGGGTACAGGTCTCTGGCACAGAGTCTGTCCCTGTTGCTCAGAAGGGAAGGGGGGAGAGGAGGAGAACATTAGTCATTGGGGACTCCATAGTTAGGGGGACAGATAGGAGATTCTGTGGGAACGAGAGAGACTCGCGGTTAGTGTGTTGCCTCCCAGGTGCCAGGGTCCGTGATGTCTCAGATCGTGTTTTCGGGATCTTTAAGGGGGAGGGGGAGCAGCCCCAAGTCGTGGTCCACATAGGCACCGACGACATAGGTAGGAAAAGGGATGGGGATGTAAGGCAGAAATTCAAGGAGCTAGGGTGGAAGCTTAGAGCTAGAACAAACACAGTTGTTATCTCTGGTTTGTTACCCGTGCCACGTGCTAGCGAGGCGAGGAATAGGGAGAGAGAGCAGTTGAACACGTGGCTACAGGGATGGTGCAGGAGGGAGGGATTCAGATACCTGGATAATTGGGGCTCATTCTGGGGTAGGTGGGACCTCTGCAAACAGGATGGTCTACACCTGAACCAGAGGGGTACCAATATCCTGGGGGGGAAATTTGCTAATGCTCTTCGGGAGGGTTTAAACTAATTCAGCAGGGGGATGGGAACCTGAATTATAGTTTCGGTGTACAGGAGGTTGAGAGTAGTGAGGTCATGAATAAGGTTTCAAGGCCGCAGGAGTGTACCGGCAGGCAGGAAGGTGGTTTGAAGTGTGTCTACTTCAATGCCAGGAGCATCCGGAATAAGGTGGGTGAACTTGCAGCATGGGTTGGTACCTGGGACTTCGATGTTGTGGCCATTTCGGAGACATGGATAGAGCAGGGACAGGAATGGTTATTGCAAGTTCCGGGGTTTAGATGTTTCAGTAAGATCAGGGAAGGTGGTAAAAGAGGGGGAGGTGTGGCATTGTTAGTCCAGGACAGTATTACGGTGGCAGAAAGGACGTTTGATGAGGACTCATCTACTGAGGTAGTATGGGCTGAGGTTAGAAACAGGAAAGGAGAGGTCACCCTTTTGGGAGTTTTCTATAGGCCTCCGAAAAGTTCCAGAGATGTAGAGGAAAGGATTGCAAAGATGATTCTGGATAGGAGCGAAAGTAACAGGGTAGTTGTTATGGGGGACTTTAACTTTCCAAATATTGACTGGAAACGCTATAGTTTGTGTACTTTAGATGGGTCAGTTTTTGTCCAATGTGTGCAGGAGGGTTTTCTGACACAGTATGTAGATAGGCCAACAAGAGGCGAGGCCACATTGGATTTGGTACTGGGTAACGAACCAGGCGGGTGTTAGATTTGGAGGTAGGTGAGCACTTTGGTGATAGTGACCACAATTTGGTTACGTTTACTTTAGCGACGGAAAGGGATAGGTAAATACTGCAGGGCAAGAGTTATAGCTGGGGGAAAGGCAATTATGAGGTGATTAGGCAAGATTTAGGATGCATAGGATGGAGAAGGAAACTGCAGGGGTTGGGCACAATTGAAATGTGGAGCTTGTTCAAGGAACAGCTACTGCGTGTCCTTGATAAGTATGTAGCTGTCAGGCAGGGAGGAAGTGGTCAAGCAAGGGAACCATGGTTTTCTAAAGAAGTTGAATCTCTTGTCAAGAGGAAGAAGGAGGCTTATGTAAAGATGAGGCGTGAAGGCTCAGTTAGGGCGCTTGAGAGTTACAAGTTAGCCAAGAAGGACCTAAAGAGAGAGCTAAGAAGAGCCAGGAGGGGACATGAGAAGTCTTTAGCAGGTAGGATCAAGGAAAACCCTAAAGCTTTCTATAGGTATGTCAGGAATAAAAGAATGACTACAGTAAGATTAGGGCCAGTCAAGGACAGTAGTGGGAAGTTGTGCGTGGAGTCCGAAGAGATAGGAGAGGCGCTAAATGAATATTTTTCGTCAGTATTCACACAGGAAAAAGACAATGTTGTCGAGGAGAATACTGAGATACAGGCTATTAGACTAGACGGGATTGAGGTTCATAAGGAGGAGGTGTTAGCAATTCTGGAAAGTGTGAAAATAGATAAGTCCTCTGGGCCGGATGGGATTTATCCTAGGATTCTCTGGGAAGCTAGGGAGGAGATTGCAGAGCTTTTGCCTTTGATCTTTATGTCGTCATTGTCTACAGGAATAGTTCCAGAAGACTGGAGACTAGCAAATGTTGTCCCCTTGTTCAAGAAGGGGAGTAGAGACAACCCTGGTAATTATAGACCAGTGAGCCTTACTTCGGTTGTGGGTAAAGTGTTGGAAAGGATTATAAGAGATAGGATTTATAATCATCTGAAAAGGAATAATTTGATTAGGGATAGTCAACACGGTTTTGTGAAGGGTAGGACATGCCTCACAAACCTTATTGAGTTCTTTGAGAAGGTGACCAAACAGGTGGATGAGGGTAAAGCGGTTGATGTGGTGTATATGGATTTCAGTAAAGCGTTTGATAAGGTTCCCCACGGTAAGCTATTGCAGAAAATACGGAGGCATGGGATTGAGGGTGATTTAGCAGTTTGTATCAGAATTTGGCTAGCTGTAAGAAGACAGAGGGTGGTGGTTTATGGGAAATGTTCATCCTGGAGTTCAGTTACCATTGGTGTACTGCAAGGATCTGTTTTGGGGCCACTGCTGTTTGTCATTTTTATAAATGACCTGGATGAGGGCGTAGAAGGATGGGTTAGTAAATTTGCAGATGACACTAAAGTCGGTGGAGTTATGGATTGTGCGGAATAATGTTGCAGGTTACAGAGGGACATAGATAAGCTGCAGAGCTGGGCTGAGAGGTGGCAAATGGAGTTTAATGCGGAAAAGTGTGAGGTGATTCACTTTGGAAGGAGTAACAGGAATACAGAGTACTGGGCTAATGGTAAGATTCTTGGTAGTGTGGATGAGCAGCGAGATCTCGGTGTCCATGTGCATAGATCCCTGAAAGTTGCTACCCAGGTTGATAGGGTTGTTAAGAAGGCATACGGTGTGTTAGGTTTTATTGGTAGAGGGATTGAGTTTCGGAACCGTGAGGTCATATTGCAGCTGTACAAAACTCTGGTGCGGCCGCACTTGGAGTATTGCGTACAGTTCTGGTCGCTGCATTATAGGAAGGATGTGGAAGCATTGGAAAGGGTGCAGAGGAGATTTACCAGGATGTTGCCTGGTATGGTGGAAGGTTTTATGAGGAAAGGCTGAGGGACTTGAGGCTGTTTTCATTAGAGAGAAGAAGGTTAAGAGGTGACTTAATAGAGACATACAAGATGATCAGAGGATTAGATAGGGTGGACAGCGAGAGCCTTTTTCCTCGGATGGTGATGGCTAGCACGAGGGGACATAGCTTTAAATTGAGGGATGATAGATATAGGACAGATGTCAGAGGTAGGTTCTTTACTCAGAGAGTGGTAAGGGCGTGGAATACCCTGCCTGCAACAGTAGTAGATTCGCTAACGTTAAGGGCATTTAAATGGTCATTGGATAAACATATGGATGATAATGGAATAGTGTAGGTTAGATAGGCTTCAGATTGGTTTCACAGGTCGGCGCAACATCGAGGGCCGAAGGGCCTGTACTGCGCTGTAATGTTCTGTGATCTATGTTCTATGGTATATAACCACTGTAAAGAGGCGGCATTGAGAAACTGGTTGTCTCTTTATTTACTGTGATTATCACACTGTATTGCAAAATATAAGAATGCCTTTTTCAAATTAAAAATAACACTTCAAGTGAAAGGAAACCAAGGAATCTGGAGTTAATGTGCCAAAAGCATGGCAAAGTATATCACAGAAACTGCAATAAAAATGCAAATTCAGATATGTAGCTTTATATCATTTCCAAAATTAATAATTGCAGCCTTTTATGCCTACTGGCATAAATTGCAACAGAATAGGTCCAAATTTGTTGGGAATATTATTATGGGATGCCTGCCACAGTGCTACAAACTGAAAAAGAAAAATACTATTTCTGAAGAAGGGTCTAGGCCTGAAACGTCAGCTTTCCTGCTCCACTGATGCTGCTTGCCCTGCTGTGTTCATCCAGCTCTACACCTTGTTATCTCAGATTCTTCAGCATCTGCAGTTCCTACCATCTCTGATACTATTTTTTAATGTCAGAGTGAGTTTCATGGAGGTGAAATAGAAAGATGCAAAATTGCGGGGAAGACAATAGATGAGAAGGAAACTATTAACAAACTGAGATTTAGCCTGGCTAGGAATGCCATCACTTCCCAGATTCTGCATAACCTAACATTATCAAGAGAAACAATACAAAATTATGGGAGGAGGCAAGAGTGTTGATTTTAATCATTCCTAGCAGCTCAATTCATAGGTTGGCTCTGCCCAATTCCTTTTATATTCAGAGTCCTCCACATGGTTTCATTTCAAAAGGGCAATAAGTGCTGAAGTACCCACCAGGTTTGGCAGCTTCCGTGGTGAAAAAAATTGCTTTTCCTAGAAGTGCCAGACAGTCGAATAATCAGGCAGGATGGCACTGGAGACAATTGTCCGATTTGTGATCAAGTTCTGGCACATTTGACCTTCGTGACCTGCCACCAATTAAGGCTCTTAAGTGGTCGATTAACCCACCACCAGGTTGATTAGCTGCTTTCTCAGCAGGCAAGAGACACGACCTCATTCTAGACTGGGGAAACTCGTCAACTTGTCTGCCAAGTTTGATGGGGGAGGTGAATGAGACTAGAGGACCTCTATTTGTCACAATCCAGGGGCAAGTGAAGGCACAGATAGTGAGCGGAGACAGGGAGCAGGTAGGGTACTGAAAGTCACCTCGTCCTGGTTGCTGACCCTCTTGCCCTGGGAACCCCACATCACCAAACCCCCAAAAGAATATACATTATTTTGTTGGTCCCAGTCCCCATGGTTGCTCTAGGCTTTGGGTGTATCACTGCAGGCAGCCAGGGAGTGTAGGATGTCTCGGCTGCAGGGCCAGATCTGTGAAGTAATCAAGATTAAGCATATATGGCTGTATTTCAGCCCCCTAAATGCAATATGAAAGGATAAAGAATAAAGACAACCATCAAAAGAAAAAAGCCCCTCAAAAAGTTTGGAATAAGATGAATGCATAAGTTGTGAGCCAACATTGTCATCCTCAATATCAAGGCCAGAAGGCTGTAGGGTATGGAGACAAAAGATGAGATGCGGTTTCGAGTTTGTATCGAGCATCATTGGCATACTGTAGCAGACCACAGACAGAAAGATTAGAGAAAGAACAAAGTGGACTCCACTCTATTCACCTTACAAGCCTTTGTACTCAATGTGTATCATTTTAACCAGCTCATGTGCGTTGCCATCAATCTACACATCTCGTCTTGTTCTCCCCTTGCAGCATTGTGAAGGAACTGTTTCCTCCATAACACCCTAGACCTCTCCTCAGCCATGCCTCCCCTCCATACAGCACCTTTTTGCACAGTTGCAGGAGATGCAATATCTGTTGTTTCACTGCCTCCTCTCTCACGATCCAAGGCCCCAAATACACACTTTAGCACTTTCACTTCAGTCCACTGATATGATCACCTGTAGATGAAGGATACCAAATAAAGGCCAGTGGATGATTTGTGAAATATCTCTATTTAGTTTAAGTATTCACCTTGTTATTTTAAATTTTCCACTTTGCTCTCACTTTAACCTTTCTGCCCCTGGCTACCCGTGTTCCAATTAAGCTCACTGAAAACTCAAGAGACAGAATCTTTTGTTTGGCATTCCATAACCTTCTGATGTCAACTGAGTACTGGTTCCTCCATCCTTTCTTTTTGGTTTGGCTTGTTTGTTATTAAATGTAGATGGCTACTGTAACTATTCAGACAACTGTTTCTTTATTCAATCCATTCCCGCTCTTCTTGGTTTTTGTATTATGTAATCTTTGACTAATTAACTGTATCCGTCATCCCATTACAGACCTTCATTTTCGTTCTTCTTGTCCCCTCCCTCTCCTCACTGGCTCAAAAAAAACTTATGGTTCAATCTTTCTTCAGTTCTGATGAAAAGGTTGTTGACCTAATACTTGATCTTTACCACTGATGCTTTCTGACATATTGTATATTTTGTTTTTAAGTGTAGCATTCTGAAAAATGTCACTTTTCTTTTCATTTTAAATGTTATGCATTTATTTAGAGATAGCAGGAACTGCAGATGCTGGAGAATCTGAGATAACAAGGTGTAGAGCTGGATGAACACAGCAGGCCAAGCACCATCAGAGGAGCAGGAAGGCTGACGTTTTGGGCCTAGACCCTTCTTCAGAAATGGGGGAGGAGAAGGGGGTTCTGAAATAAATAGGGAGAGAGGGGGAGGCGGATAGAAGATGGATAAAGGAGAAGACAGGTGGAGAGGAGACAGACAGGTCAAAGAGGTGGGGATGAAGCCAGTAAAGGTGAGTGTAGGTGGGGAGTTAGGGAGGGGATAGGTCAGTCCAGGGAGGACGGACAGGTCAAGGGGGCGAGATGAGGCTAGTAGGTAGGAGATGGGGTGGGGCTCGAGGTGGGAGGAAGGACAGGTTAGGAAGGCGGGGACAGGCTGGGCTGGTTTTGGGATGCAGTAGGGGGAGGGGAGATTTTGAAGCTTGTGAATCCACATTGATACCATTGGGCTGCAGGGTTCCCAAGTGGAATATGAGGTGCTGTTCCTACAACCTTCGGGTAGCATCATTGTGGCACTGCAGGAGGCCCAGGATGGACAGGTCGTCTGAGGAATGGGAGGGGGAGTCGAAATGGTTCACGACTGGGATGAGGTGTTGTTTAGTGCGAACCGAGCGTGGCTGTTTTGCAAAGCGGTCCCCAAGCCTTCGCTCGATTTCCCCGATGTAGAGGAGGCCACAACGGGAACAGCGGATACAGTATACCAGATTAGCAGATGTGCAGGTGAACATCTGCTTGATGTGGAAAGTCTTCTTGGGGCCTGGGATGGGGGCGAGGTGTAGCACTTCCTGCGGTTGCAGGGAAAAGTGCCGGGTTTGGTGGGGCTGGAGGGGAGTGTGGAGCGGACAAGGGAGTCCCGGAGAGAGTTGTCCCTCCGGAAAGCAGATACGGGTAGGGAGGGAAAGATGTCTTTGGTGGTGGGGTCGGATTGCAGATGGCGGAAGTGTCAGAGGATGATGTGTTGGATCCGGAGGTTGGTGGGGTGGTACGTGAGGAGGAGGGGGATTCTGTTTTGGTTGTTATTGCGGGGAGGGGGTGTGAGGGATGAATTGCGGGAGACAAGGTCGAGGGCGTTCTCGACCACTGGGTGGGGGTGGTAGTGGCGGTCCTTGAAAAACGAGGACATCTGAGATGTTCGGGAGTGGAACGCCTCATCCTGGGAGCAGATGCGGCGGAGGCCAAGGAATTGGGAATAGGCGACGGCATTTTTGCAGGAAGGTGGGTGGGAGGAGGTGTATTCTACGTAGCTGTGGGAGTCGGTGGGCTTGAAATGGATATCGGTTTCCAGGTGGTTGCCGGAGATGGAAACTGAGAGGTCCAGGAAGGAGAAAGAGGTATCAGAGATGGTCCAGATGAACTTACTTCAGGTTGGGGTGGAAGGTGTTAGTGAAGTGGATGAACTGTTCGAGCTTCTCGTGGGAGCACGAGGCAGCACCGATACAGCCATCAATGTAACGGAGGAAGAGGTGGGATTTAGGGCCAGTGTAGCTACGGAAGAGGGATTGCTCCACATAACCTACAAAGAGGCAGGGGCATAGCTTGGACCCATGCGGGTACCCATGGCCACCCCGTTTGTATGTAGGAAGTGGGAGGAATTGAAAGAGAAGTTGTCGAGGGTGAGGACGAGTTCGGCTAAGCGGGTGAGGGTGTCAGTGAAGGGGGACTGGTCGGGCCTGTGGGACAGAAAGAAGCGGAGGGCCTTTAGGCCATCTGCGTGGGGAATGCAGGTGGATAGGGACTGGACCTCCATGGTAAAGATGAGGTGTTGGGGACCAGGGAATTGGAAGTTTTGGAGGAGGTGGAGGGCGTGGGTGGTGTCACGGACGTAGGTAGGGAATTCCTGGACCAAGGGGGAGAAAAAATGCTAAACATTTTTCTGTGTTTAGAGCAGAGAAGCAAGTTTGACCACACTTTCCAGTTTTAATGCAGTCTGTGAAATGTTAGTGAAAAGCAGACCAGTTGTGAGTGAAACAAATACAAAATAATTATCTAATCCCTTTTGCTAGGATTTTCAACTAGCTGATGTACTGTGTAAATCAACCTGCAATATGCAACTGCTTCTGGCAAATTCCCAACTTAGCATTTTTAAACTAGTGCAAGCTACTTTCTACATTTCTAGTAACCAACCCAGTACAGAATGAGAGATAGTAGGAACTGC
>NC_063346.1:17402298-17425321 GCF_021869965.1 Rhincodon typus
AGAATGAAGTAGATATGTCATGAATAGTTTCCACAAAGTCTGCAACAGGTAATACTGACAAAAGCAAAAACATTTTTCTATTGAATAATTAAGTTTATTGATGGATTTAATCAAGTCACATCCAGATCAACATTTTTAACAACTGAAAAATAGAGAGAATGTAAAAGGGTAATAAGGAGTACCGAACAAGAGTTAAGATTTGTAGCAGAATTTAATTACATTCTAATAAATCAAAACAAAGAATTTTAAAACAGCATGAATATGTGGCTCCAGTTTAACATTTACGTATCTTCTTTATACGGTCAATAACAGGGGAACAGATTTTCATCTTACTGAATGGTTTTGTGAAGCTGCCACCCATTGTGGCAATAGCCCAATTTTCATTTTCACTGAAACTAATAAAAATTTTCACTGAAACCAATGATCAGCTGTTCCACAATGCCAGCTTAACATCCAGGAAGTTAAGGTATAAACCTACCGCAATGATTTGCTGCTCAAAGTATACTGCTTCACAGCATCAAAATAAATCTGTCAATATCTTGTTACTAATGCTAAAATTTCTCAGCATCTGATATGCATAAGGCCAGAAATCCCAAAATGTCTTCCACAAAGAGAATCTGGCAATGTTATGTCAACTCTATGGGGTGGGGTGGTGTGGATGAAGTCATTCAAAAAGCAACAGTTGCCGGAACTAGAACAGAAATTGCTGGAGAAACTTGGATGGTTTGGCAGCATTTGTAGAGAGGAACACAGTTAACAGAGTCCTGGAACCCTTCTTCAGAACTGAGAAAAGTTAATACTGTTTCTCTTGCCTCAAATACTCAGCTTTTCCAGTAATTTGTTTTTGTTTCAGATTTCCAACATCTATAGTTATTTGCTTTATTTCCGTTGCCAGAACTGTTTTACATGTCTAATTTCCAAGATTTGCTAATAGTTGAAGATATTAATGGCTAAAGCAGGGAAATGAATAAATCACTGTTTATCATAACGTAATAAAATTAGTTAACTGCAAGTTTGTCATACAGTAGAGAGTGTTAAATAGGGGTTCTGTGTGTTAGATCTTTTGCTGTGCTAGTAAATCTCTCAATTTTATGTCTACTAAAATACTGCAAGCTCAAAAATCGTACCTATACAAAATTTGTAGGATATAGTGTTTAGGTAAGCATAAGTTCTTAGTCACCTGCTGGGTTTTAGTATATAAATATTCAGCTGAATAGTTAACACAGAAATGAATAGGTAGCAGATTACAGAGTTTCGGATTTGAAAATACTAATATAAAATGGTAAATTCACAATTTTACGTACCGATACTCAAAATTCATAAAGAGTATTTAATTTCGGAAGCAGTACATGAGTTAGTTCTGTAACATTACAGCAGAAAGCGGTTACATCTGTAATCACAAAACACTGACATTCATCACACAATTTAACTTCCAATAGTTGTACACATCAACATCTTGTTTGAAAAGCAAAATGTTTCAAAGATCAAGTTTCCTGAAGTGTATATATTAAAAAGACATCTCATAAACCAAAACAATTTAAAACACAGCACTGACAAACATGCTTGTTTTAGGCAAATAAAACCTCCAATTTACTATCAAAATAAATAGACGCTATTTTGTACAAGGAAACACTGTACATTTTGGTTGGCAGTACTAGACATATGAATACACTGCTGAAAACGGACATCGTATAGTTGCTACACATCTGTTTATAATGATTTTTATAATTTATGGTACCTTCACAATATAATAATTGTCTTACTCATCTTAAAGCAAATAAATGGCATGTGTGCCCTTTTATGTTATTTGATCTTATGTTTTTTGAAGTATAGAATTGTATTGAGATCTGTAGCTTTTTGATGTAATGTCCTAAGATCTAACAGCTACTGTACTATGAAAAGCCGCAGGGATGTGTTTCCCACCTCCAAGTGTATTCCAAATGGAAATATATTTCCATATTTCATACGAAAATCAGGATGACAACGACTCATATTTAACTGCAAAAGGTCCCTTTGTCCACTCAAGAGATAGCAAGAACTGCCGATGCTGGAGTCAGAGATAACAGTGTGGAGCTGGAGGAACACAGCAGCCCAGGCAACAGAGGAGCAGGAAAGCTAACATTTTGGGTCAGGACCCTTCTTCAGAAACGGGGGAGGGGGAAGGGAGCTCAGAAATAGAGAGAGAGGAGTGTGGGGCTGGGGAAGGTAGGTGGGATGGTGATAGGTGAGTGCAGGTAGGCAATGGTGTGGATTGGTCAATGAGGTGGGAGGAGCGTATAGGTGGGAGAGAAGACGGACAGGTTGTGTCAGGTCAAGGAGGCAGGGGTGAGAGGGAGGGTTGGTTGTAGGATGAGGCCGGGAGTGGGGAGATTTTGAAACTAGCAAAGTCCACACTGAGACCATTGGGTTGTAGGGTCCCAAGGAGGAGCAGCACCTCCTATTCTGCCTTGGGAGCCTGCAACCCAATGGTCTCAATGTGGACTTTGCTAGTTTCAAAATCTCCCCACTCCCGGCCTCATCCTACAACCAACCCTCCCTCTCACCCCTGCCTCCTTGACCTGACACAACCTGTCCGTCTTCTCTCCCACCTATACGCTCCTCCCACCTCACTGACCAATCCCCACCACTGCCTACCTGCACTCACCTATCACCATCCCACCTACCTTCCCCAGCCCTACCCCTCCTCTCTCTCTCTATTTATTTGTTTCTGAGCTCCCTTCCCTCTCCCCCATTTCTGAAGAAGGGTCCCGATGCAAAAGGTCAGCTTACCTGCTCCTCTGATGCTGCCTAGCCTGCTGTGTTCCTCCAGCTCCACACTGTTATCCCTTTGTCCACATACTTGTTGCCAACTTCACCTAATTGGCTGTAGTTAAGCAGCCAAGACCTGCAGTCAGCAACAGGAGTGCTTGCAATTGACTGAAAATATTTGTTACACTTGCAGAACCAGGCAACAGCGATGAACAGGATTCATCCAACAACTCGTAGCAAATAAGTGAAGTTTCTGAAAATGTAGTTACAATTTCAGGAAAGAGTAAACTTTTGACCATAAAAACCTACAATCCAGCTTCCCACAAAAAATATTTTGATACATTTCTACGTTTATTTATCCTGCAGCTCTTTCTTCCTTTGTTCTTTGCAAAGTGCACTTTCAGCATTTCTTGTAACTTCTCTGAAGTTAACTCTCTGCCTGACCTCCACACCTCTGTTCTGATGATAGGTCATCAACCTTGAAACATGAACTGTATTTTTTTTAAAACCCCTCCACAGATGCTGTCAGATGCGAGTTTCCAGCATTTTAAATACCAGTTCCATAGTTACTTTGAGAAATAATTCATCCTGTCAACTATTCCATCTGGGACCATTACTGGTGTTTACAGCTACGCATATTTTGTTTTTGCCACATTAAACTTCTGCTGTGGAAAGTGCTTCTTTAAAACAAAATCAAACGTGCAAAGCTGTCTTCTTGGTACCCTTTATAAAAATATACAAATTAGCAAAGAAATGTGAAGAATTGTACCCAAAAGGCAGGCACACAGCCTTGTCAGTTTGCATATTCCTACAAAAGAGGCATAAAAGGCAAATAAGATAAGCAATGCACAGCACTAAAAATCTCACACGTACTGAAGAGCCTTTGCAAATTCAGCCCTCAGTCCTACACATTCAAATAGCTCTCGTACAGTGAATCAGCTACAAGCTCAATGAGTCGTCAGCTATGCTTTTTAAAAGTAATTTAATATAAAGAAAAAGCTGCCTTCCATAAAAACCCAATGTCAGTACATTTCTAATGCCTTATGGTAAAATAAGTAAATATGGTGACATATAGAAGTCTATTTCCATTACTAATAGTCCAAATATGTTGCAATTATTCCTTTGAATTGTTTGTGCACGCAGGGAGGAATAGAAAGAGCAAGACCTTTGAAATTTTGAATGCATATTGTTAAAAAGGTACACTGAAAGGGATACGGCAGGACTTGTGCTTTCAAAAACATGCTGAGTTGTCCAAGCATATTGTTAAAAGTCTAAAAATTTTTAGAAATCTAAAAGCCTTACAGGTATGTTATTGCTACATTTCATAATGTTCAGCTGTTTGTTACAAAAACATGGAAACATATGTGCTTTATATTTTAAAAGACAAAAGATGCAATCTTATATTTAGATTTCAGATTTTTGTGCTTGAACAGTTAGAATTGTCAGATGTGCAGAAAATGCTGACCATTTCTTAACTATTTTACAATTTCGCATGAGAAGAAAATACAATTGATCATTATTTTCAAAATAATAGATTTTGATTCTGATAGTAAAGGACATTTTAAAAAGTACAACATAATCTGCAGAACATTCATACTTCAGTGATGGAACTTCATCCTACACAGGAATGTTTCTGATTTTAACTATGGCAGGAAAGCATTTGAGTTTCTGCAGCTTCCATCGAAACACAACACTGGTGGAGACGTGAGCAGAAAACAAAATATGATTTTTAAAAAATGGAGAATACTCAAAGCTACTTCATTACTGTTAAAACTTCTCTTAATTGGTGATTGTGTTGACTTCTTCTATTTGTTTTTGAACTTACTGATGTATAAAATAGCCAATTGCTACGTTAGAAATAACACACACTTGATTGCTAGATATGAGACTGAGACTGTCAGTGTCATATTATATTATGCTTGTAACACCACCCTTTCAACTGATTCAGGCATTTACCTTAACACTGCTTATCTTACACACCCAGTTTGGCCATTGCAACAAAATATCACATATCTTAGCAAACACACAACTTTAGTCACATTGAGCCTGGTAGACGTTAGATACATAAAAATTACACCAGATTGCTTGGAAGCCCAAACATGCATGTCACTCATTCATGCACATACAGAAATAACTTAAGATTGGATGTGGCTTTTTAAATGAATTCTGTCCCCAATAGACTTAGAAGTCATGTTAGAAAGCTTACTCTGGTTGAATGGAGAAAGCGCTTCTCAATCTAACCCCAACCTCGTCAAGGTATTGTTCTTAATATATTAAAAAAAACTAATATTCACATTTCAGGATCCCTTGCACAGTAATTTCAGTTTCTATATGTCATAGAAAGCAACGTATTATACATTAACACAGCAATATATATAGCAATAACTGTGAATAAATAGAACAGGTGGCTCTTTTCAACGATACTGCCAAATGGCAGAAACAACGGTAGTTGGGATTGCTTGGTGCTTTTTCTACATCCCGATGAATTCAAATCAAACTAACAGACATCCTGAGGTTGTGCCTTTTTGAACTGGTTACGATCTACAACAGTCCTAGTGTTTAGTCTTTAGTTTCTTCTCTGGAGACCGAGGTTTAAGCACACAACTACATGCTGACACTCCTGCAATTAATTTTGGGAGGTCTGGGCCACGGTGCCACTTATTCTCAACCCTGTTATATATCTGCACAGCTTTTGAAAACACTGTATTCTCCCAGCTGTAGCCACCGAGAATATAAATTTTTCCATTCAGAACTGCCACTCCTGACTCACTGTTGGCCTGGAGGAGAGGGGCAACTCGGGTCCATTGATTATACTGTGGGCTGTAACATTCCACACTTAAAATATCAAATCTCTCCATAGACTCAATGTGATCATCACTGCCACCTATAGCATAGATATGATCCTGCAGTGTGCACATGCAATGCCATCCTCGAGCTGTTATCATTGGTCTTTTTTCTTCCCAAACATCAGTTCGATAGTCATAGCAAAGAAGATTCTTTCTGTAGGGTCCAATTTGGTAATCATGACCTCCTGAGATATACACTAATTCTTTATATATTGAACCAGCATGGCCATATGTAAACCTACAAAAGATAAACAGGGATTTCATTAATGGAAATTGTAACAAATATATACTGCAATAGATTCATACAATTTAAATCTATTGTTATAGATATAAGGAGGAAAAAGTGTCTGTAATGATAGGGTAAATCACATGGGCTACTTTTTAAAATTAATATACAGCAATTTGAATTCATACAATGTTTATAAATGTAAAACATGATGGGCCACAAAACAGAAACATTTAGGCAAAAAAAAAGCCAAAAACAGTGCCAGAAAGAGAGGATTAGGACAAAACTAAATATTTGGCCAAAAAGTTTTAAGAAGTTTCTTAAAAGGAGGAGATACTGGTCAACACATAAGCAGCTGATAATAGAGAGATAGCAGAGGGCTTGGGAGAGGCATGGTTACACAGCTCACTGTCAATGTAAATATGGAACCTGGCTTAATAGCATCCAGCTCATAGTAACAGGTTAGTGCCAAAAACGCTGTTTTCTCTCACAATGCAGTATAGGACACTCAAACTCAGACATTAGTAGCAATCTTCATCGGCAATTCAGACAACCAGAGATCATTTTGTACACTGGTACAATAATTTTGATCATTTTGAAATATAAGTGCACCTGCTAACTCCCACTTAATCCCTCCATCTCAAACCTTGCCTTGAAATTAATTTTTGACAACCAAATTCAAATCACCTCTCCCATTTCTGATGACTAGGTCATGGTTCCTTTATTCTTATCCCGTATGCTTTTTCTGTTTCATAGACAAGGCATCTCAAGGTGTCTTCTGCATTCAATCTATTATGCTACTGTTGTACAAAAGGATAGTTTAAAAATACATCACTGAAAACCAATTCACACATTTAAGATATGAATCATTCAGCTCATTTGCATGTGTTTACTACAGACAGAGATCCACAGAATTGTACAACACTAAACATATGAAAAGTTATTGCAATACCTTGGTAGGCCAGCGACATAGGACCAAGAATCATTATTGGGGTCGTAGATTTCAACAGAGGATAGAGCACCATTTTCATTCCTTCCTCCAACGGCTATCAGAAAGTCTGCAAAAGCATCTAAGTAAAAATCCACTCGTCTCTGATTCATGGGAGCAACCTGAAAAGCAAATCTAGAACATCTAAGAAACTACATATGATAAATGCAGTTACTTTACTTAACTGTTACACGGCATTCTACTGAAACTTTAAATACTATTCACTATTTAACAAAGACCTAATGTGAAAGTTTGTGTTCTGAAATACACTTGCGCGTATATCACAGAATCAATTCAGTGCAGTGGGACATCATTCAGCCCATTGTGTCTGTGTTTTGCAATTCAAATAAGCAGTTCACTTCCTGTCATTCTCCAATAATCCTGCACTGCTATTTGAAAAGGAATATTAGGGCCCTTTAAAGATCAACGAGGCCATCAATGTTTGGAAACACAGGAGATGGGCAAGATCCTAAATGAATATTTTGTGTTAGTATTTATGGTGGAGAAAGACAGGGAAGCTGGGGGACTTAAGGAAATAAATAGCAATGTCTTGAAAAGAGAGTCCACATTATAAAAGAATGGTGCTGAAGGTCATAAAATGCATAAAGGTATTGATGCATGATCAAGTGTATCCTTGGACATTGTGGGAAGCTAGGGAAGACACTGCGAGGCAACCAGTGGAAACGTGTATTATCAACAGCAACGGGTGAGGTGCTGGGAGACTGGAGGGTGGCTAATATTATGACATTATTTAATAAAGGCTGAAAAGGAAAAGCCACGGAACTACAGATCGGTGAACCTGACATTAGTGGGTGGAGGGGATTCTGAGGGACAGGATCTACATGCATTTGGAAAAGCATGTATTGATTAGGAATAGTCAGCATGGCTTTGTGCATGGGAAATTGTGTCTCACTAATGAGGATTTTTTTGAAGGGGTGACCAAGAAAACTGATGAAGGCAGAGCAGTAGACGTTGTCTACATGGACTTCAGTAAGGCCTTTGACAATGTTCCGCATGGTAGACTGGTTACTAAGGTTAGAACAAATGGGATCCAGGGACAGCCAGCCAAGTGGATACAAAATTGGCTTGATGGTAGCAGACAGAGGATGGTGTCTAAGGTTGTTGTTCCAGCTGGAGGCCTGTGACCAGTGGGGTGCCGCAAGGATAGGGGCTGGGTCAACTGTTGCTCATCATTTATATAAAACGATTTAGATGAGAATATAGGGGACATGGTTTGACACCAAAATTGATGATTATAGTGGATAGTGAAGAAGGTTATTTAAAAGTATAACAGGATCTTGGCCAAAGGACCAAGGAATGGCAGATGGAATTCAATTTAGATAAATGAGAGATGTTGCATTTTGGTAAGACATACCAGGGCAGGACTTCAGTTAAATGGTAGGGCCCCTAAAGGGTGTTGTCGAACAGAGAGATCTAGGGTGCAGTTGTGGAGTTTGTTGAAAGTGGCGTCACAGGTAGACAGTGTGATGAAGATGGCATTTGGCACACTTGCCTTCATTGGTCAGTGCACTGAATACAGGAGTTGGGACTCTTTGTTGTGGCTGTACAAGATATTGGTGAAGCCAATTTTGGAATACTGCATACAATCTTGTCACCCTGGTTTAGGAAGGTGATAATTAAAATGGAAAGGGTGCAGAAAAGATTTACAAACGATCTGACCCAGACTGGAGGGTTTGATCTCTAAGGAAAGGCTGGAACTTTTCTCTCCCACCCACCCCGCGCCCCCCGCCGCCTCCCCTCCGCCCCCCCACCCCCGAGAAAAGGAGCACAACTTGACCTTCTCTTGGGCATTAAGGCAGGGCTAGTGACCGAGGTGTCAGTGGGGGAGCACGTTGGGGCCAGTGATCATATTCTATTAGTTTTAAAATAGTTATGGAAAAGGATAGACCTGATCTAAAAGTTAAAATTTTAAATTGGAAGGTGGCCAATTTTAACAGTATTAGGCAAAAATTTTCAGAAGTTGATTGGTTGATTGGATGTTCGCAGGTAAAAAAGGGACAGCTGGAAAATGGGAAGCCTTCAAATATATCAGATGCAAAGACACTAGAGACAGTATGTTCCTGTTAGGGTGAAGGGCAAGGCTGGTAGGTATAGGGAATGAAAGATGACTAGAGAAATTGAGGTTCTGGTCAAGAAAAACAAGGAAGCATATGTCAAGGATCAAGTGAATCCCTAGAAAAGTAAAAGGGCAGTAGGAGTATACTTAAGAAGGAAATGGGGCAGGCAAAAAGGGGACATGAAATAGCTTTGGCAAATAGGGTTAAGGAGAATCCAAAGGGATTCTACAAATACATTAAGGATAAGAGTGTAACTAGGGAGAGAATAGGTCCCCTTAATGATCAGCAAGGCCACCTATGTGTGGAACTGCAGGTGATCGGGGAGCTACTAAACGAGTATTTCACACCAGGGTTTACAGGGGAGAAGGATATAGAAGCTAGAAAACTTGGACAAATAAATAGGGATATCGACACTTTTCAAGATATTACAGAAGAGGTGGTGCTGGATGTCTTAGAATGCACAAAGGTGGACAAATCTCTAGGATATGATCAAATGCACCCTAGAACTTTGTGGGAAGCTGGAAAAATGATTGCAGGTCCCCTTGCGGAGATACCTGCATCATTGATAGCCACAGGTGAGGTGCTGGAAGACAGGAGGTTGGCCAATGTGGTGCCACTATTTAAGAAAGGTAGTGAGGAAAGGCCAGGGAATTATAGACCAGTGAACCTGACATCAGTGGTGGGCAAGATG
The DNA here is from genome assembly GCF_021869965.1 of Rhincodon typus. Lineage (NCBI taxonomy): Eukaryota > Metazoa > Chordata > Chondrichthyes > Orectolobiformes > Rhincodontidae > Rhincodon > Rhincodon typus. The sequence goes on from NC_063346.1 coordinate 17,411,876, forward strand.
TTAGAGGGGATTCTGAGGGACAGGATTTACATGTGTTTGGAAAGGCAAGCACTGATTAGGGATAGTCAACATGGCTTTGAGTGGGAAATCACATCTCACTAACTTGATTGAGTTTTTTGAAGAAGTAACAAAGAGGATTGATGAACGCAGAGCAGTGGACGTGGTTTTTATGTACTTCAGTGAGGCATTTGACAAGATTCCACATGGTAGACTGGTTAGCAAGATTAGATCACATGCAATACAAGGAGAACTAGCCATGTGGATACATAACTGGCTTGAAGATAGGAGACAGAGGGTAATGGTGGAAGGTTGCTTTTTGGAATGGAGGCCTGTGACTGGTGGTGTGCTGCAAGGATTGGTGCTGGGTCCACTGCTTTTTGTCATTTATATAAATGATTTGGATGTGAACATAGGAAGTATAGTTAGTAGGTTTGCAGATGACATCAAATTTGGTGGTGTAGTCGACAGTGAAGAAGATTCTCTCAGAGTACAATAGAACCTTGATCAGATAAGCCGATGAGTAGAGGTGCAGCAGATGAGTTTAATTTACAGGAATCCAAGGTGCTGCATTTTGGTAAGGCAGACGAGGACAGGAAGTATCCACTTAAATGGTAAGGTCCTGGGAGAGTTGCCAAACAAAGACCTTGGAGTACAGGGATAACAAGGTGTAGAGCTGGATGAACACAGCAGGCCAAGCAGCATCAGAGGAGCAGGAAGGCTGACGTTTCAGGCCTAGACTCTTCTTCAGAGTACAGGTTCATTTTCCTTGAAAGTAAAGTCTCAGGTAGACAGGATAGTGAAAAAGGTGTTTGGTACGCTTATCTTTATTGGTCAGTGCATTGAGTAAAGGAGTTGGGAGGTCATGTTGCGACTCTGCAGGACATTGGTTAGGCCACTTTTGGAATACTGCATTCATTTCTGATTTCCCAGCTATAAGGAAGGTGTTGTGAAACTGGAGAGGGTACAGAAAAAATTTGCAAGAATGTTCCCAGGGTTGGAGGGTTACAGGAAGATGCTGAATAGGCTGGGGCTGTTTTCCCTGGAGCATTGGAAGCTGAGGGGTGACCTTACAGAAGTTCATAAAATCGTGAGGGACATGGATAGGGCGAGTAGCCAAGGTCTTTTCCCCAGGGGAGAGGAGTTCAAAACTATAGGGCATAGGTTTAAAGAGAGAGGGTAAAGATTTAAAAGTGACCCAAGTGGCAACTGCTTAATGGGTGGTGCATGTATAAGGACCAGAAGAAGGGTTGGAGGCTGGTGCAACTAGAACATCTAAAAAGCATCTGGATGGGTATACGAATAGGAAGGGTTTACAGAGATATGGGCCAAATGCTGATAAATGGGACTAGATTAATTTAGGATATCTGGTCAGTATGGATGAGTTGAACAGAAGGGTCTGTACATATCTATTACTCAGAGTGGTAACAGCTTGTTTCTGACCACTCTGTCCAGATCATTCACAATTTTGAATCCTCTATCAAATCTCCTCTCAGCCTTCTCTTCTCCAAGGCACACAGTCCCAATTTTTCCAATCTATTGTCACAGCTGAAGTTCTTCATCCCTGGAACTATCTTTTCAGCTCTCTTTCTAATGCCTTTAGAATTAACTCTGTAGTACATTGACCCTTTGTTGTCTGTTAAGTATCACTTCACATCCAAAGTAAACAAACGTGATCTCTGCATGTCTATCACGAATTGCAGGATTTCTGATAATTAAAGCTGAAAACATCAAGTTACATAAATTAATTCCTCACAAATGATCAAAGACTACAATAATTTAAAAAACCTCACATTTGCACTGTCCAACATGCAGAGCTACACATTTTCAGTTATCATTCGGAGAAAAAGTTGTCTAAATAATCTAAAAATCTAAAGTAAAAATAGGCAGCTTTCAAAAATCTAAAATCACATTTCTCACTATAAAGAACAGATTACAGAAAAACAGCTTTCAATCTGAAGTTGCCTCCACAACACGCTGGAATAGAGGATTCCAGATATTCACTATCACAGAGCAGAAACTCCTTTACATCTCAGTTTTAATGGAGTCTCCTTATTCTGTAACTATGCCCCAAGTTTAGATTACCAACTAGTGGAAACATCTCAATATCTACTCTGTCAAAGCCTCTCTGAATTTTCTATGTTTCAATTACATCACCTTTGATCTTCTAAACTCTAACGAATAAAGGCCTAGCATATTTAGCTGTTCTTGATAAATCAACCCTTTCATTCCTAGTGAAATCAGTAGAATCAGTCTAGTGAATTTCTTGAACAGCCTCCAACATCAATATATTCTTTCTTAAATATGGGTTCCAAAACTGTAGAGTACTCCAGGTCTGATCTCACCAACACCCTACAACAAGACTCCCGTGTTTTTGAAATTTCAACCCCTAGCAAAAAAAAGGGCAAAAATCCATTTGCCTTCTAAATTACTTGTTGCACTTGCATGCTGTATATATTTCTTGCACATGAATATGGATCCCTCTATGCTCCGCATTTTTGGAGTCTCTCCACTTAAATAATAGTCTGCCTTTTGATTCTTCACACTTTCCTACATTAAACTCTATCCAAATTTTTGCCCACTTTCTCAACTTATCTACATCCTGTGTCGATTCCTCAAGTCCTAATCACAACATGCCCTCCCAATAATTTCTGTAACAGCAGAAAATTTGGATACATTAGACTCTGCTCGTCCTCCACATCATTAATATAGATCGTACATAATTGAGTTCCTATGACCAATCTCTGTAGCACTCCACTATTTACGTACACTCAACTGAAAAAAAGACCCAATTATTCCAAATCTTCCTAGTGTGTGTGAATCAATCAATCCACACGAATACATTACCGCCAATACAGGAAGTTCCTGTCTTGTGCAATAATCTTTTGTGGTACCTTATTTAATGCCTTCTGAAAATCCAAATCCAAATACAAGGACATTGGTGAGGCCACTTTTAGAATACCGCATTCAGTTCTGGTGTCCCTGCTATAGGTAAGATGTTGTTAAACTTGAAAGGGTTCAGAAAAGATTTACAAGGATGCTGCCGGGATTGGAGGGTTTGAGGTATAGGGAGAGGCTGAATAGGCTGGGGCCTTTTCTCTAGAGCAGAGGCTGAGGGGTAACGTTATAGAGGTTTATAAAATTATGAGGAGCATGGATAGGGTGATTAGCCAAGGTCTTTACCCCAAGTTAAAAGATTCCAAAACTAGAGGGCACAGGTTTAAGGCGAGAGGAGAAAGATTTAAGAAGGACCCGAGTGGCAGCTTTTTCCACACAGAAGATGGCACATGTACAGAACGAGTTGTCAGAGGAAGTGATGGAGGCAGGTACAATTACGACATTTAAAAGCCATCTGGATGGGTACATGAATAGGAACGATTTAGAGGGATATGGGCCAAATGCTGGCAAATGGGACTAGATCAGTTTAAGATACCTGGTTGGCACAGATGAGTTGGACCAAAGGGTCTGTTTCTGTCCTGTATAACTGACTCCACTATCTCTGTAGCCATTTCCTTTAAAACCCTTGGATGCAGACTATCAGGTCCTGGCAACTTGTCTGCCTTTAGTCCCATTAGTTTGTCAAATATTTTGTCCTTGTGATAGAGATTATTACAAGAGCTTTCCTCCCATTAGCATCTTGCTCATCTGTTATCTTTAGGATGTCTATAGTCTCCTCCATCATGAGGATCAATACAAAATATTGGTTTAAACTACCTGCCACTTCCCTACTCCCTGCTACCAACGCTCCCATTCCATTCTCTAAGGGTTCCAACACTTACTTTAGCTACTCTTTCTTTTACATATCTGCAGAAGCTCTTGTTGTTTGCATTTTTATTTCTTACCAATTCACTTTTATAAATCAATTTTCTCCCTGTTTATGAGCTTTTTAAAATCACTGTTGGTTCCTAAAAAATTTCCTGTCCTCCGGCTTATCATAATTTTTATGGAAATTGCTGGAGAAACTCAGCAAGTCTGGTAGTATCTGGAGATGGAAACAGTTTTAACTTCTCTCAGTTTTGAACAGCACTTGCTGGACCCGAAACATTAACTCTACTTTCTCTGCATAGATGTTACCAGACCTGCCGAGTTTCTCCAGTCATTTTTTCTGTTTCAGATTTCAAGCATCTGCAATTCTTTGTTTTATTTCAGTTGCCAGAGCTATTGTACAAGACAAATTTCCAAAATTTGTCAAATGTTTAAGGTATTAATGGCTCAACAGGAAACTGAATAAATTACCGTTTATCAGAAAACCTACTAAATTAGTTTGCAAGTTTGTCAAATAGGGGTCCTTTTTCATGGATATTTTGCAATGCTAGTAAATATCTCAGTTTTATGTCTATTAAAATATTGCAAGCTCAGTGGAGCTATATTTTTGTACAAATAATTGGAGCTTACTAGCAGATTTCATTGGCATATCATTATCCTTCCTTGTTTCTGCTACTGTAAAAATGCCAGTGTCAATATTTACTTTCCCCAGTTGTCAAATGAACAGAGGTAAAAGTATACGTAGTACAGAAAATAAACTCATTTTTTCCAAGGTCTGTTAAATGATGTACTTTCACACTTGATTTTAAAATTTTCAAGTCAGGTAGGCACCCACAGGAGAGATTTTAATATTTCTCATTGATCTGGAACAAATATTTCTTTAACTTTTCAAGGTACATCAATTGCAGTTTGTTGAACTCATTTATTCAGCTGCCTTTTACAGCTTTTCTGCCAATTTAATATGCAAGGCCATCAACCTCTAAGTGACTTGGTCACTATAATGTGATGTCAATAGTACACCTGGAAGGTGTAAATTTTACGTGTTCATTTTTCATGTTTAAATAGAAGAAGTGATGTCAAGTTATAAAAGAGAAGTAACTTACCTTGAACCATTGATTGCATCTAGGATCATATCTATAAAGGACATTTGAAGCTGCATCACCTCCATTATCACGGGATGAGCTTCCACCCGCCATAAAGATAAATCCTCCAAAGACAGTCACACAGTGATGACTCCGTCTTGCAGGCAGCATTGTTTCAGAAAACCATTGCCCTTTTGTCGCATCAAAAAAGCACATATCATCACTTAGCTCTTCTCCACGTTCTGACACTTCCCCACCAATAAACAATAGTCTTTCAATATCTGAGCGAAGGAAAGAACGCTTGTTCTGAAGTACTGGTTGTTTTGTAATGTTATTGTGATAATATATTGCTTCTTCCAAGAACACGTCACAATTTGCTTCTTTGGGAAGTAGGGAGCACACTGCTGGTTTAACTCGTTGCAATAGATCACTTTTGGGTATAAGTGGGAAATGGATGTTTCTGAGGACAAGGCGAGCATCTTGCACTCTGTCAGGACTCTGTGTTAACCACTGCAGCGCAGCCTGTAGCAAGTCATGCTCACATTCATGTTGCACATTGTTGCTCTCCAAATAAAGACAAAGCTTTTGCACAGATATGTTCTGCAAAAATTCTGGAGTGAAGGAAAGTGTACCAAAACCATGCAGAATAAAACTATCGATGTAACAGTCCAGTCGCTCTAGGTCATAAATTGAAGCCAGTTCTTGAAGATAAAGGTAGTTTTCTTCACTAACTTCACTCTCGAGGTACTCACAACAAAAATCCACGACTTTCCAAATTTGTAAAAGATGAGCAGTTTCCAGCACATAGTCAATGTTTCCACCATCTAAAGGGAGTTCACTGCTATAGAGAAAGTCAATCACAGCTTTTAGACCGATGTAAGAGGCTCCAACCAACTCAACTTCTTCTTGATAAGCTTCCCTCATTCCAATTGTAAACATAGAATTGAAATAGTCACTGTAAACAGCCAATAGATTCCTATGGGCAGACACTCTCTGTTCATCTGCCACAAGCACGATATCACAGAACAGTCCCTTCTGTCTCTGCTCATTTAGCCCCTGAAGGATGACACTAGAATGATCCGCCCATCTGTACACCTGAAAGAGAATTCACTTTACTTTATCATCCGGCATTTTGGAGTTGAAATGTGCACTTAGGAAATCCTAAGACTGTTTATTGAGGTATAAAAACTTTATGTACTTGATAAATGCATTTTTGAGTTCACACCATATATTTAAGTATTCACTTATTAGCACACAAACTACAGTACTGTGAATTACTCAATACCCTGCTGAGGACTGAATAAGTTGTTTTGATACAGACTAATGCCCATTAGGTTCTGTATTAATTAGTTTGACACAAGCTTCATTAGAAATATTCACCATTATTATGACCGGTAAATCACATTCAAATCCTTTTCAATTATATTTGTTTCTTTATTGCTTTCCAAACATCTTTACCATGCAATTGCAATATAAACAATTCTAAAAGTATTGTTTTGCTAAGTTGGCCAGTGGCCAAAAGTAGTTACGTAAATCGCACAATTCAAGCCAGCTGTGCTCTCAAATTCTGAAAATCAATTTGTCTTTGTTAAGTTCAGCTGGGTGCCAGTATAATTTTAATTAAGTGGAGCACCGTTTTCAGGACTTATCATTTTAGCCGCAGCAACCAAAACAATGTTGTAACATTTTTGTACTGGCATAAATAAGTATGTAGTCAAACGTAAATACTACCCTGCTTTCTTTTACAACTAAGTAATTAGAACAGCAAATCATCACAAAATAACCAGTGATTATGCAATGGCAGTTAACATTAAGTAAAAAAAATTGTACACTTTGCTTGTAATAGTTAAAATTTTACATCTGGTTGCATAGATTTTGGATTTTTAAAGAATATCAAAAAGTTTTAATGATCTAAATAAATGCAAAAATGTAAAAAACATGGCATTTACCCAACCAACTATGACGCATTCTACAATTATTCATTCCTGCAACAGAAGTACTAGGCAGTTAGCAGACTGTGATCTATGAAGTGATATGGATACTGTGAAGTCACAACAAACCCATGGGGTTTTGAGCACTTAATACTGGCCAAAGGCGACATGCAAATTCCCTTTCATATATTTACAACATTACCTAAACATTTTGGTATGAGTTGACCAGATTTTACCACTTATTTTCTTAGTGTGTAATGTGTTCCTTCTTTTTCACTGCAGAAGTGCAAATGCAGGGGCAAGATAAAATCTTGTCACTTGGAATATGAAGTATGTTAATGATCTTGTGTCCAGTAGAACAGTTAGCTTACATGCTTTACCATAGGAATCAAATTAGGGAGGCAGTGCTGCAGGACAGTAATTACCAAGGATTTCAGAGGGAATGGCTTTCTGTTCCTGAAGTTATGGAATTTTTTTTAATCAAATACAGTGGGAAAACAAAATCAGTTGCTAATATTGATATTGGAAGTTTTTCAAATTTTCCGTTCACTTAACAGATGAGGGGGGAATAGAAAATTAACAATACTCCATCATGATCACATGCTGCTTTGCCCAATTTCTGTTTCTTTGCTGCACTCCGGCAATCTAATTGTCCCCAGGAACAAATACAGAAAAGAAAATACGAATAAATAAATTGATTGCTACTGATAAAAATGACTCTTGATCTGACAGCATGTATTTTACACACTACTGTTATTTAAAATCCATTAAAAAAAATCTTCAAATTATGGAAAAAATATAAAATCGGTCAAGCAAAAACAAAATATTGCTGATGCTGAAGATCTGAAACAAAAAAAAAAACAGAAAATGCTGCAAATACAGAAGGTTAAACACGTAGAAAGAAACAAGAGTTAATGTTACACTTCAATGACCCTTCATCACAACCTGGAACGTTTGCAACTGGCTCATGTCATTTTTTTCAAAAATAAATTTGGTAAAGGTGAAACGTGTTCATGATAGGTCGATACAATGGGGATATGCATTGACTAAAACTTTGTGAAATTATAACTATTTTTAGTTACATTTATTGTAAGCATAGAATGTTTATCATTTGGATGACATTAAAAATAAGTGAGCTTGTCTTTTACACAAGTATTGTATTTTAAGCTGTGGATGCCTGTAACATTGACATAATGTTCATTGGGCTTATATGACAGGACCACCATGAGCTTTCAGACAATTGGACAATGAACTTTAGGGTACTGGTCAGACATTAACAAGCAGATCCAGAAGAACTTCTCAATTCAATTCCAATGAGCAACATTATTTTCCTAACTTGCTTCAATCCATAATGAATTAGTGGCAGGGGAGGACCAGTGTGCAATCCACTAGGTAAAAGATCCAAGGTAATGACTGTGGAAGGAGAAACAAGATAATAATGACATCTGGTTTTACACACGTTCAATCTTTGAATTTTGCACAACATATTTTGCCAGTAACAGTGGGAAAAATTCTCATTAAACAATGTCACATGATTCCAGGAATCAAATTTTAACCGATAATAAACTAATGTTGTTAACAAACATCACGGAAGTGATTTGTCATGCAAACCCGTGTAATGGAAGGACAGTATAGATATGCTGAAGTATTAGCTACTATGTCACTGAGCTACATTGACAGAAGCATGGTGGTCTTCCTGGATTTCACTTGACCCAGGAAACAAGGGAGAAAAATTTTTGTGACAGTTTCCTTTCTCCCTCCTTATGTAATCCCCTCCATTGGCTTCAGATCAAAAGTATGGTCTTGAGTTAAAACAAAAACAGAAAAATTGCTGGGAGAAACTCAGCAGGTCTGGCAGCATCTGTGGACAGAAAGTAGATGCTCTTTTGGGTCTTCTTCTGCCCTATTTGTTGCATCATGTTTCAGTTGGGCCAGATGTACTGTTATTGTAGGGAAAACAATGAAATATAAAGAAAAAGGAACTGACGTGTGAAGCCAATATATTACGATACTGGAAACATCTGAGACTATTCAGCCCATCATGTTCACAAAGTCTCTCTGCAACAGCACCTCAACTAGGCAAAATCCTCTGCCACTGTCTGTAAACCTGCAGCTTTGTTTCTTTAGCTGCTTTATGATAGGCTCATGTAGGACGGGAAAAAGATTACAGGGAACACTAACACACCCATATCCAGTATCTGAGTAATACAAGTTGACCACAGCCCCTGGAAACAAATCAGAAGCATCAAAATGACCGTCCATGCCTCCACACTTGAAGCAGCCAGCAACAATCTGGATGTTCCAGAAGCACAGATCCAGAGACCTACCTGCAGTGTGACCAGTAGCAGAGTGACATCAGGAACTACAAGGATGAAGCAACAATAATGAGCCATGAACCTGTACCACCTGAAAAGAAGCCACAAAAGTACAACATCCACATGAAATGTGACAATGAATTTCTGTTCACAACTGTAAAAAATAAGTGGACATGAGGAATGTCGGATCAGCCACAATCCTATTGAATAGTGGAATGGACTCTAGGGTGGCTGAACGGCCTTCTCCTCTTCCTGTTTCTCGATGTTGATGAGTAAAAAGGGAAATTTGGAATAGCACCACTCACAATGCACAATAAATTCAAGGGTAGGTTTCCCATTTTCAGGCAAAACACAACAAATCATTCACAGAGAGCTAAGTAATTAATGAAGCAATAACTGTGCCATTGACTCTTTATTCAGAGACTTTAAAAACAAAGAAGAAATAACAGCAATCCGGAGCATATCACTTTGTGCTTTCACAGTAGCAAGAGGAGTAGAATCTTTGTCCAAAGACATCCTTCAGTAACTGCAGCAGGATTTGAAGGACTGTGAATGCTTCTCACTGCATTTCAATTAATCCATTGACATGACCGACACAGCCCAGCTGATTAGGTTTTGCGTGTGCACAAAAGCAAAGAGGATCTTCTCACCCTTTTAACCCTTAAAAGAGAGAGCAAGATAAAGATACCTACAACAAGTTCAAAAAGGCACAAGTGCTTGAGAAAAACACTTCAGTCAAGAAACAGGTCTCCATAACTGACTGTAGGCCAGCCATATTTGGGTCAAATACAGAATTTGCTTTATATCACAGAATTATCCTGATTTTACCTCGTCAATTGCCACTTTATAATCCACGAGCAAGGATTAGCAAATAAAATTATGGAATGTTTTCATATGTAATGAAAGTTGTTAAGATAACTCAATTCAAGCAAAAGCCCTTCAGCACCTTTTGTTTAAATCCTTACTTGACAAACTCAATGCATCCCTCGGTGAACTAGTCCTCCATGCTGATGTGAGGTAGTTAAGTCAAGGGAAAGTCCTGCAAACATATTTAGATCTGATGCCCATTCCAGATACCAATTCTGTCAGTGTAAAAGGTTTTTCATCATGTCACGATTGTTTCTGCCTATAACCTGTAAGTCTCAATTCTTCCAAGGTGAACAGTTCCCACCTTAATCTACTCTGTCTAGAAACCCCCTCCCCAATTTTGAAAAGCTCTAACAAATCTCAGGGCAACCTTTTCCCAAGGAAAACAGTTTCAGCTTCGCCAATCTCAGAAGAAAAAAAGACAGACTGGTATTTTTGTGACTTCAGGATGCCACAAAGTATACGACAGCTAATTAAGTACTTTTCAGTTGTAGTCACTTAATTAATTCCAAACTTACTTTGAACAGAGCAGAATACAACTGTTGCATCCTTTTGCAGTTTATATTTTAAAATTATGGCTTCCATGATGTTTGAACTGGTAAAGTTGAGTGTGGCCTGTGAGCAGTTTGGTGCATGGCTGTTAAAATCTTAGAAGGAACATTGACCACTATTGTAGTGTAGAAAACACACAAGCATTTTACTGGGTAGGATAAGTGAATGCTATTTTAAACGGAATGCAATCTAATGACCTGTTTAAAAAAAAAGCGCACCTATCATAAGAAAATATATCACTCACAGACAGCCATCAGACAGGCAACAGCATTTTCTCCATGATAATCCTCAACACCAACATACTGAGCCCCTTACTATACCCCCTGTATACTCATGACTGAGGGCCAAATTTCATCTGAACTCCAGCTACACATTCACTGACGACACCACCATCGTAGACCGGATATCAAAATTGAGGAGACAATACAGGAAACAGACAGAGAGCTTGGTGGTGTTGTGTGGGGTAAAGATAACAATCTCTCCCTAAACATCAGCAAAACGAAAGAGCCGATCATCGACTGCAGGAAGCAAGGAGGAGAGCACGCCCCTATCTACATCAATGGAGCCGAGGTGGAGACAGTCGAGAGCATCAAATTCCCAATAGTGATGATCAACAACACTGTCCTGGACCACCCACGTTGATGCAACGGTCAAGAAGTTACAACAACACCTCTTCTTCCTCAGGACATCAAAATTCAGCAAGTCCATAAGGACACTCACCAACTTCTACAGATGCACCAAACAAAGCATTCTATCAGCATGCACCACGGCTTGGTATGGCAACTGCTCTGCCCAGGACCATTAGAAACTACAAAGAATTGTGAACACAGCCCAGACCATCACTCAAGCCAATCTTCCATTCATTGACTCCATCTACACTTCTCGCTGCCTTGGACAGGCAGCCAACATCATTAAAAACCCCTCCCACCCCGGTTATAATCTCTTCCAACCTCTTCTGTCAGGCAAAATATGCAAAAGCTTAAAACACATGTACCGATAGATTCAAGTACAGCTTCTTCCCCACTGTTACAAGACTTCTGAATGGACCTCTCAAATTTCAAATCTAATGTTGATCTTGCTTTTTGTGCACCTTCTTTGGAGCTGTAACTTTGTATGTCTCGTTCTGTTCAATCTTTGTATGTTCAATCTATGATCTTTGTATGGTATGATCTATCTGTACTGTATGCAAAACAAAACATTTCACTGTACCCAAGTACATGTGACAATAACAATTCAAATCAAATTAAACCCATGTTCTCCTGAGGAAGTCTCAATAAGTTTTGTTGAGTAAGCAAACTATAAAATGTTTCTTGCTGGAGCCATATAGATGAGGAAACATTTCAACAAGTATAATATTATGCAATTCAAGGAATTTGCTCATTAAACAGTAACAATATCAGATGCTGATTTTCATGAATGAGATTACACTAACCTTTGATGATTCACTGATCTTGTGAGGACGAGAGACCCTCGACTGTTTTGTCCCCTCCATTGTAACTTTCCTGATGACACCTGACCAAAAAAAATCATTAATTGATCAGTTTTTCTTATGGTAAATCTCTGCTGGGTGGTACATGCTGCTTTGAAACAAAATATTGTTCAAGACATTTTATTGCTTTAATTTCAGCCCCCTGCTGGCCACTCCTAATAATTTCACCAATAAAGCCTTTTTGTTCATTAACACATACAAATAGATTGATGAGACATATCTCCCTAGTCATCACATCCAGAGATGGGACTTCTATCCCAGAACATTACCCCTTAGATCAATCAAATCTTTACTTACCAAACTTGCCTAAGCTTTATGGAATCAGTAATTCCAGTAAGATACTCTTTTTGTTACTGGGTAGGAATGGCTAGTGTACGTGAAAGAACCAGGTATCAAAATCACATAATCAGACGAATATGGTATGGGGTGTTAAAGAGATGAATGTTTGTTTTTGTGGTGCTGATGGAGGAAAACTCAAGGTCTTCTTGGAAACTTGTGGGATCTTCTGCTCCATTTCAGTGCAGATAGGGCCTTGGTTTCACATCATATCAGAAACACCATTTTTGGCAGATTAGCCCTCAGTCAGTACTGCATGAGTGTGTCAGCCTGGATTACATGCCTTCGTCTCTAAACTAGGGCTTGAACAAACAAGTCTGAGACTCAACATGTGTGAACATAACCAGACAAATGAAACCCCCAGTGAAGACAAGTAAATCATTATTAAAACCTTCGTCAAGATTTTCTAAACAAAGAATTAGAAAAGAAGGAATTTGAAATATCAGTTATTTAATGAAAGAACAAGGCCACAAAAGTCCACTGTTTAAAACAAAGTAATGTTTTTGACTTTGAGAGGCAAACAAAGCAATACCATCTCGGGTAACACCTATCCTCTAAAATCTAGAATTAACACAAATCAAACATGAATAAACAAATTGTGATCAATTATAAATGATGAACTACACCTTAAACACCAGGTATAAAGGCTTGCCTTGCAGTTTAGCTTGACTGTCCACTCAACACATACGAAAACCTCAGTCACAAATTCTCACAAAGAATTTCAGCTCCTCATTTTCTGGGACGTAGCCAGATCCCTAGCTATCAAAACTGCACAACCAGCTTCACAAAAACTGTACATGCGCATACTTGCCTATCCATAATTTCTGCATCTCGCTTCTGCCTTCTTCAGCTGTCTGAACTGTACCAAAAAGATTATCTGACCTCCGATGGCTCGATATCCTTTTATATGGTTTCAACTAGTTTCAGTCTCCTAGAAGTTCCTAAACTAATTTCAGTCTTAATTTCTTTAGAAACTGGAGGAGTAAGTCTTTTCAATTAGGCTGTGTTTTAAAAAAAAGCTTTGAAAGCAAGGATTCCATCACAACTAGAACCATGCCTGCCTAACTGCAAACTAGAACAGTGGAAATGGGTTGGGAGGGGGTTGAGGGAAG
>NC_063346.1:17425421-17426192 GCF_021869965.1 Rhincodon typus
GGGGGGGTGGGGGGTTAGAGGGAAGAGGGGGGGCAGGAGGGAAGGGAGGGGGGAAGGGGGCAGGAGGGAAGGGAGGGGGGGAAGGGGGCAGGATGGATCCCCTGCACCTGCACCTGCACCTGCATCTGCATCTGCATCTGCGCAAGCGCTTTATGGCCCATGGCACCGTCCATCACGAACACTCCAAACTAAAATAGCAAAGGGGAAAAGAAACACAACAGATCCAAACACCATTACCAGGCTGAGGTGACTGATTGTCTCTCCGAGCATTCACTCACTCTCACAACCACCTGGCCATTATCGGCGACCGGCATCTCTTCGATCACCCTTCACAGTCAGCCCAGAGCGGAAGGCCGCACGTGTAATTTCATTGGCGGTTACAGCGGACCAATAGGGAAGCGGATCTGGGGAACAACGCGCCAATCAGACAGGGGCTGTCCACCGTGCGGTCCCGCCTACCGTTGCCACCGCAACACTTAAAGCTGTAACCACGCCCACCTGAAATCACGTGGTGCTGTGATGTTTCCTTACTCCTGAGGCAACTGGACTCAGGTTCAAGTCCCACCTGTTTCAATGGTATTTACAACATCACTGAGCAGGTTAATTGGAAAATCCCAATAAGATTGTAAATATTTTAAAGGCATTGGGATGTGTGCTAAAAACTGGGAAAATAAAGTAGGAATGGCCTTACCAGAACTTTGACTCAGGTAGAGATAATAAGACCTGTCGATGCTGCAGTCAGAGATAACAGTGTTTGGCTGGAAGAACACA
>NC_063346.1:17426592-17433067 GCF_021869965.1 Rhincodon typus
CTGCTGTGTTCCTCCAGCTCCACATTGTGTTATCATTGACTTAAATAGGTTGTGAGCCAAAACACCCTAACAAATAGAAATTGATTGTTCAAGAAGATCATCTGATCCAACTGTCGCCATAACTCCACATTCTTTTCTGACATGTAACACTTGATTCCTGTGTCAACCAAAACTCTGTCCAGCAGGTGTGAGCTAGTATCCACTGCTGTCTGAATTCCATGAATAGTAACTCTCTGAAAGAAGAAATTCCTCATCTCTGCCTTAAATGGGAGACCTCTTGCTTTTAAACTGTGCCCTGCAGTTCTAGTCTCCCCCAAAAGAAATAAACATCGTCTCGGTGTGCAACCTGTCAAAGTGTTATATGTTTCGATAATAACACCTTTCTGTCTTCTCAATGTCAATGAATATATGCCCAATGTGTTCAACTTTTCCTCATAAGAAGAATCAGTCCAATGAACCTTCATTGAACTGCTTCCAATGTAACTATATCTTTGGGTTCCAGAGAAGAGCAATTTTGTAACTATGAACAGAAAGTGCTGGAGAAACTCAGCAGGTCCAGCAGCACCTGTGGAAAGAGAAGCAGAATTAATGTTTTGAGTCTGTAATGACTTCTTCAGAAGCTGGAATCATGTTGAACCTGAAACGTTAACCCTTTTTCGCTGTGTACAAAAGCTGCCAGACCTGCTCAGTTTCTCTGGTATTTTGAATTTTTGGTTCAAATTTCCAGCATCTGCAATATTTTGCTTTAATACAAGTATATCCCGCTTTCTTAAATAAGGAGGTCAAAATTGTAAACAGGACTAAATGTCTCGAAAAAACACTATACGCTTGTCAGTTAGCTCTGTGGGCTGGATGGCTGGTTTGTGATGTCAACATTGTGGATTAAAGGCCCTCAAAGGTTACCATCAAGGACTCTCTTTCTCAACCTCTCCCTTTTGCCTGAGGCATGGTGACTCTCAGGTTAAAGCATCACCAAATAAAAACTGAAAGAACTGCAGATGCTGTAAATTATGAACAAAAACAGAAGTTGCTGGAAAAGCTCGGCAGGTCTGACAGCGTCTGCAGGTTAAAAATCAGAGTTAATGTTTCGGGTCCGGTGATTCTTCCCCAGAACTGATGGTAGCTGGGAAAACGTCGATTTATATGTAGAAAGTAGGGAGGGTGATGGGGTGGGGAGTAAACAATAGGATAAAGGATAAGGCCTGAAGAGAGAGAACAGCAGGGGGATAGACAAAGGAGTTGATAATGATCTGGCTAGGAGGGTGAATAGCTGTTAATGGGGACTGTTAGTGACTAACAAGAGGTGGTGTGTAATGGCAGGCTCTTTGAGAACAAGGTCTGGTGTGTGGGGTAAGGGGCTACGACATGGGAGAGTTAGGCCCTACAATTATTGAACTCGATATTGCGTCCGGGGGGCTGCAGGGTCCTCAAGCGGAAAATGAGGTGTTGTTCTTCCAGCTTGCAATGAACTCCATTGGAACACTGCAGGAAGTCAGAGACAGAGATGTTGGCCAAGGAACAGGACGGTGTTCAAGTGGAACAGATGCAGAGAGCCCTAAGACCCTCCTGGTGGGGAATGGACGTGTAAAGGGATTGCACATCCATGGTAAAGAGGAGGCAGCTGAAACCTGCAAACTGGAAGCTTTGAAACTGGTGTAAAGTGTCAGAGGAATTACAGATGTGCATGGGCAGGGATTGGACCGGGAAGAGAAGACTGAGTCAAGGTAGGAAGAGATGAGTTATAGCTATAAAGCCCAGTGACTCCCACAGCTACCTGGACCATACATCCTCGCAACCTACTTCCCACAAAGACTCCGTCCCATTCTCTCAGTTCCTCTGTCTCTGTCGCATATGTTCACATGAGGCCAACTTCGACAAGGGAGCCTCCAAAATGTCCACCTTCTTCCTCAACCGAGGATTTTCCAGCACATTGTTGACAGGGCCCTCAACCGGGTCCGACCCAGCTCCCGCACTTCTGCCCTCACCCCTTCTCTTCCTTCCCGCAACAGTGATAGAGTTCCCTTGTCCTTACCTACCATCCCACCAGCATCCACATTCAGAAGATCATCAGACCCATTTCTGCCACCTCCAGCAAAATGCCACAACCAGGCACATATTCCCCTCCCCGCCCTTGTCCGTCTTCTGCAGGGACTGTTCCCTCTGGGACACCCTAGTCCACTCTTCCTAAACACGCAACACCACCACACCCCCCATCACACCCCCCAACAGCCCCACAGTATCTTCCCCTGCAACCAGCAAAGGTGCAACACCTGCGCATTTACCTCCTCCCTCACCACTATCCAAGCACCCAAACATACCTTCAAGGAGAAGCAACACTTCACCTGCACTTCCCAGAATCTAGTCTAGTGCATTCGCTGCTCACAATGTGGTCTCCCTACATTGGGGAAAGAAAGTGTAGACTGTGTGACCGCTTTGCAGAACATTCCTGCTTGCAAAAAAGACCATGAGCTACACGTTGCCTGCCACTTTAACATGCCACTCTGTTCCCTGGCCAAGATCGCTGTCTCTGGCTTGCTGCAGTGTTCTAGCAAAGCTCAACCCAAGCTGGAAGAACAACACCTCATTTTCCACTTGGGGACCCTGCAACCCTTTAGACTCAATATCGAGTTCAATAATTTTAGGGCCTGCACTCTTTCATGTCCCAGCCCCTTACCCCACACGCCAGACCTTGTTACCACGTAGCCTGCCATTACACACCACCTCTTGTCAGACACTAACAAACCCCATTAACAGCTATTCACTCTCCTAGCCAGATCTTATCAACTCCTTTGTCTATCCAACTGCTGTTCTCTCTTTTCAGGCTCTCTCCTATTGTTTACTCCCTACACCATTCCTCTCCCTATTTTCTGCATATAAACTGAAGTTTTCCCAGCTACTATCAGTTCTGAGGAAGGGTCACTGGACCCGAAACGTTAACTCTGAATTTTTCTTCACAGATGCTGCCAGACCTGCTGAGCTTTTCCAGCAACTTCTGTTTTTGTTGTTAAAACATCACCAGTTGTCTCTCATGAATGAGAGAGCAGCCCTATTCTATGGTAGGACAATAGCAAAGTTACTTTTTTTTATATACACCTGTGGCAAGAATTTTCCACTTTTACAACCATGCGCTTATTCAATAAAGGCCAATAGAACTTGCTGTACCTGTATGCTGATATTTGGGACAGCAATCTGCAATCTCTTTCCATCTAAATAGTATTCTGTTTTTCTATTCTTTTTGCCAAAGTTGAACCTCATATTTTTCCCACATTATATTGTTTTGTCCACTCACATGATCTTAACAGACTCTTTTCAACCTGCTCACAAGTTCTTTTCCTGCCTATCTTTGTATTATTGACAACTTTTCAAGCAATACAATCAGTCCCTAAATCTAAGCCATCAATATAGATCATCGATAATTGAGGAAGAAAAAAAACCGAAAGAACTGCGGATACCGTAAATCAGGAACAAAAACAGAAGTTGCTGGAAAAGCTCAGAAGGTCTGGCAGTATCTGTGAAGGAAAAAACAGAGTTAACGTTTTGGGTCCAGTGGCCCCTCCTCAGAACTGATGATAGCTGGGAAACGTCAGTTTACATGCAGAAGAAAGGGGAGAGGGATGGGGTAGGGAGTAAACGAAAGGATCGAGCCTCAAGAGAGTGAAGAACAGTTATACAGACAAGGAGTTGCTAACGATCAGGCTGGGAGGGTGAATAGTTGTTAATGGGAACTATTAGTGACTAATAACAGGTAGTGTGTAATGGCAGGCTATGTGATAACAAGGCCTGGTGTGTGGGGTAGGGGGCTGGGATATGGGAGAGTTTAGGCCCTAAAGTTATTGAACTTGCTATTGAGTCCGGAGGGCTGCAGGGTCCCCAAGTGGAAAATGAGATGTTGTTTCAGTTTTTTTTTCTCTATTCGTTTGTGGGATGTGGGCGTCACTGGCTAGCCAACATTTCTTGCCCATCCCTAGTTGCCCTTGAGAAAGTGGTGGTGAGCTGCCTTCTTGAACTGCTGCAGTCTTCCTGCTGTGGGTTGACCCACAATGCTATTAGGGAGGGAATTCCAGGATTTTGGCCCAGCGACAGTGAGGGAATTCCAGGATTTTGCCCTAGCGACAGTGAGGGAATGGCAATATATTTCCAAGTCAAGATGGTGAGTGACTTGGAGGTGGTGGTGATCCCATATGTCTGATGCCCTTGTTCTTCTCGATGGAAGTGGTCGTAGATTTGGAAGGTGCTGTCTGAGGATCTTTGGTGAATTTCTTGCATAGAGCTTTGCTAGAGCACTGCAGCAAGCCAGAGACAGACATGTTGGCCAGGGAACAGGATGGTGCATTAAAGTGGCAGGCAATGGGTAGCTCATGGTCTCTTTTGTGAGCAGAACGTAGATGTTCTGCGAAGCAGTCACCCAGTCTAAGCTTTGTTTCCCCAATCTAGAGGAGACCACATTGTGAGCAACGAATGCAGTAGACTAGATTCTGGGAAATGCAGGTGAAGTGTAGCTTCTCCTTGAAGGTATGTTTGGGCCATTGGATACTGGGGACGGAGGAAGTAAATGGGCAGGTGTTGCACTTCGCCAGTTACAGAGGAAGGTGTCATAGGGCTGGGGGGCGGGGGGGGGGGGTGGTGGGGGGGAGGGAGGGGGGGCCAGGGTATCCCAGAGGGAACAGTCCCTGCGGAAGGCGGACAAGGGAGGGGAGGGGAATACACATCTGGTGGTGGCATCTTGCTGGATGTGGCGGAAATGGCACCTGATGATCTTCTGGATGTGGATGCTGGTGGGATCGTAAGTAAGGACAAGGGGAACCCTATCGCTGTTGCAGGAGGGAAGAGAAGGGGGTGAGAGTGGAAGTGCGGGAGATGGGTCGGACCTGGTGAGGGCCCTGTCAACAACGGAGCTGGGGAATCGTTGGCTGAGGAAGAAGGTGGACATTTTGCAGGCTCCCTTGTCGAAGTTTGCCTTATCTGAGCATATATGACGGAGACGGAGGACCTAGCCTTAATTCTGTTAACACTCTTCTAGTTACAGTGTGCCATCCTGAAAATGTGCCATGTATCCAACTGTCCATTCCTTTTTTGTTAAGCCAAGCCTTTGTCCATGCTAATATATTACCCCTACCATCAAGAACTCTTTTGAAGTAGCTTCTTAAGTGGCACCTCATTGAATGCCGTTTGAAAAATCCAAATAAACTCCATGAACTTTATGCCTTTATTCACTCTACTTGTTACACCTTCATCATTCTAGGACCACGTGATTCATACAGTGATTACAATGAAGGAAAAGAACATTTGGCCCATTGTCTCCAGGCCAGGACCTTTTAAGATTCCTGAATTCACTCAGTGCCATTCACTGGTCTTTTATCTGTAGTCCCACTTTTTTCTCTCATGAGAGAATTATCTAATTTGTTTTCAAAAGCTTGATTGATCTGGTTTCCTCCCACAGTCCAGTGATGTATAGGTTAGGTGGATTGGCCATGCTAAATTGCCCTGTATAGTCGAGGGATGTGTAGGCTGCGTAGGTTAGCCATGGTAAATGTAGGGTTACTGGAAATAGCGTGGGGGTGTAGGTCAGTGTGGGATGCTCTTCAGACTATCGGTATACACTCAATAGGCCGCATGGCCTCTTTCTGCACTGTAATGATTCTACTACTGTATGACTCTATGATTCTACCTCCATCATATTCTCAGGCAGTGAATTCCAAATCTATGTCACTTGCTGTTTAAAAAGGCTTTCCTCAAATTGTTATTGCTTCTTTTGCCAATCACCTTAAACTGATGCCCTTTATCTAGCAAGGAGAACAGTTACTTTCTATTCACTCAATTCACGCCCCTAATTTTGAACACCCTAGCTGTCTTCTTAACCTTCTCCTCTTCAAGAAGAAATCCCAGCTTTACCCAATCTAACTGCATAAATGAAACTCCTTATTCCTGCAATTACTCCTGTGGCTCTTTTCTGCAACCTCTCTAATAGCTTCACAAATTTCCTAAAGTTCAATGCTCCATGAAAGGTGGGTGATTTATACGTACTAATATCATTTTGAGAGTTTGGATTTCAAAATGGTGGCTTATGTTGCTGTTGAGGGTAAAAGGGTTGAAACGCTATTTTTCATATTTGTAATAAGATTATTCCAAATGGTTTTTGCGTAGCAGAAAAGACATTGTGGATTTCTTTCCAGCCCTGCACCTTGTTGTCTCGGATTCTCCAGCATCTGCAGTTCCTACTATCTCTGATTCAATTTTAACCCCACTGCGAAGCTTCTTCTAAGGATGCCTAGCCTGAAGTTACCTCCCCCTACCGCATCCCAAAACCAGTCCAGCTCGTCCCCGCCTCCCTAACCTGTTTTCCTCCCACCTATCCCCTCCTCCCACCTCAAGCCGCACCTCCATCTCTTACCGACTAACCTCATCCCGCCCCCTTGACCTGTCCGTTCTCCCTGGACTGACCTATCCCCTCCCTAACTCCCCACCTACACTCACC
>NC_063346.1:17433167-17523955 GCF_021869965.1 Rhincodon typus
CCTCTTCGACCTGTTTGTTTCCTCTCCACCTATCCTCTCCTCTATCCGCCTCCCACTCTCTCCCTATTTATTTCAGAACTCCCTTCCCCTCCCCCTTTTCTGATGAAGGGTCTAGGCCCGAAATGTCAGCCTCTCTGCTCCTATGATGCTGCTTGGCCTGCTGTGTTCATCCAGCCCTGCACCTTGTTGTCTCGGATTCTCCAGCATCTGCAGTTCCTACTATCTCTGATTCAATTTTAACCCCACTGCGAAGCCTCTTCTAAGGATGCCTAGCCTGAAGAAGTTACCCTCCTCCCTCCGGACAAACCTCAGGGGATCCCTCTCCCACTGCAACTCTCTCGTAATCTCTTCGGCCCTGAAACTGCTCGACCTAGTCCTGAAGCAAACCAGGTACTACAGCCACATCACCTTCCTTAGCACCTGCCTATGGAACCAGATCATCCCCAATGGACTACAATCCACATTCAAGCCTTCCCAATTTGGCCCCAACCGTGACAATATCTACACTCATGGCATTGAGATCCTTCAGAAGCGTTTCTCCCTGCGACTCCTGAAACACACACTTGCAGCAATGCACCGGCATCTCCAGGCACTACAATCAAGCCGACCCCAGCTCAGAGCCTCCCTCTCCCAGACCTGCAAAGGACCTCTCCTGATTTTTATTCTTCGTAGGATCCACAAGCTGAACTCACAATTCTACTCAGCTTTATTGGACACTAAAAACCGTAAGTACAGTAAACTTACTGGTGCCTACCACCCAAAACGGGCTTCTTCCACCCCCCAAATCCCCAGCCGTACCCAGGACATTCCCCACAATGCGTCCGCTGCCATTGGCCATGAGGCCACTATCGGGGAACCCACAGATGACGTCACATCCGCTACCGCCGGGTTCCCCACTTCTGGGACAGCGAACGCCATCGCTGCCGTTACCACCAACACTGAAGTCGCGACCACCCTCACCGCTACTGCTGCCGCCTACCCCGCTCCTCCTACCGACGCCGCCGCACCGCCCATCACCGACGCGGATGCAACTCCACCCACCGCCAACGCAACTCCGCCCACCGCCGATGCCGGCGCAACTCCGCCCACCGCCGACGCTGATGCAACTCCACCCACAGCCGACGCCGACGTCGCTCCGCCCACTGCCTCCACAGCCAGCAGCTCCAGAGGAGACAGCAGCACCCAGCCCTGCCGAGTCTTCACCATCCCCCCAGACCTCCCCCTTACTGAGGACGAACAGTCAGTCCTCAGTAAAGGGCTCACCTTTGTCCCCCTCCACCCACAGATCAACGAATACCGCTCACGCTTGGACCTAGAGCAGTTTTTCCGCTGCATCCGCCTCCACGCTTACTTCTTCAACCGCGAACCTAACCCTCCCCCTACTGACCCCTTCTCCCGCTTCCAACACACCCCCTCCTCCTGGACACCACCCCAAGGCCTCCTACCCTCCCTTGACCTCTTCATCTCCAACTGCCATTGAGACATCAATCGCCTCAACCTCTCCACCCCTCTCACCCACTCCAACCTCTCCCCCGCAGAACGTGCAGCCCTCCGCTCCCTCCGCTCCAATCCCAACCTCACCATAAAACCCGCGGACAAGGGAGGCGCAGTTGTAGTATGGCGCACTGACCTCTACATCGCCGAGGCCAGACGCCAACTCTCCGACACCTCCTCCTCCCGCCCCCTTGATCATGACCCCACCCCTGAGCACCAAACCATCATCTCCCAAACCATCCACAACCTCATCACCTCAGGTGACCTCCCATCCACGGCCTCCAACCTCATCGTTCCCCAACCTTGCACTGCCCGCTTCTATCTCCTTTCCAAAATCCACAAACCTGAGTGCCCTGGTCGACCCGTTGTCTCCGCCTGCTCCTGCCCCACCAAACTTATCTCCAACTATCTGGACTCCATTTTCTCCCCCTTGGTCCAGGAACTCCCTACCTATGTCCGTGACACCACCCACGCCCTCCACCTCCTCCAGAACTTCCAATTCCCCGGTCCCCAACACCTCATCTTTACCATGGACGTCCAGTCCCTCTACACCTGCATTCCCCATGCAGATGGCCTAAAGGCCCTCCGCATCTTCCTGTCCCACAGGCCCGACCAGTCCCCCTCCACTGACACCCTCATCCGCTTAGCCGAACTCGTCCTCACCCTCAACAACTTCTCTTTCAATTCCTCCCACTTCCTACAGACAAAGGGGGTAGCAATGGGTACCCGCATGGGCCCAAGCTACGCCTGCCTCTTTGTAGGTTACGTGGAACAATCCCTCTTCCGTACCTACACCGGCCCTAAACCCCACCTCTTCCTCCGTTACATTGATGGCTGTATCGGCACTGCCTCGTGCTCCCACGAGGAGCTCGAACAGTTCATCCACTTCAGTAACACCTTCCACCCCAACCTTAGGTTTACCTGGACCATCTCTAACACCTCTCTCCCCTTCCTGGACCTCTCTGTCTCCATATCGGGCAACCACCTAGAAACCGATATTCATTTCAAGCCCACCGACTCCCACAGCTACCCAGAATACTCCTCCCACCCACCCACCTTCCTGCAAAAATGCTATCCCCTATTCCCAATTCCTTCGCCTCCGCCGCATCTGCTCCCAGGATCAGGCATTCCACTCCCGTACATCTCAGTTGTCCTCATTTTTCAAGGACCGTAACTTCCCCCCCTCAGTGGTCGAGAACGCCCTCAACCGTGTCTCCCACATCTCCCGCAACTCATCCCTCACACCCCGTCCACGCAATAAGAACCAAAACAGAATCCCCCTCGTCCTCACGTACCACCCCACCAACCTCCGGATCCAACGTATCATCCTCCGACACTTCCGCCATCTGCAATCCGACCCCACCACCAAAGACATCTTTCCCTCCCCACCCTTATCTGCTTTCCGGAGGGACCACTCTCTCTGTGACTCCCTTGTCCGCTCCACACTCCCCTCCAGCTCCACCACACCCGGCACTTTTCCCTGCAACCGCAGGAAGTGCTACACCTGCCCCCATACCTCCTCCCTCACCCCATCCCAGGCCCCAAGAAGACTTTCCACATCAAGCAGATGTTCACCTGCACATCTGCCAATGTGGTATACTGCATCCGCTGTACCCGTTGTGGCCTCCTCTACATCGGGGAAACCAAGCGGAGGCTCGGGGACCACTTTGCAGAACACCTACGCTCGGTTCGCAATAAACAACTGCACCTCCCAGTCGCGAACCATTTCAACTCTCCCTCCCATTCCTCAGATGACATGTCCATCCTGGGCCTCCTGCAGTGCCACAACGATGCCACCCGAAGGTTGCAGGAACAGCAACTCATATTCCGCTTGGGAAACCTGCAGCCCAATGGTATCAATGTGGATTTCACAAGTTTCAAAATCTCCCCTCCCCCTACCGCATCCCAAAACCAGTCCAGCTCGTCCCCGCCTCCCTAACCTGTTCTTCCTCCCACCTATCCCCTCCTCCCACCTCAAGCCGCACCTCCATTTCCTACCGACTAACCTCATCCCGCCTCCTTGACCTGTCCGTCCTGCCTGGACTGACCTATCCCCTCCCTAACTCCCCACCTACACTCACCTTTACTGGCCCCATCCCCGCCTCTTCGACCTGTTGTTTCCTCTCCACCTATCCTCTCCTCTATCCCTCTTCTATCCGCCTCCCACTCTCTCCCTATTTATTTCAGAACCCCCTTCCCCTCCCCCTTTTCTGATGAAGGGTCTAGGCCCGAAACGTCAGCCTCTCTGCTCCTATGATGCTGCTTGGCCTGCTGTGTTCATCCAGCCCTGCACCTTGTTGTCTCAGATTCTCCAGCATCTGCAGTTCCTACTATCTCTGTGGATTTCTTTTGTGTGTTTGTATAATCCAATTGGGATGATTAACCAATAATTGAGCCCCACTATTCCACAAACCATCACAAATGTATATCTGTGGAACTAATCCACCAATTTGCCTGCCTGATGCTATTCAGGACAAAAATAATTCACGTCAGGTTTCACTATTAACAGGAAAATATCTGTGAGCAAATTTATTATTTAACAAATGGCAAAAAGTCAATTACTAATCTGATGTTATGTGACTGAATACCTCTTTAAAATGCTAAACACACACAGAATCATTCACAAATAAGACAGACAATAAAAGACTTTGACGCAAACATTATGGGTGGAAAAACTATCAGCAAGTAAAACAAAATCTGTAGATAAAAATGTACAGACCCCAAGGGTAGAGAGTATTTTTCTCATACTTCATTTGATTTTTTTTGTAATGGTGCTGTGGTGTCTACAAAGTGTAGGATGAAGCAAAAATCCCCAATATTTAAAATACAGGACAAAACCCTGTGCTTTTCAATTTTTTTCAGAGACTGGGACAGGTGGACTGAATTTTGTGCGAAATACACAAACTATACGTTCTCACACACAACCTGAGGTGAAAGCAGGACCTACCAAAACCAGCAGAAAGTAAAGAAAACCAGATATTTACCCAATAGATCCAATACGCACCATACCACATCAGCGAACTCAACCCAAAAGTCTTCATTCAGGCTCTGGGTACGGCAAGCCGGAACAGCCAGGTGCACATCAAGACTGTGTTTTGAGTGGGGAGGATGAGCTCCTGAGACCCCAAAGTTCCAACTTAGCTAGCAGGGAGGGGAAGGTGCTGGTGATAATGCATTGGGATTCCAAAGGTAGGAATTTTGATGAAAGAGTCTGAAATTAAACACCGTTGTTTTTCTGTGTGCATCAGTAGGATAGTGTTCTAATAGTGTTAACCTAGTTAATAGTGTAATTAAAGTACTACTGTTCTCCTGAATAATTGGTTGTGTTGATTTCCTTGACTTATTGCATTACTTATTTCCTTATATTATAATTACCTTTTTTACATTAAATAAACACAAAGATTCTTTTGCCTTGAAACATTTGTCTACTGCCTCTTCTTTTCAAGTCCCTTAGATAGGTCCAGTGTCCGAACCTGGGGTCTGGGAGCAATTCGAACTACTTAAAGATCAGAATATAATTGATTGCAAACCAGAAACCTACAAAAGTCATGATCGATCTTTAATTCAATAGCTGATCATGTAGACCTAGGCCTTTTCTTATATCAGAATTCTTTCTTTTGAGGTAGTATGTTTTTTCTCTTCTCACTCACAGAGAGAAATGGTGAGAGACGCTTTTTGATTGAATGCTTCTAGATATTGCTGAGTGCACTGAGCTCGTAAGTCTGTAACAAACTGTAACAGGACTAATCTGATGGCTGTTGTGAGGCAACATTTTCTTAAGTCAAAACACCTGGTATAAGTTTGTCTCATAAAATAAAAACCGAAAGACCTGCAGATACTGTAAATCAGGAACAAAAACAAAGTTGCTGGAGAAGCTCAGCAGGTCTGACAGCATCTGTGAAGGAAAAAAAAGAGTTAACTTCTGTTCTGAGGAAGGGTCACCGGACCCGAAACGTTAACTCTGTTTTTTTCCTTCACAGATGCTGCCAGACCTGCTGAGCTTTTCCAGCAATTTTGTTTTTGTTCCTGTCTCATAAAATGTCCACCTCACTGCTTCAAAATGTAAAATTGTCTTGTATGCACACCGCACAAACCTACTTGACCTTCAAGTTGCAAAAAAAACACTCTACTAGTTCATTGTAGATATGTAACAGTGTTGATCTTCAATTTCCCAGGTTATAGCCCAACATGTAAAAATATGTGATCTCTTATGATGTGTAATAAATCTTTATATTATTTTGTTAAAAGTACATTGCCGAGCTCTTGTGAATATATTCAGTAACTGGCCACCATCGTGAGATTACTTTTAGTCTGTCAATCCAGATTTCACTTTGGGATTTCACTTGTCAGTATTACGATCTGCTGGGATTGTAACAAAATAGGAGCTCTTTGTTAGGTAAAAATTAATTGAAATTAACAGAGATCTGAGGATCTCTCGAAATGAGCATGTGAAGGGACTGAGTATAGAATCAGAAGTTGTTGTGAAGTACATTACATAAATTGAAATTGGAGTTGACTGTTGCAAAGACTTTTCTGGGAGTGTAGCATTGTCCATTTAAAATCTTTCATCAAGGCTAAACTGAGAGAGTAAGCAGACAAGTTGAAGGTAGAATTAAAAGCAGGATCATTTAAGGATGCGATGATTGAACAATTAATTAGCATTAGAGCTAAAAGGAGGGAAACCTGGAATTAAAATTATCAAGATTTAGTTAGAAATGAACCTTGAATTAGGAGAAAAAGAGGGGAATAGAAAAATGGAATGTGTAGATCATGGAAAGTGGGAAGAAGGAAAGAAAAAAAAAATAACTGGAAACAAGAAAGCTTGAATTAGAAAGTGTTGAGAAAGATAAACAAAGAGAAAAGGAAAGAGTGGAGAAAACGATAGATAGAGCAATGGAATTGAAAAAGCTTGAACTCAAAGGGAAGTCAGACAAAGTTTAGTGTAAAGGAAAAAGGAAGAGGTATTAGTACAGGGGATGATTCTGACTCTAATGAGGGCTTTGCTTTACCTTGAAATTTGCAATACTGCCTAAATTTACAGAGGATGGAGTTTAAAGACATTACATCCCATTTGAAAAGATAGTTGAAGTTGAAGTCACCGATAGATGTTTGGACTTTACTCAAAGTGTCCTGATTGGTGCAAATATGAATGTCTTCTTCATCTGAAGAACAATCTGTAACTACTAAATTGTTAAAAGAGTAATATTCAATTATTATGAGTTTCTCCATGAAGCCAATTAATTAATACTTAGGACTAGATGAAAGAGACCTAATCAGACATTTCTAGAATGTACAAGAGAAAAATAAACACTCTGGGAATCATTGGTTTCAATCACTGAAGTCAGAGAGAAAAATGACGTTCTAAGGGAAATTTTGATATAGAAGAATTCTGAAGTATTATTTGATAACCCTTAACAATTATCAAGATGAGCAACAAGTATCAAAGATGCCAGAAGTTGCAGTTCTTGTGGATACCTGTGATACCTCACACAAGCAGCTGTAGTGGGAAAATGGTCAAATGGGACTCAATGAGGAAATTGGAGGAATGGAAAATCTGGGATGGAAATGTTTTAGTGGACACACACAAATACACAAAATGGAAAAAAAGAGAAAGGCCAGAAACCACAAATGATAGAAAGAAAATAATCTGTTTCCAGTGTAATAAGATGCTACATAATAAATCTAATTACTGGAAGTAAATGGGAGACCTATTGCAGTAGTAGCAACACCGAAGGAATCCTCAGAAAGGGGGTGTATAAATAAATTGAATCAGTCTTATATTTGTAGCAGAGACAGATGGAGAGTGTTCTCTCTGAACCTAATAGGAAGAGGGAAATGGCTCAGAAATGTCAAAAAATTGTTCCTCAATTAGTGATAAAGAAAATCAGACTATTGGACGTTCTTAATATTTTATTTTAAAAGGCGATGTATTTCCTCATGCTTCTAATCAAGGAGGTAAACTAATCACGATACTAACAGACACAGGAGCAAGTCCATTGCTAATGCTTGCTGATGATATAACGGATCCTCCAGTCTGGCTAATGAAGGAAAAAAATTGAGTGAAGGTGTACGTGGAGGCTACAAACCAGTTCCACTATATACAGTTGTATTAAACATTGACTTAGTACATGGACATGTTGTAGTGGGACTGGTGCAACAAATTCCTACAGAAGAAAATGATTTCAAGTTGGAGAATTACCTGGCTAGTTCAAAAATATTAACCTGTCTGGGGATGGTGGAATAACCAACAGACATAAAACAAAACCGAGATGCTGAAAGAGAAATTATATTGTGACTCAACCTCAGGCTCATAGACTTAGAAAATGAATGGTCTATGCAAAAGGGAGCTTATGTGGCAATTCAATAACCTGATACTATTGTCAAAAGCCCAAGTAAAAAGGATGAAGGGAAAGAAAATGAGGCTGACATATTTAGCTTATTTTCTTTGTTTGAGTTAAATAAACAACTTTCAGTTGAGTATAAGTTAATCTGTAGAGATACACCTGGGTGTATTATATTCGTCAAGCATTATGTGGACATAGGCAAGTCAGGACCAATGAAACAGCATCCTTATTGGAATAACAAGCTTAAGTGGAAACATCTCTGCAGGAAAGTCTTCATTCTATCTTTCTCTATTCAACAGGGTGCATTGCCTTTCAAGGCTGGGGCATGTACAAAAGGAAGCTTACATCTCCACTCTCCCTCATAACACAGGAGTCTGCCAAGGCAAGCTGCATAAAGCATTGCTTCTCCCTAGTTAAAAGCTGTCTTGCAGGATGTTCAAGCGTTTCAAGGCAATTTAGCAGTCCATACGAAACATTGAAGATTAACCGATAATAGAAAGATGAAAAGGATGTGCCTCAGGAATGCTCCCAACCTGCTGTTCACCATGAGGAACTGTACTACACAACAACCAGATAAAAGACACTGAACTTTAGTGACATGTAATGTTACATCCCTGTCTCACTGACTGCTACTTCTATGAGGATGACCTGTAAAGTGCAAATACTTTAAGGTCGGATTAGCCAGAAATAACATTCATACAATCATATGGATAAGTAAGCATTTACTGAGGAACAGAAAAGGACAAGAAGTGTAGAATTATCCAGGTCTACATGTGCTGAGGACTGACCAAGCACTGCTTACCATCCAACCAATAGAAAATAACATAATGATAAGAAGCCCTAAGCTAGCTCATTTAGCCTGGAAACAGGTTTCAGTTAGGCTCTGTCTGGTTTCTCATGGTTGATAATATATTGTTCTATCAGGATGTCTAAGATGTCCCTCCTGGTCAATGTCCTCATTCTCACCTTCATCTTTATCATCAGCCAATTGCTATTCACGCCCCACTTTCTCTGCATCCAGGATAAACCCTTTCCTCAACTCCAGTGGTGAAGATCATGTACCACAATAATCATGGAATCTCAAAATTATATGATCCCTAACTGTGCAGATCAAGGCCGGTCGGCCCATCAAGTTGTACCGACCCTCCGAGCAGCATGCTACCCTATCCCAGCAATTCCGCAATCCCATATTAACCATGACTAAGCCACCAAGCCTGCACATCCCTGGACACAATGAGGCAGTTACCATGGTCAATCCACTTAACCCGCACATTCTTGGACTGTGGGAGGAAACCCGAGCACCTGGAGGAAGCCCACATAGACACAGGGAGAAAATGAAACATCCATACGGTTAGAGGAGAAAGCAAGAACTACAGATGCTGGAGTCAGAGTCAATACAGTGTGGAGCTGGAGGAACACAGCAGGTCAGGCAGCATCAGAGGAACAGGAGAGTCCATGTTTCTGGTCGGGACCCTTTATCAGGAATGATGATGACATGAAACATCGACTTTCCTGCTCCTCTGATGCTACCTGACCTGCTGTGTTGCTCCAGCTCCACACTATATTGAACTCCACACAGTTTGTATTTTGAAAAGAGAAAGGCAGAATTTGTTTGGTGGGGTTGCCTGGGCCCAAGTGAAACTCAGGAACAGGTGACAGTTACACATTAATTTAGGGTAATTGGGTGAGAATTTGACTAAGGGTATATATATTGGGAACAAATAATCAGTGGGGTTTGAGTTGATGGTGTATGAGTTGAAATAAAAACCTGACCAGAAAAAAAAACATATGCCCAGATGCTGTGTAACCAACATTTTAACATCTGGTATTTAATAAGTAGGTATTCATTGGGATCGGAAAATGCAAAATAGTTTTACAAAGATTTGGTCTAGTCTGGTCTGGAGGATTTTTTTTATTAGAAAAGTTTTGAAAAGGTTGCTTTCTTTGGTGAGGGGAGACCTAATTGATGTGAATAAAATTGGGATGTCTGGATAAAGAGGAAAGGAAATGACTAATCCTTTTGGTTAAGTGTAATGAACCAAGTAACATAGATTTAAGCTAGATTATAGGAGGTTTAGAGCGAATTGGAAGGGAAATCTCTTCCTCGAGAGGGTGATATCTGAAAAGGTGGTAGATGCAGTAACTGTCATAATATTTATAAAGTATTTGGATATATAGTTGAAAAACCGTAACTTATGAGACCAGGGGCTGGAAAGTGGAATTAAATTGGATGATTATTTGTTGGCTCGTGAAAATGGGAGGTGCCAAATAAGTTCCTTCTCGAGCACATTTCAACACAAAAACTGTGATCAAAGAGGTAAAGAGTAACTAGGTAAAAGATAGAAGCAGAGAAATGCTTCAAGGGATTCCTGATGCTAACAACGGGAACCTTTGGGATCAATCAAATAGGTTAACTGAGAGACCTTGCATAGCCTACCTCATCCAATAACTAACTTATAATCTTTGAACAAGTCTTGATTAGTTCTGTAAAGGATCTTAAATATAACCCAATCGCTCAGCTAGGTTATTCAGAATTCAACAGTACTTTGAACAATATTCTGCTCTGAATTCAAAATTGAACAAAATGGACAGTCACCAGGTTGGATAGCATACATGAAGAGAGAAACTTACAATAACATTTCATCAAATTTGGAAGATGTTGAAGTGTAATGCCAGGGAAAAGCAACCAGAAGAAGATCACAAGTGGAAGATCCTTGATAGAGTGTTAAGCAAGAGTAATTAAATGTGAATTCTGAAGATGAGAAAAACAGCCTGCTTGCAGGAAGAAGGCATCCTTGCTGAAGAAGTGGATGTGGAGGCAAAGGCAGAAGAGCTTTCACTGCGGCATTCACCCTCAGTCACCACTTTTGTTGCAAAAGGTATCCAGACATTTTTGTGTCTGGCATTCTCATTATTTCTTTAATACAATCCTGATTTAATTAAATTGTATAAGGGCCTGGATAAACTGCTTCTGTTCCTAAGTTCTTACAAAGACATCAGAAATGTTGTAACACAATCAATGTGTGTGAGTTACCAATTACCAGTTATACAGCCAACGCATTAAATTACTTATTATTTAGAGTGTATGTTTGATCACTGCTCAAGCCTGGCTTACTAGCATTTTAACTGCATATTGATTTTGAATATTTAAAAAAAATTTTAACATGTCAATCAGGATCTAATTGAAGGGTGCAACAGGTTTGAGAGGTTACTGCAGTTTCTGTGTTGCTTCCTATGTTGTGTACAATGTGTGATTTTTTCCAAAATTATGAGCTTTTTTCCCCAAATCCTCCCTTTGGAAAGTAGTAAGACTCCCTCCTTTGAAGTAATTAACTAATGTTTACTGTGTTATTGTCATATAGATAACTCTAAAGTTTATTCTTGATAATTGTAAGGATGCCAAAGCTTTATAAAACATGATTTGGTCTCAGCTGGAGGAAGTATTATGCTCGATTCTGGCATAGTACCTTAGGGAGAATGTCAAAACATTGTAAAATGTTCATGTGAAACTTAGGAGAATGAATAGGGCTGATTTCTTTAAATTAGACATGTTTTGAAGGTTCAATTTCCCTTTGTATTTCACTTCACATCCTTTCTACCTCCTCACAGAACATGAATAGGGTCTTCATGTCCTCAGCTTCCATTTAAGCAGTGTGTATATTCAATGAATAATTCTCCTCCATTTCCTCCACTTCTAGTGGGGCACCAGCATCAACACATCTTGCCCTCCCTCCCATTCCTTTAAGAATTCAAAAGGAACCATTCCTGCCTCAATATTCCTCGTCTAGTCCCCAGTCACCTTTAATAACCTTTCTTTTCCTATGGCACCTTTACAGTGCTGGAATAGCTGGTAGCCAAGGTACATAGATTTAAAATAATTGGCAAAAGACTCAGAGGTGAGAGGAGAATTTTTTTTTATGTACAGCAAAATGTTGTGATGTAAAATGTAATGCTCAAAAAGCTAAAAGGAGCAGACTGAATATTAACTTTCAAAAGTGAATTGGACAAACATTCAAGCAGAGAGAAATTACAGGGTTTGGAGGAAATAGGCTTAATTAATTAATTCTATCAATGAGTTAGCACAAGTGTCATGAGCTGAATGGTTGCTTTCTACATTGTATTGAACAATGACACTATTTTACTTGGGAATGCAATTGTCCGTGTCTTGAAAATAAGTATTTGGTCAAAGTCATGTGGGGCTTGTCAGTTTCATTGACTCCTTCATGACCATGTTAGAAAATGCAAGGAATACTCAGGAAGGTCTGACATCATCTATGTTTCAGATCAATGATTTTTCATTATACTTCCAGGCTGACTGGTATATGGTAAGTCTTGCTGGAAGTTATGACTTATGCTTCAGAACTAGGCATGCACTTAACCAAGCAGTTTCAGAATAGCTGCAAACCTGCATCAACTCAAAATGTGGAAAATTGCCCTGGTAGGTCCTGCAGTCACAAAGCATGACAAACCCAACCTGGCAAATTGCTGCTCTATCAGTCAACACATGATCATCAATAAAGAGGTGGAAGGTGTCATCAATAGTTCTATCAAGCAGCTCAGCAATAATCAGCTCACTGATGCACAGTTTGGGTTCTACCAGGGCCACTCAGCTCCTGACCTCATTACAGCTTTGTTCCAAACTTGGATAAGAGACCTAAACTCCAGAGGGGCAAGTGAAGGTGACTACTCTTGACATCAAGGCAGCTATCGAACAAGTGCAGAATCAAGGAACCCGAATAAAACTGGAATCAATTGCGATTGGGAAAACTCCTCACTGGTTGGAGTTATAACAAGCATAAAGCAAGATGGTTGTAAGTTGTTGGTCAATCATCTCAATGCCAGGACATCGCTGCAAGAATTCTTTAACGTAGTGTTCTTGCGCAACCATCTTCAGTTGCTTCAAGGATTATCTCCCTTCCATCACAAGGTCAGTAGCGAGAATGCGCAACCATCAGTAAACAATGTGCAGCAATATTCACAACTCCTCAGATAGTGAAACAGTCTGTGTCCATACGCAGCAAGATCTGGACATCAATTAGGTTTGCGCTGACTATCAGAAAGTAACTCTCACCACGCATGTGCCAGGCAATGACTGTCTCCAAAAAGAGAGAATCTAACCATTACTCCTTGACATTCAGTGTATTAACATTGCTAAATCTCCCTGTATCAACATCCTGGGGGTTACCATGACCAAGAACTGAACTGGACTGGCCATATAAACACTGGCTACAAGTGTAGTGGAATTCTGAGGTGAATAACTTACCACCTGTCTCCCCACTACCTATCCACTATCTATAAGCACAAGCCAGGAATGTGATGAAATCCTCCCTGCTTAGTTGGCTGGGTTTAGCTCCAAAAACATTCAAGATGCTTGGCTCCATACAGGACAGATCGGCCCGCTTGACTGGCATTCTGCACCTTCAACATTCACTTCCTTAATCACTGATGCATAGTGGCAGTAATGTATACCATCTTCAAGACAGATTGCAGTATCTTCCCAAGGGTACTTCAGCAGCACCTTCCAAACCCAATACCTCCATCATCTGGAAGAACAAGGGTAGTGGATGCATGGGAATACGAGCACCTGTAAGATCTCCTCCAAGTCATACACCATTGTGATTCAGAACTATATGCATTCCTTCGCTGTCGCTTGGTCAAAGTCTTGGAACTCCTTTCATAACAGTGCTATGGATGAACCTGCACCCAAAACTGCAGTAGTTCAAAAAGTCATCTCCACTTTCAACACCACTTCTCCATGGCAATAGGGATGGGCAACAAATGATGACCTAGTCAGAGTCACCCACATACCATGCAGAAATGGAAGGGGCCTATTCGGTGATGATAAATTTGACTAGGTTTGGTGCTTTTCCATGGTAGGATCTCCCATCATCTCTCAGCTTCCACAAAATATAAAGGGTACAGTTGTATAAAGCCACAGTTAAACTGCATCTGGTGGACTTCATTCAGTTTTAAGAATCTTGACTCAAGAAGAATATATTGGTTGAGGGAAGGAAAGACAATGTGTAGTGCAGAGACAATGGAATGATAAGAAGGCTATAATAGTTAAATTATAAGGTCAGTTGCACAGTCATAGAAACATGAGAACATAGAGACAGAAGTAGGCCATTCAGTTAATCAAATCTGCTCTACCATTTAATATATTCATGGCTAATCTAACATTTCAATACATTTTACCCATTCTATTATAATAACCCTTCATGTCATTGGTAATTAATTTATCAACCTCTATTTTAAACCCACTCAAAGACTCAGCTTTTATAGCCTTTGGAGTACAGAATTCCACAGATTCACTACCCACTGAGTAAAACTATTTTTCCTTATCTTGATCCAAAATGGCATCCCTCTTATTGTTAAATTGTACCCCCCGGTTCTTGATTCCACAAACAGGGGAACATCCTTCTCTGCATCTATCCTCTCTATCCATTTAAATATTTTGTAGATTTCAATAAGATCAACTCTTATTCTTCTAAACTCTAGAAAATACAAGCCAAGTTTGCCCGATATATTCATAGGTCAAACCCATCATCACAGTAACGAGTCTGATGAACCTTCATTAGACACTCTTGATGGTACTCCCCCTATGGCAACAATGTGTTTCCCAAGGTAAGGAGACCCAAACAGCACAAAGTACTCCTGGAGAAGTCTATCCAAGGTCCTATACAACGAAGCAAGACTTCCTTACTCCTGTACTCAAATCCTCTTGGGATAAAGACTAGCATTCTATGTGCCTATCCAACAACTTGTTGCACCTGTCTATTAGCCGTCTTATTGACAAGGATACTCAAATCGCTTTGCACATCCAAACTTTCCAGCTTCTCACCATTTATGATATATTCTTCATATCATTTCCTTCTATCAAAGTGGATAACCTCACATTTTTTCCACATTATATTCCATCTCCCACATTCTACCCAATTACTAAACCTATCCAAATGCTTCTAAAGATGTTTTATATCTTTCTTATTGCATATAATTCTGCTTGGCTTTGTGTCATCTGCAAATTGATAAATATTACATTTGGACCCATTGACCAAATCATTGATATATATTGCAAATACCATGGGGTGCACGTACTGATCCTTGCAGTACCCCATTAGTCATAGTCTGACATTGTGAGAATGGCCTTGTTATTTCAACTTTTTTTTCTGTCTGTTCACCAAAGCTTAATCTATGCCAGTACATTACGTCCTATACCATGTGCTATAATTTTGCCAACTAACCACCTGTGGCAGATCTTACAAAACCCTTCTCCATCCATTGACACCCCTTTGTCAATTTTGTTAGTAACATCCTCAAAGAGGCCAAATTTGATTTTTCATTCACAAATCCATGCTGATTTTGTCCAATTAGATCATTTTTATTCAAGTGTCCATTCATCACATGCTTTATGATAGATTCTGTAAATTTTCCTTACTGTGATGGAAGCTAATGGGTCTGTAGTTCCCTGTTTCTCACCCCTTGCTTCTTTTTTGAATAGTGGAGTGATGTTTGCAAGCTTCCAATATGCAGGAATCATTCCAGAATCTATGGAATTTTGGAAGACGATCATCAATGCGTCAACCATCTCCTTAGCTATCTCCTTCAACACTCTGGGAAGTGGCCTATCAGATCTTGGGGACTTAGTAACTTTCAACCCCACTAATTTTTCCACTACAATCTTCTTATTGACATTAATTTCCTCCAACTCCACATTCTCCCTCGTCACTTGGATCTCAAATTCTAGGGGATTTCTTGTATCTTCCTCAGTGATTAGGTTTGTGACCTCTTAACTATAGAATGTTATGGGTTGATCCATTTGAGATTTTTAAGTTGACTAAATGATTTGATCAAGTTAAAAAAAAGAGACTTGCACATATCTAGCACATTCAATGTTTTAGCAAAGATCTGTAGCTCGGGTTACGGTTGGAGTTGTTGGTTGGTTTGCCGAGCTGACTGGTTTTCATGCAAACATTTCATCTCCCTTCTAGGTGACATCATCAGTGCTGTGTAGCCTCTGTTGAAGTGCTGTTGTTCCGTCCCACTCTGAATTTATATGGTCCAGTCTGTCGTGGTGGGCACTCTTGTTTCTGGTTTTGCACCGTAGTGATATGTAGATGGGGTCTACTTCAACATGCTTGTTAATTGCATTGGGGCTGGTTGAAAACCTTTGACGTTACAGCACTATTCACCCCTAACGACATGACACTAGCAAAGGAGACACTAGCCACTCTATTGGACAATCCGAAAACACAAACCTCCAATAAAAACATCAGCAAGGATAACATGCTAAAATTACTAGACCTATGCCTTACCACAACTTCATCTTCGACGGCCAGGTATATGAACAAATTAATGGAACACCCATGGGTTCACCCATCTCGGGGCTCATAGTGGGAGCCATTATGCAAAGACTAGAATGCACAGCCCTCCCCCAGATCCAGTGTAAACTATGGGTTAGATACATGGACAATACCTTCATGATCATTAAATGAGCAAATTTTGAAGAAACACACTACCTTATTAACAGCATATTCACTGGGATCAAGTTCACCAGGAAAGAAGAGAACAACAATCAACTCCCTTTTCTAGACGTAATGGTGGAACGAAAGAACAATAGGGAATTCCTTACCAGGATATACAGAAAGACTACACACACAGACCAAATCCTGAATTACAACAGTAACCACCCCAGCGACAAAAAAAGAGTTGTGTCAAGACTCTTTAAACGAGCGATAACTCACTGCAACACCCCAGAGCTGCGCAAAAATGAAGAAGAACACTTATATAGAGTCTTTGCAAACAATGGTTATCCTAACAGCTTCGTCCACTGATACCCAGCAAACAAACAACATCAAGAAGACACTGTATGCCCCAACACACTGGCCACCCTACCCTGTGTTAGAAACACATCAGAACTGACAACAAGACTCCTTTAACATCTTGGAATAAGGATAGCTCACTAACCAACAGCCACACTGTGCCAATTTCTCTCAAAGACAAAAGACCCCATACCCACAATAAGCTGGACAAATATGATGTATAAAATACCATGCAGCAACTGTGAGAAATGTTACTTAGGACAAATGGGTAGGAAACTCACCACCAGGATACATGAACACCAAATCGCAGTAAAATGGCACCACCAACTCTCCCTCGTTTCAATACACTCTGACATAGAAGGACTGGGAAAAAGTTACAGTACTAGGACAAGCAAGACAAAGGCAAGCATGAGAAATTCCTGGAAACCTGGTTTTCAAACACCAATGCAATTAATAAACATGTTGAAATAGACCCCATCTACATACCAATACAGTACAAAACCAGAAACGAGACTGCCCACCATGACAGATTGGACCATATAAATTCAGAGCAGGACAAAACAACAGCACTTCAACAGAGGCTACAAAGCACTGACAATGTCACTAGAAGGGAGGTGAAATGCTTGCATGAAAACTGGTCAGCTCGGCGAACCAACCAACAACTCCATATCTAGCACATTTCATAACCTTATAAAATACAAAAACACTTCACAGGCACAAAGTTACAATGTCAGAAAAGCAGCAGCCAATTTGCAGCACAAGACCCTACAAATGAGATAATGACCAAATAATGTGTTGTTATAGAGTTATAGAGTTATAGTCATAGAGCAATTTATCATGGAAACCGGCTCTTTGGACCAAATTGGTCCATGCTGACCATGGTGCACACTCAGCTAGTTCCAATTGCCTACATTTGGTCAATATCCCTCTAAACTCTTCTCATCCATGTACCTATCCAAATGTTTTTTAAATGTTGCTATTGTATCTACCTCAACCACTTTTTCTGACAGCCCATTCCATATATGCACGACTCTCTGCATGAAGAAGTTGCCCCTCAGGTCCTTCTTAAATCTATCTCCTCTCACCTTAAACCTATTCCCGCTAGCTTTCAATTCCCCATCCCTGGAAAAACGACTTTGTGCATTCAGCCTATTTATGCCCCTCATGATTTTATATGGCTCAATAAGTTCACCCCTCATTCTCCTACATTCCAAGGAATAAACTCCTATCCTGGCCAACCTCCCCCTATTACTCAGGCCTACTAGTCCTGGCAACATCCTCATAAACCTTCATTGCACACTTTCCAGCTTAAGTATGTCTTTCCTATAACAGGGTGACCAAAACTGTATACAATACTCCAAACGCAGCCTCACCAATGATTTATACAACTGTAACATAACATCCCAATTCCTTTACTCAATGCCTTGACCGATGCAAAGCATCTGCAATAAAAGTGGATGAACTAATCGCGCAGATAGATATGAACGGGTATGATATAATTGGGATTACTGAGACATGGCTGCAGGGTG
Organism: Rhincodon typus; assembly: GCF_021869965.1. Lineage (NCBI taxonomy): Eukaryota > Metazoa > Chordata > Chondrichthyes > Orectolobiformes > Rhincodontidae > Rhincodon > Rhincodon typus. The sequence continues at coordinate 17,451,354 of NC_063346.1, forward strand.
ACCAGAGATGAGAACTGAATGTCCCAGGGTATTCAGTATTTAGAAAGGACAGGCAAAAAAGGTGGCGGAGCGGCATTGCTGGTTAAAGTGGAAATTAAGCAATAGTGAGAAAGGATATTAGCTGTGACAATGTGAGATCTGTAGCGGTAGAGTTGAGAAATACCAAAGGGCAAAATAAAATTGGTGGGTGTCATATATAGTCCCCCAAACTGCAGTGGTGATGTCAAGAATGGCATTTAACTGGAAATTAGAGATACATGTGATAAGGGAGTATTGGTGGCCATGGGTGATTTTAATCTGCATGTAGATTGGGCAAATCAAATTAGCCACAATGCTGCAGTGGGGGAATTCCTGGAGTGTTTATGGGATGGTTTTCTTTACCGGTATATGGAGGAACCATCTAGAGAGCAGGCCATCTTAGACTGGGTGCTGTTTTATGAGAAGGGAATCATTGCCAATCTAGCTACGTGAGACCCCTTGGGGAAGAGTGACCATAACATGATAGAATTTTTTATCAAGATGGAGAGTGAGGTTGTTGATTCAGAGACTAGGGTGCTGAACCTTAATAAAGGAAACTACAAGGAAATGAGGTGTGAGTTGGCCTTGATAGATTGGGGAGAGTTACTTAAAGGGATGAGAGCGGGTAGGCAATGGCAAACATTCAAGGAATGCATGGGGGAACTGCAACAACTATTTATTCCTTTCTGTCGCAAAAGCAAAATGGGTAAGAGGGCCAATCCAAAGCTTACAAAGGAAATAAGAGATAATAAGTGATCCAAGGAAGAAGCATACAGATTGACCAAGAAAAATAATAAATCTGAGGATTGGGAGCAGTTTAGAATTCAGTAAAGAAGGACCAAGGGATTGATTAAGAAGAGGAAAACAGAGTACAAAAGTAAGTTTGCAGGGAACATAAAGACTGACGCTAAGAGTTTCTATAGGTATGTGAAGAGAAAGAGATTGGTAAAGACAAATGTAGGTCCCCTACAGACAGAAACGGGGGAATGTATAACAGCGGGCAAAGAAATGGCTGAGGAACTGAATGCATACTTTGGTTCTGTCCTCACAAAAGAGGATACAAATCAGGTACCAGAATTGTTGGAGGATGTGAGATTTAGTGAGAGGGAAGAACTGAGGGAGATCAATGTTAGTAGAGAAATGGTGCTGGGAAAATTGTTGGGATTGAAGGACGATAAATCCAGAGGGCCTGATAATTTACATCCCAGATACTTAAGGAAGTAGATCTAGAAATTGTGCATACATTGGTGGTTATTTTCCAGGATTCTATAGACTCTGGAACAGTCCCTGCAGATTGGAGGATGGCTATTGTCACTCCAATATTTTAAAAGGGAGGTAGGGAGAAAACGGAATTATAGACCGGTAAGCCTAACATCAGTAGCGGGGAAAATTCTCGAGTCCATTGTCAAGGATTTTATAACAGAGCATTTAGAAAGCAGTGGCAGGATCAGACAGAGTTAGTATGGATTTTTTGAAGGGAAAATCATGCTTGACAAATTGGTTGGAATTCTATGGAGATGTAACTAGCAGAGTTGATAGGGGGAGCTAGTCAATGTGGTGTATTTGGACTTTCAGAAAGCATTTAACAAAGTCCCACATAAGAGATTAATGTGCAAGATTAAAGTACTTGGGATTGGGTGAAGTGTATTGACATGGATAGAAAACTGGTTAGCAGAGAGGAAACAATGGCTCGGAATTAATGGGTCCTTTTCAAATTGGCAGGCGGTAACTAGTGGGGTGCCACAGCAATTGGTGCTGGGATCCCAGCTATTAACAATTTATATAAATGATTTGGATGAGGGAACAAAATGTAACATCTCCAAGTTTGCAGATGATGTCAAGTTGAGTGGGTGGGTGAACTGTGACAAGGATGCAGAGATCATTCAACATGATCTCAACAGCTTGGATGAGTGGGCAAATCAATAGCAGATGCAGTATAATTTGGATAAGTGTGAGGTTATTCACTTGAGAAGCAAAAACAAGAAGGCAGATTGCTACCCGAATGGCTATAAATTGGGAGAGGGGAGTGTGCAGCAGGACCTGGGTGTCCTTGTGCACTGATTGCTGAAGGTAAGCATGCAGGTGCAGCAGGTGGTAAAGAAGGCAAATGGTATGTTGGCCATCATTGCGAGAGGTTTCGGGTACAGGAGCAGAGATGTGTTGTTGCAGTTATACAGGGCCTTGGTAAGACCACACCTGGAATACTGTGTGCAATTTTGGTCTCCTATTCTGAGGAAGGATGCTCTTGCTCTTGAGGGAGTGCAGCAAAGGTTTACCAGGCTGATTCCGGGGATGGCAGGTCTGACATATGAGGAGAGATTGACTAGGTTGGGATTGTTTTCACTACAGCTTAGACGAATGAAGGGCAGATCTCATGGAGACTTATAAAATTCTAACAGGACTGAACAGGGTAGATGCAGGGAGGATGTTCCCGATGGTGAGTGTGTCCAGAATCAGGGGTCACAGTATGAGGATTCGGGGTAGATGATTTAGGACGGAGATGAGGAGACATTTCTTCACCCAAATAGTGGTGAGCCTGTGGAATTCATTACCACAGGAAGTAGTTGATGCTAAAACATTGAATGTATTCAAGAGGTGGCTAGACATAGTGTGAATGGGGTCAAAGGTTATGGGGAGAAAGTAGGATTAGGCTGTTGAGTTGGACAATTAGCCATGATCGTGAAGAATGGTGGAGCAGGCTTGAAGGGCCAAATGGCCTCCTCCTGCTCCTATCTTCCATGTTTCTATGAAGGCCAGCATGCTAAATGCCTTCTTCAGCACCGTCTCCACCTGTGACACCGCTTTCAATGAACTATGTACTTGTACTCCTAGGTTCCTCTGTTCCACAACACTCCTCAGGACCTTCTTGGTTTGACTTTCCAAAATGCAACATCCCACACTTATCTGTATTGAATTGCATTTGCCAATCCTCAGCCCACTTCCCCATCTGATCAAGATCCCTCTGTAATTTTTGATAACCTTCTTTGCTATCAATGATACCTCCTAATTTTGTATCATCCACAAACTTTCTAATCATGCCTTGTACATTCACACCCAGATTATTTGTGTCAATAACAAATAACAAAGGTCCCAGCACCGGCCTCTGTGGCACACGACTAGTCACAGGCCTCTTGTCTAAGAAACAGCCTTGAACCATCAGTCTTTGCTTCCTACCATTAAGCCAATTTTGAACCCAATTAGCTAGCTGTCCTTGGATCCCATGCAACCTAACTTTCATGACTAGACTGCCGTGTGGGACATTGTTGTCTTCATGATGTTTGAGAAATATTCACCTGGGCATGAGGACAGCTCTTCTGTTCTCTATAATAATTCCAGGAGATGTTTTACCCCTATGTGAGAGGGCAGATCTTAAAGGCTTCGAATTATATTGCTACTCCTTCACTGACTCTGGGTCAAAGTCCTGGAATTCCCTCCCAAATGCATTGTGGGTCAATGCACATCAGGTTGACTGTAGTGGTTAAAGAAGGGTCTAGGCCCGAAACGTCAGCCTTTCTGCTCCTATGATGCTGCTTGGCCTGCTGTGTTCATCCAGCTCTGCACCTTGTTGTCTCTGAGTATAAATGTTAGTAAGTCTTGCTGCAGCAAATCTTGTGCATTACTTTGGTTGGACCACACCTGGAGTATTGCAAATAGTGCTGATCTCCTTACTTCAAGAGGAATATACATTTACTGGAAGCCATTCCAAGAAAGATCAGTCAGCTGATTTCTGGGATGAGGGTGTTGTCTTATGAGAAGTTGAACATATGGGTCTATACTTATTGGAATTCAGAAGAATTTGAAGGAAACGAGGGATGGTAGGGAAGTAAGATTCTGAGGAGGTTTTGACAAGTAGGTCTTGAGATCATGTTTCTCCTTGTGTGGGAATCTCAGACTAGAGGCATAGTTTCAGAGTAAGGGATCGCTCATTAAGACTGAGATGAGAAAGGTTATTTTCTTTCAGATGGACCGTTATTGTTGGAAGTCTCTTCTTCAGAGAGTAATAGAGACGAGTCAATGAATATACTTAAGGCTGTGTTAGGCAGATTCTTGATCAACAAGGTTGTCCAATGTTATGGGGGAGGGCAGGAAAGCCAGATTTTGCCATTAAAACTATTTCCAGTTGTGGGAGCCCAGAACAAGGGCACTTAATGACAAGTTGGTGGTGGCATTAAGAAGCACTTCTTCATAAAATGGAAATTGGCAATTTCCTGAAGCTGTTGAGTTGAGATCAGTTGAACAGTATTAGGTAAGGTCATCAAGAACTGTGAAACTAAGATTTGTAAATGGAAATGCAATACAGATAAGTGGTGATTTAAGGAAATTAAGGAACAGTTTGGAGAGGCTGAATGGCCATTCCTTCCTATCCAGGTTCAGGCATGTAAATTGCCACTTGGATGAGGTTGGCATCCATCAAATCCATAACCAAACTTTTTTATATGAAAACAAAATCCCAGGAAACTTGGGAGCAGGGTGAGTCAGTTGGGTTATCGCCCTATACCCTTAGGATCTGACGAAGGGGTAGGTTCATTGCAAACCTGCATTCTCCCTTCTGAATTCCAACAGGGGGAGACAGCCATGCTCAGTGGCCACTTAGATCAGAGTTAAGGAGGTAAAGTGAGCTGATCATGACAGACGGAAATACGACATCACCAACGCCCAAAGCCGGTAAAAGGGGTTGACATGCATCCGCTAAAGCTGCTTGCATTTATCTGCAGCCTCATAGCGGGTGCTTCCTAACCTATGCCTGAGACGTGTTATCAGATGCTGCAGTAAAACGCCAGCAGCAACGTCCCTACGAGCTACAGACTTTTATTATTTTTGCTTTTGCTCTTAGTCCATTGATAGTCGGATCAGGGATTTGTTGTACAGAAGTTCGCCAGCTGATTCACCTATCGCTCAAATGGCTACAAAGATAGATAAAGAGGCGTGCAGAGAGTCATATAACCGCGTCCGGGATGATAACAACGATGTCAATTGGTTCGTTTTAGCCCAAATCTCCCTCTTTGACTTGTAATTATTGCAAACTTTATGCTATTTAAAGTCTTTAACTGTGTGTATGTGCATCTCTTCCTTTGCAGGGTTATTTTTAAATACGATGGGCACCTTATTGTTCCCGATTCACAAGGCACAAATTACGAGGACTTTAAACTTCATTGCACAAGTAAGATTTAGGTTTTTTTTAAAAAAATGTAAACGCCATTTCTTCTCGATTTATTCTTGTTTGACGTCTGAAGCATCCATCTCGTGGAAACAAGGAGATAGCTCGCCTGCCTCAGAAAATCCTGCACTGTGAGAGAGTGCTCCGTTATGTGCTAAGTGCCATTCTTGCGACTTGAATAGTCTCAGGTTAGCCTGCATCTGGAAAACTGCAGCCGCAACAGAAACGATCATTTTGAATCCACGTTCCTTACCAAAGTGCCGATGGCGCAGCTTTTCCCGCACTATCTATCCAGCCTAAGGTTAATCATTAACTAGGTTTTGCTGTACTCAGGTTTAACGTCTCAATGGAAGGGGTGCGCATTTTAGATAAATCAGAGAGAAAATTAATAGACCAATCTAAACAACTAGATTCCTGGATGCAGCATTTTTACCTATCTGAATGACTGACTATCTCGTAACCAATGTAGTTTTGAAAAGGGGGGTGAAAATCACTTATTTAAAATCAAATATTCATAACTTTTAAAAAGAAAACTAAATTCTACAGCCCACTGCTATGAAGTAGCGGGCTAAAGCTATTTCTTAAACCTCCGCGACAAATGTATATTTGTGTAAATATGTATTAAATTGTCCCTCCGGCTATGTTTTGTGTTACTAGTTTAAAGTTTGCGATTAAAATGTAACCTTTTTTATAAAGGTGTGGCTCTCCAGTGGGGAACTGTTCAACGCTTACTTTTGGTTCCTTGTTCCTCCAAAGCGCTGAAGATCAGCTGATCGCCCTCAAATATTTAAAGATTTTTTTTTGAATAAAACTTTTTTTAAACGCAATTGATTTCGAGCTCCGAAATCCGAAGATTGGAATTTTGTGTTGTGATGCATTAATTGACCATAAGTATAAAATAGTTTAGCTGCACTGAACTGCAAACGTTAATCAGGATTTAACTGTCGGGCAACTTCAATCATCTCAAGACAGAACCATTTTGTTTAAAGAAAGCTTGGCATTTTAACGTTGAGAAAATACCATAGAAATTATGATGTTATGTTTGCAAACGTGTGCCATCTTTATTTCCATTTTGACTTTTGGGAAGATCTGTAAAGAGTAGATTTAAGATGATTTTCTATTACTATTGGATGGTTTGAGTTGGTCCCAAAGATGGTTGAGATTTTGTTTCTATTTTTTCCTTGCTGGGCTTTCTTCTTGTTCCACCCACCACAAGTGGGTGTGGAGAGATGGCTTTTGAGCAAGACATGAGTCAGAAGTTAGAGCCCAGTTTCTTTTCCCATTTGAGTATTTGAACCAATCCCCAAAGTCCTGTCATTCTATAGCATTGCACGTTGGCACACTTTCTGCAATACTTTGAAGTAGCTGTAACAAATTATCCATTCACTTTTGAAGACTTCTTCCTTTATTTTGGTATATACTTTAATTCTTTGGGTCATTAATGAAAGAATGTGTTCAAAACAGGTACTAATTCATTAGCGGATATAGTCTATCTTTTTTTATTTTTGTAAAAAAGCTAAAAATCTAAAGATAAACTAGAAACACTGAGCATTTATAGAGAGAGCAACCTTGCTGAAGCTGAATGACCTAAGTACTTATACTCCAAATGGTCCTACTTCTAATTTACTGCCATTCTGCAGATGATCGTATTTTGTTTGGGTTTCATCGAATCATCACTGGAGATGCCATGAGCAAACGTGCCAAGTTTGCTCTCATCACCTGGATTGGAGATGGTGTTGCTGTACTGCAGAGAGCCAAAGTCAGCACTGATAAAAGTTTGGTGAAGGAAGTAGTACAGGTAGGTTGTTTGCATTAGTTGAGTTTTTCTTTTCAACCTTCTTAATCCCATTTTATGTTCTTTCATATAATCAAATATTATATAATGGAGACAATTAGCAGAATGAGTCTTTAATTTACATGTTTGCTTGTGGTTTTGGTTTCCTGTTAGCATTTCAAAAATAAATGACTATATTCATAGCCATGTTCAATCCAGAATCTAATATAGATTTGCAGGATGCCTTTGTCATGCAAAAAAGTTTTGACTGCCCTACAATCTGTAAATACCAAGAGAAGTTTAACTCTTCAAATAATCTGTAGTTGTCTTAGGAATGGCACATTAAACTTTAGGGCTTTTTAAATGCAGCTACATTTTACTCTTCAAAGCTGTCTTTTCATATATTTCATGATGACACGTTGAGCTGTGTATATGTATACTGCACTGTTTATATTGTATCTAAAATGTATTGGTGGGCAAAGTGACCATTTAACCAGTTGAATGCTTTAATAATTGGCTAACTTTATTAATTCCAAGCAACCAGTTTGCTTAGTTACCTCAGCTGAATAGCAATTTTAATTTGGCTATTAATATAAATGTGGGCAGAGATGTATGTCTTGAGGAGAGACAAATAAAATACAGCACTGCCTGCCCTCTAAAAGTTCTAGCTTAAAAATTAAATCTCCATTTAAAAACTACGGGATTACAGACCCTGTTTTGAGATTTTTAAAGCATTTTGCCCTGTTGCTCCGTGTCTCAGCGATAGAAGACTTATGATTTTTGACTTTCTCCTAACACTGTACCAGTATCCGCAGAAGAAAAACAGTTTCCATTATCAGACAGTCTCTAATGAATCACAACCTGCTCTCTCACGCATCTTTTGTGTGGGATAGCATGCCACGGGAGTAATAATTAACTTTAATTATAATGTAACCCACCAGGGATTACGTAGAATGTTTATCATGTAGACTACTATATTTGTCCTCAATTATTTTTGCAAGTAACATTATCTGGAAGCAAGTAAATAGTACAAATGATTCGACCACACATTTTTGAAAATATATATTTACATATTGCATTTCTTGCACCGTCTAATTATATTAAAAATAACTTGCCATTCTTTCATGGACTTCCACGTGCAGAGTTAATACACGAGCTATCACTTGCTGTCCCATGTGAGCTCGGAATTTTTAATGCCTCCTGTTTCAAGAATTGGCCACAGAATGTGGTTAAGTGTACGGTCTAAGGTTAAGCCCAAGAAGGCTCTGAAAGAGTTGTTAATTTATACTGGATTTTTGTGCATGTATGGATATAAAGTGGTAAATAAAATTGGTAGCCTACAGCTACATAACCATGTGGGAATATGATGTCATGGTGATCAGAGATCTGGTTCTAAAGGATGTGACCGGAATACTAAATATTCCTTGAGTAAGTAGTGATGAGGAAAGGTTGGGAGTGAGGAGGAGAGGTGACTATTGATTTTAAGAAGAATATTAATGAAGGAGAATGTGGATGCCTTGTAGAGACTAAAGATATGAATTTTAATTAAATGGATTCGAAGTAGTGGAGATATCATTATACTAACTATGCTAATTAGATCAATAAGGAGGGAAAATGCAGAGGGGTGAAAGAACCAAAGTGTAATGATGATAGGAATACTTCAATTTGCCTAATGTCATTTGGAAGAACAAAAAAATACAAAGGGGAAAAGAGATTATGAAGCATGCTTGAAGAAATTTTCTTGTTTGGTACATTTCTCCTAACCAGGAAAAATTGATATCTGTATCATCTGGTTCTGATGAATGAGGCAAGTGGTGTCAGTAGGGCGAGCATTTAGAGGACAGTGATTACAATACCATGATTAAGTTGGCTTTAGAAAAGATGAGCAACCAAAAGTGAAAATTCTTAATTGGAAATTCGTCCATTTCAGTGGGTTGAGAACTGGTCTGTCCTGTGTAAAATTGATGTCAAAGATTGGCAAGTAAAACAAAACAAAGTAATGGCTACAAGAGGAGAGCATTCAGGTTTAGGGTAGGACACTTCTGTTAAGGGTCAGGGAGAAAGTGTGGCAACTAAGGCCAGAATTCCTTGGATATTGAGAGCGAAGCTGAAATAGACAAAAAGGTGTGCATGATATATCAAATTGGTAAGAGCATGAAAAACAGGCCAAGTGTAAAAGCCAGAGATGAAATTGAGTCTAGCGGGATATGAAAAGATGCTGGAAGTTAATATCCAAAAGCCTGGTGATTGGTATATAAAAATGAGTGAGGCTGATTTTAGTAACTGAAAGACATGTTGGCAGGAGTCATGTCTGACGTGCTAAATGAATACTTTGCATCCATCTTTACTGAGTAAAATGACATTGCCAAAATCATAATGAAAGAGAAATTAGCTGAGACTGGATAGGCTAGAAATTAAAAAGCCATTCTTAGAAAGGCTGCTGGTATTTAGACATAAGTCAGTTGGACTAGATTGGATTCATTCCAAGAATCCTGAGGGGGGGTGGGGGATGGGGGGTTGGTGAAGGTTGAAATTTTTCAGGTACTGGCCATAATCTTCCATGCTGCTTGGTTACATTGGAGGGCTAGAAAATAACCAATGTTTGACTCTTCTTCAAAAAAACAGTGAAAAGGTAAACACAACAACTGCAGTAACCTCCTATGCTTGGGAAACCTTTAGGAAGAATAAGATTAGCTGAGGAAAACAAGCACAGACTTATTAAACGGTACATCATGTTTAACAAAGTCGATTTCAGTTTTGAGACAGCAAATGATCGATAAGAATGCAGTTGACATTTTCTCCCATCCCTTCCTTGACATCTGTTTCCATTTCTGGGAGATGGGCTATCCATCTAGAACCACAGAATCCTTACAGTTTTGAAGCAGGCCATTTGGCCCATCAAGTCCACGACGACCCTGCGAAGAGCATTCCACCCAGACCCAACTGCCTACCGTAGAACCCTGTATTTTCCATGGCCAATCCACCTAGCCTGCACATCTTTGGACCATGCAGACATGGAGAGATGTGTAAACTTCACACACAGGCACCCAAGGGTGGAATCGAAGTCAGGTCCCTGGCACTTTGAGGCAGCAGTACTAGTCATTATGCCGCTGCTGTATCCACTACAAACCCATTGACTCTTAGTTACCTGAACTACACATTCTATCGTCCTGCTTCTGTAACATCTTCCATTCTCCCAGTTTCTGCGCATCTGTCCTGACAATGGCACCTTCCACACGGGGGTCCTCAAATCTTCACTTTTTTTTTCCTCCACTGAGGATTCTTCACCATGGTTGACAGTACTCTCGGCTATCTCTGTTTTTGTTGTTGTTGGTGGAGACAAAGTTGCTGGAAAAGCTCAGCAGGTCTGGCAGCATCTGTGAAGGAGAAAAGAGTTAACGTTTCGGGTCCGGTGACCCTTCCTCAGAACTCATGTCTCCACCAATATGCTTACTCCCCACCCCCACCATCTTCAACATATATGCCACCTTTAACCCAGTTGTTATCACTTTTGAAGGAAGGTCACTGGACTTGAAATGTTAACTTTGCTTTCTTTCTACAGATCCTGCTGAGTTTCTCCAGCAAATCTTTTTTTTTCAGCTGCAGTATTGCAACCTGTTCTGGGCAGCACAATTTATGAAGAGTGAAGGCTTTAGAGAGGGTGCATATTGAATTTGAAGTTGGAGGTTATTTTTCCTTTTGGCCGTGTTTTGTGTTTGGACCATTTAGAACCAAATCTGCTTGATGTAACTCAAATATACTTCAGCTATTTAACTGGTATGTTGCTTCAAATCTTGCCAGTGATTTTTTTGAAGCCATTCTCTGGTTCTGAATTTTGGAACTTTTAAAGTAAAGAGTTGTTTTTCTTAAAATTTGTTTGATCCTAGTTGCATGGAGTTTGTCTCCTTTTTAAATATGAATGTAGCAAGTTTTATCTGGTTGTCCTGTGCCACTAATAAAGGGAGAATTGATTGATTTGGGCTTTATACTCCTTTTCCAAGAGTTTAAAATGTATTTTTAAATTAAGTCTCCTTCCCCAGATCTGGGACAAGCACAAATTAGAGTGTCATGTCTACCTGCCCTGTCATCCCCCTCCTTTCCACTAGTTGCCTCCTGCAGAATTTGGGGTCCAGATGTGAGTTGGCAAATACAACCTGCATGCAAGTAAGGAGAATGTGATCTCTAGAATCATTGGAACCATAGAATTTCTACAGTGTGGAAGCAGGCCATTCAGCCCATAGAGTTCACACTGTACCTCTGAAGAGCATCCAACGCGTGCACACACACAATACCCCCTAATGCACAAAGCCTGCACATCCCTGAACGCGATGTGCAATTTAGCATGGCCAGTCCACCTAACCTGCACATCTTTAGACTATGGAAGGAAACCAGAGCACCTGGAGGAAACATGTGCAAACTTGGCATAGACAGTCTTTCCTGTATGGGCCATTTGCTGAATGGAAGGGCCAGGTGTTCCTGAGAAAATAGTTGTGTAACATTTCACCTGTTCAATAAGGCCAAGATTTTGGTTTTTTTAATGAGGATGCATAGGCTTACCTCCGAGGTTGATCTCTGTCTTGGAACTCTGCTTCCCCTGTTGCTTTTCTCTGCTCTTCCTTTGTTATGCAGATAACTATGTTGTAGCAGCATTTATTGTCTAGAAGGCAATTGAGAGTCACAAAGATTTCCTTCCCTAAAAGATGTTAGTGAATTTACAACAATTGACAGCAGTTACATGGTGGTCATTAGGTTAGCTTTTAATTCAGATTCTTACTGATTTCAAATTTCCCCATCTGCCATGGTGGGATTTGAATAGTGACCCCAGAACACTTAGGGTGGCACAGGGGCTCAGTGGTTAGCAACGGCAGGGACCTGGATTTGATTCCAGCCTTGAGTGGCTGTCTGTGTGGAGTATGTGTGTTGTCCTCATGTCTGTGGGTTTCCACCAGGTACTCTGGTTTCCTCTTAAAGTCCAAGGATGTGCAGGCTGGGTGGATTGGCCATGTCAAGTTACCATGGTTGTCCAGGGGTGTGTAGGTTAGGTGGGTTAGCCACGCTAAATACGAGGATAGGCTTGGGGCACAGGTCTGGCTGGGATGCTATTTGAAGGGTTGGTGCAGACTCAGTGGGCAAAAAGGCCTCTTTTTGCAATCTAATTCATAGATTCACTACATGTCAGCTGACATTATCACTCCAGCAGTGAAAGTCATAAAATATCAACCACGGTGTTTAAGGTGTAAATTGGTTAATGGAACTGAGAATCCACCATTAATTCAGTGTTTTAAATGATTGAACAAAATAGTAGAATATTTGAAATGGTGGGAGCCTTGGAGTGTTACTATGCAACTTGTAGTGGTGCACACTGCCACTGTCAATGGATTGGAGCCAATTAAGTGTGCTGCATGGTCTTGGAAGATGCCAAATTTCCTGAATGTTGGAGCTGCACTCTGCAGTCAAGTGGCGTGCACTGCATCTCCCTTTCCTGACTTGTGAAGGTGGTGGAGATAGGATAATTCCTAACTTCTGAACAAAAACAAAGTTGCTGGAAAAGCTCAGCAGGTCTGGCAGCATCTGTGAAGGAGAAAACAGAGTTAACGTTTCAGGTCTGGTGACCCTTCCTCAGAACTTCTGACCTGCTTTTTGTAGCCAGAGATATGGTATGGCAAGTCTAGTTCTGTTTCTGGGCAATGATAACACCTAGGATGTTGACAGTGGGGGGGAATTCAGCGATGGTGATGCTGTTAAACATCAAGGTAATGGTTCAATTTTCTTGTGAATATGGACATATGTTAATTGTCATTTATCAGCCCAAGCCTGTCTAGGTCTTGCTGCAAATGGCCATGGACTGCTTTAGTATGTGGGGAATATTTATGGTACTGCACATTGTGCAATCATCAGCAACTGTCTACTGAGTTTTATGAAGGAGGGCAGTTAATTGAAGCAGTTGAAGATGATTGGACCGAGGACATGCCCCTGAGGAAGGCTATTGTGGAACAATGGTCGTTCTCTACCTATGGACCAGAATACCTAGGTTCAAGTCCCCCATCTTCCCCCGCCCAAGGCATCTTTATAATATGTCTAAACACATTGACTGAAAATGTCTCATCTGAGGAACTTCTGCTCAATGGCTTAATCCCAACAGCACAACCATCTTCCTTTTCTGCTAGGTATGACTCCAACTAGTGGAGTGTTTTCCTCTAATTCTCATGGAGCCCTAGCAAGGCTGGAGTCATTGATGTGAAGAGCAGTCACCCTCACTTCCCTCGAGGACAGCTCTTTTGTCCATGTTTGTACAAAACTGTAACAAGGCCTGGTGTTGAGTAGTGCACTGGATCTCAAGCTGGGCATCAGTGAGCAGATTATGCTGTGGCAAGAACTAATTGATAGCATTTTTGATGGCTTCTTCCTGTTAGTTAAATGATTGACTGACTGGGGTGGTAATTGGACAGGTTTAATTTGTCTTTGTTTTTGGGTACAGAACTAACCTAGGCAATTTTGCACACTTGCAGGTTGATATCAGTGTTATAGCTATACTAGAACAACTTGGCTTGGGGCACAAGTCCTCTGTTCTATTGCTGGAATGTTGTCAGGAGTCAGTCATTGCATTGTCTGAAGTCTTTGGCTGGTTCTTGGTCTCATGTGGAGTGAATCAAATCAGTAGACCAGCATCTGTCATGTGGGGTGAACTGAAATGGCTCTTCTGCCTGAAGGTTGATGCAAATGCTTCAGCCTTTTCTTTTGCAGAAGGAAAAGAAAGCTATGTCAGCTAAACAATGAACAGTATGGTCGGCAATTGTGGCTGCAACGGGAAAATCATTTAACTGTTAAAACCAAAAATATTGAATTGGGGGCTATTGAAAGATTCTCTTGGATATATTACATGTTTTGTATCCATGTTTAATAGCTGTAAGTTGTGTTGTTAACCGGAAGTGGTTATATAGTAGATGATCATATTATCTTGGGCAGAATAATTAACCTTTAAAATAGATTAGTGCTGGCCCAGATGTAATGTGCCAATTGTCCTTAAAAGAAAGGGACAATTGTTCTGCAGGCCCAGTGTATCTTTTAGTGGTTTGCTGGAGTCAAATTTCCATATTTGGAATGATCTTAATCATTCCAGTATTTAAAAGGTACAGCCAGGTGATAACAACACATTAGCTAGATTTCAGTAATGGGTAACCTTTCTTGTTTTCAGGCATCCAAGGTAGAGATAGAGTTGGCACCTGAACATGAAGTTTTATGTTACAAATGCAATTTTACTCAGTTATGATTTCCTCAATGAGGACAGTCCAAGTCACGTGTGTGCCTGGACTTTCAATACTTTTTTTGACAAAGCATCTTGCAAATAATTGTTTCATGAGAGAATCTTCTGTAATTGGAGGGGACTTAGTACAGTTGAATGCCCATAGTCAAAGTTTTTGGTTTTTGATCTGTGTTTTTGACTAGTTACCAACAGCACCCAGCAAGGATTGGGCCTTTCTATTTGCAATTCTGTCAAAGCTGTAATTAAAAGGTAGCAGAGGAAATAACCCTCCAGTTTGGTATTGAATAAAGCAATGACTTGTGTTAGGCATATAGAAACATTCAAACACAACAAGCAGATCTTAATTTATTGGTGCCATTAATTTGTTTGCCAAAAGATGTTTATCCCCAGCAAACAGTGTTATGCATGTGGGCAGGACTAAAAATACATATGCACCATAGGGAACAGAAGTGAAAGCAGTATTAAAGGAAACTAGAGACAAAAGAGCTGAACTGATGAGGTGAGAGTGATTTGCCTTTGACATCAAGGCAACATTTGGCTGAGTATGGCATCAAGGAATCCTAACAAACTAGAAGTGGGAATAGATTTGATTGATTTGGTCAATACTTTGATATAACAAGGTGACTAAATTTGTGCAAAAGAATTATTTCAACTAGATTGGTTAATGAGGACTGAGGGTCACCTTTGGGTTATCTAAGGGCAGAACTGTGGATGTGTGTCCTTCTTGCAGTCCTGTAAAAAGTGGTAGGCCTGTGGAATGAATTGCCTGCTCAAATGGTGAATATTGACATTCTGTTTGCGGGACTTGAATTTTCTTAATCAGTACAGCAATTGTATTACACAAGTCCTAGGTAGCTTTGCAATATTTCATCATTTGTGGTTTCCTAGATTAGTTTGGGTTGCCCCAAGTGATTGGAAAGTTAGCTTTAGATCAATTAATAATTGGCCTGGATGTGACTGAACTTTGTTTCTGGTAGGTTACATTGCTCAGTGTGGCTAGAGGGTGTCTACAAAATTCTTTCCAATTCTAATGGAGTGTGTTTCACGAACCAGTTGATGTTTTCCTGCTCAGCACTTTGTATTCGTGTTTAGATTTCTATTTGAACTGTTATTTAACTAACTTAAATTCCACTAATTAGAACAATTTTGTAACTGTTCAAAGCTTTGTGTAAGGAAAGATTCCACGATTCTTTATGGGAACATTGTGCTTGGGTGTCATACCCTACTAATCTTGAAACAGAAGTGAGATGGCCAAGTCAAAAAAGAAATGCTTAACACTTTCTTGAAGTAAGTGAGCTGGGGTGGAAATCTGGAGCTTGGGACTAGGCACATGAGGACCTGGCCACCAGCTGTCATGTGATTTTAAAAAAAAAAAAATTGGCAATGTTCAGGGAGCCACAGTTCTATCACTAACTAAGGATGTGGGCCTAGATGAGGCTATGGAGGGATTTAAAAATGAGGATGAGAATTTTAAAATCAAGATGTTGACTGACCAGCCCCATTGTTTAAGTTAGCAAGCATGGGCGAGGTGGAGAACAGGACTTGCTGTGAGTTAAGACACTGCTGGTAATTGTATGGAGGATATAATGCAAGAGACCAGCCAGGAATATGTTGGGATATTTGAATCCAGTACGTTTTGGGCAGAGGCAACTGAAGCTGGGCAATATTGTGAAGGTGGAAATAAGTGTTTTATTTCTAGTCCGACATGGGTTTTGGCTGGTCCAACATTTAATGTCCATCCCTAATCACCCTTGACATGATTCCAAGCTGGTTTTTTTTTTTTTTGAACTACTGCAGTCCAATTAGTCTAAGTAGACTTAAAAGCTGTTAGGGAGGGTATTCCAGGATTTTGACCCAGTGACTGTGGAAGTGTTGTCTATATTTCCAAGTCAGGATGGTGAGTGCTGTTCATGTCCTTTTTTTAGATGGAAGTGGTTATGGGTTTGGAAGGCACTGTCTAAGGACCCTTGCTGAATTTCTGTGCTGCATCTTGTAGATTACACACACTGCAGTGGTGGAGGGTGTGAATAGTGGTGGATCTCATTCTGATCAGTTGGGCTACTTTGTCCTGGATTGTGCCCAGCTTCCTGAGTGGCGAGTGGCAAGTGGGGAAATTCCATTGCATTCCTGATTTGCACTTTGTAGATGGTGGACAAATTTACAGGAGTCAGGAGGTGAGTTACTTGCTATAGGCTTCCTAGCCTCTGACTTGCTTTTGAAGCCAGTAACTTTCGCTGGTTAGTTTTGCTAAATTTTTTTGTTTTCATCAATAGTAACCCCTAGAATCTGTTTTGCTGGGGGTCCTTGATACCACATTCTGTCCTTGACGTCTCGGTAGTATTTGGCAATCACTTTTTTTTTCCCCCCGTGCCTCCAGTTTAGCTCTTGTCCATGTTTGAACCAAGGTTGCAATGAGGTCAGCAGCTTGGCCCTGACTGCTCACTGACATTATTCAATTTGGTTTTAGATTGTTACTAGGCAAGTACTGCACTGTTGATTTACTCCACTTCCATTCCCACACAGGGAAGACTGATAGGACACAAATTAGTCGGCTTAAGTGTCTAGCTTTGTGTACAGGACATAACCTGGGTAATCTTCCACATTGTCAGGTAGATGCCAGCATTGTAGCTGTTTTGGAACACTTGGCTTGAGGACTAAAAAGTTCTGGAGTGCAAGTCTCCAGTACTATTGCTGGAATGCAATAGGCTGTGGTCTGTGTAATATCAATGCCTTTAGCTTTCTTCTGATCACTTGAAGTGAATCAAATTGGCTGAAGACTGGCATCTGTGATGCTGGCAACCAGTGAAGAAGCAGAGATGGATCAAATACTCAGCACTTCTGGCTGAAGATTGCTGCAAGTACTTCAGCCTTATCTTTTAGCACTGGTATTCTGGCTCTCCCATCATTGGAGATAATGATATTTGTGGAGTACCTTCCTCTAGTGAGTTGTTTTAGTGGTTCAGTCGCCATTTGTGACTGGATGTTGCAGGACTGCAGAGTTTAGGTCTGTGGAGTAGTTTAATCAGGTTGGCACTCCCTAAGTATGCCTGGTTCAGCTCCTGGCATGGCATTTTGTACTCTGGTTGATGATAACGCTAGAGTGGGGGCTATGCTGGGCTATGAGCTTGCAGTTTAATTGAGTACAATTTTGCCGATTGGCCACTTGAGTTGCAAGATCTGTTGAGCGGTCTGTCCCATTTAGCACCATTTAAGTGCAGTAAACGTAGTGAGTATTCTTGTGAAGACAGGACTTTGCCACTGCTACCAATACTGTCATGGACTAATGCATCTGTAACAGATGGATTGGTGAAGATGAGTATGCTTTTATTCCCCTCTTGGTTCCTTCAGCACCTACCATAGATTCATTCTTTTAGCAGCTATATTTTTGAAGGCTAGAATGGTCAGAAGCTCATTTCTAAATCGCATCCTACACAAAGATAGTGAACCGACTAGGATAATCTCAAACTGATCCTGAGAAAATTGATAGTCTGCATCGATTGACAGGGGTTGATAGGTGCTGAGAATAGTGGCTTCAGTGTTCTTGAGTGGAGAAAATTTATTGCTGCTGCAGTATTAAGTTTCAGATAGCTTAGCAACACTGGAGGACTCTGGAGATATGGTGAAATAAAGTTGGGTGTCTTCTGTGCATGCATGAAATCTAATTCTGTGCTTTTGAATGTTGTTCTGGAGGTAGTATTCAATTGAGAAATCCGTAGCAATCCAAAGATAGACTCTTGTGGGAGGTTGGAGATGATAGATCAGGAAGAGCAGCCATTGTAACTGACTCTTTGGCTATGACTAGATGTGAGAATGGATTTAGATGAATGTAGCTTAGCTATACAAAAGTGGGGTTTCAGATGCAGATGTTGTGGTCAGCCATTTCAAGGGCTGCAAATGGGTTGAGAAGGTCAAGGAAGGAATGTTTGGCTTTGTCACAGCAACATAGAATGTAATTTGTGATGTTGAGAGCTGATTCTGTACTGTGACCATTGTGGAAACCTGGTCACAATGATTCAAAAATGTAGTTCTGGAAAAGTTGACAATGGATTTGGAAGCCAACAACACTCATTATGGCAGAGGAGGCATTAGTGATCTGCCCGTAAGAGGGTGTATTTGCAGCATGACTGGTTAACATGGGCAATTTCCATTGTAAGTGTGAAAATAATGCATTATAATGTGATTTTTAAAATAAGGGCTGAACTTGCATCTTTAGAAAATGGAGGATTAAAGTGTGGCTGGTGGCATGGGGCAAGAGGTGAGGGTTTAAGTTTTTAGTAAGTTTTATAATAGCAGTTCTGTGGTGAAAGGTATTAATTCAAAATGAATATTTTGTCCCTCAAGATTGGAGCAGATACCTACATGGCATGGTTCATGAAGTGTTTGGGTGGATATTGGCAAGGAAAATGTCATAGGCTGATGCATCTGTAACAGATGGATTGATGAAGATGAGTATGCTTTTATTCCCCTCTTGATTCCTTCAGCACCTACCATGGATTCATTATTTTAGCAGCCAAGTCTTTAAAGGCCAGAGCAGTTAAAAGGTAATTTTTAAATCACATGTTACACCAAGATAATGAACACACTAGAATAATCTCAATCTCATAGACAAGAGGAATGAGATGTATACAGAAGTGAGTATGGGATAGTATCTTGGAAGTAGTACCATATTAGAAGAAACTAAGAACTGAGGAAAAGAGTGGAATAATGATCCGTATATCTAAATGCACAATATGATTAAGGTTGGTGAGGTACAATTATAAATAAACAAGTGGCACTCTGATTGTAATGTGGCTTTAAAATGGAATACTGGGCACCAAATAGTCAATGATTCAAGTGATCCGAAAAAACAGGAGGAAAATGGGAGGTGAGTTAGTATTACTTATTAAGGAAGACTTTAATCATGTTCTTGAAGTAGGTAAAGACGGATCCATGTGGTTAGAACTAAAAATTCTTTGTAAAATAAAACCATGATGACACTGCTTGGGGGAATTCCACAAGCCTCCAAATCCCAAGTTTTTTTTCTAATTTTCTAATCAAACTGTGTTCAGAGATGTTGTCACACCACTCTGGAATGAGTGGGACTTGAATCAAGACTTCTGGATCAGAGGTCGGGGAGACTTCCACTGCACCACAACAGTCACCCCTCCAAGTCTGCCTAAGCTCGAGTAGCGATATTGGACTTAAATATTGTTTTGGGACACCGAGGTAGGGAGAAGTTACTGAAATGTGGTAAAATGTCCACGAGTAGAGTAATGGGATAATCTGAGGGATTGCAGTGTTTGATGCTGGGAATGGTGTGCTAGGCCAGTGCATGTTGGGGAGCACTTGAGTAAGTCATTATTGTATCACAAGGGTTAGATTAGCAATGCAAACAACAACCTAAAGTAGATTCCATTAATTGGAATGGGTAGGAGAGGATGGTGTGGTGGTTTGTTGAGCCAGGGTAAAGTGGAACCAAAGATTGACAGGAAACTGAACAATGAGATGCTTCTGGTATGTTCCAACAAGGATGAAAAGTAGGGAGACCCAAAGTTTCTTGGTTGTTGGAGGAGATGAAAGAATGTATGCATGATGTGTGCATGACCAGGTGAATTCAAGTGAGAACCAGGTTAAATACAGTAGATTGAGTTGGGGGTGAACAGAACCATATGTCTGGCAGATAGAATGAAAATAGAATTGCCGTTAACATGAAGATGAACTAAAAATATTCTCTCATGCAAACAGTAAGTGGGTATTAACAGCTGGTAAAAGGCCCAACAAAGGTACAAGAGAAAGATAGAAGACCAAAATGAATTGAAGACAAAGGAACTGGCAAAATATCAGAAACAGATGATGGAACAACCTGAACAAGTTCATTCAAAAATACTTACAACCCAAAATCTGATTAGCATGGATTAGGTGGAAGTTGTAAAGGATGTATCGAAAGGTTGGTTGTACTTGATGCAAATGGATCTCTTGATCCAGATGACTGTATCCCAGTTTGCTAAAGGAATTTGAGTTGATATTGTGGAAGGACTTGCGATAATCTTCTAAACTTGCCTCAATATTGGGGTAGTTACCTGAAGAGTAAAGAGAAGCAGTGGTGTACAGGTTCTATCACTGGCCAGATATTACAGACTCTGGTTCATGCTGTGGGAACGTGGCTTCAACTTATTCCATAATGGAATTTTTAAAGAAGATAGTCTAATTGAGCCCATGAAAACCATTGATTTTGTTATTTAAAAGGAAAATCTGGGTCATTAGTGTCCTTTTATGGAAGAAATACCTGGTATAGCTTATGTGACCCCAGAATGATGGCAATGTGGTTGATTCGTAATGCTGTCTGAAATGGCCTAGAAAGCCATTCTGTCAAAAGCCGTGTACTAAAGGATCAGGATCTCTTGGTTGTGGTTTTGCTCTCGTGCTCAAGCCCTGTCTGCTCTTCAGTCACTCATCTGTTGCAGATAGACTCTGAATCTGGAGTAATAAAGACATCTGTCTACAGGCCTTTTTAAACCATAAAACTTTAAGAGATTAAGTAGCCTTCATACTGCTGTCTTCCCACTCTGAACCTGCATGTGTGCAGACTTTGAATGCACATGTGAAAGTTGAGGTCTTTGAAATTTTTTTATTGGGTTCTGTACAATAATAGTTTTTTTTCCTTCAAATCTTACATGGAAAAGTTTTACAGTCACAACATGTAAAACAGTTAAATGCTTTCAAGTTGACAGTAACATTGTTTCAAAGAAACATGAGGTATGGCCAAATGAGTGAGCCAATCTATTCCCTTGCTTTTTTGTAATCGCATACATTTGTTTTCCATTGCTCTGAACATTTGAAAGTGATGTCTGCTCCACTCGCTATATACAGTACTTGGTATCCAAGTTGGATACATGGAACTTTAGAAAGCAGCTGTTGCCTTTTTCTACTTGTCAAAGTAAGTTGCTATGGGTGGCAAATTTGTGTTTAGTGAAGGGAAGTTCTCAAACAATCATATTAAGCAGCCAAATGTAGAGGGGTTTGGGTATGATGTGAAAACGTGCTTCTGAATGGCAAATTTCGTTTCATGGTGGTCAGATGATCCCTACTTAGACAAGGGAAGTGAATTAAAGTGGGATATCTGCTAATTGGCTTCAACCTAGAAGAGAACTCCAGGGATATTGGAGTACATTTTATAAAAGTTGTGCAGAATGTAGCAGCAAGGAAGAATGATACTCGGGTCTTGGGTTGTAGAAATTTTAAATCAACCTGTTCAGAGATGTTATTACACCCTTCTAGAAAAGGTGGGATTGAACCCACCCATCCTAGCTAGTCACTATGGGACCACTTAGATTTTGGGTTGTGTACTTGAGTGAATTGAACAGAAATTGAGGACAAGTCTGCTCACTGGACTAGTACAGCTACACAATGACAAGAATGGTACATTTCTGTTGTCCAGAAACACACTGCATGAAATTAAAAATGGTACGTAAAAGCTGGTTTAATCTAGGTGTGCGATACATGAGTGAAATCTTCACTCTCTCTAAAGAAGAGGTCCTGTTGATCTGGGTCTTTAAGCTTGCATAGTTTATTTATTAACTTCTCTTCCAGAAAAAACAACCTCCAACTTGAAAGGTGAGGGCATTAGAATATTTTGCATGTAGGGAATTAATTCCCCAAAGGAGGTATGGAAGCAGTGTGGAGGAAAAAAGATGGTGTGTGAGAAAGGACTTGAGTTTTGGAAATTGTCAGAGATGCTGTTTGTTTATGAACCCACATTTTCTTTGTTCCTCAGTACAGCGGATTCCCCCTCCACTCCCCTGGTTTCTTTGCCTCCCTGGTACCTTGCTGTGCTGCTACATTATGTTTGTGGAATGCTATTTTTATAAAAGCGCAGGCATTGCGCATTGTGGTTAGTGGTGAACAAATGGCCCACTCAATTTGATCAGTACTTAGCACCCTTAATTTGATATCAATGTGTAATTGGTATAATGCTAGTGAATAGTGTTGAAATGTTAAAACGCAGCTACTAAAATAAAGCATGAAATGGAATATAGTCCAATATAATGTGTAAGATGTGCTACAGGCAATTACTTCAGTATGATTTTAAATCCCCTGCTCCCTCCTTCCAATGTTGCTGCTGCATTTTTCTAGCAGGTAAAAATAATTTTGTCATTTTACTTGCAGCTGGGAGAAAAATCAGACATGAACAACTTGGAGAGTAAATAAATTAGCAAACAATTAAAACTTGTTCCTTGGAGCTTTGAGCGGAGTATTTTTTGACTAGAGATTCTGCAAGAAGTAGGATATGTGCTTTGTACAATAGAAGGACAGTTTGTATTCATTGTGCAGAGTAAATTAACATGAGTATCAGGGCCTCTGCTCGCAAAATGCAACCATTCTGCTACTTACAATGCAGCTTTTGTAACCAATAATAAACGGGTCTGAAAAACGGATGGCCAGAATTTAAGTTACTGAACTACACTTAATGCTCAAAACCTGATGTTGGCATTTCTCAACTTTTACTGCTTGGACTTCTTTATTCCAAATTTGGACTATTCATACTTAACCATAACAATAAAGTATTTGGCCATAAGATTAGAAGAACTTTTGAATTTTCTTCCACCCGGAGGGTGATTTGAGCCTTGGAATTCACAGCCTTAATGATTAGCTGAGGTAGGAACCTCCATCATATTTAGGAAGAGCACTTACTTTTAAAATGTAATTTGAATTGCTGTGGATTCAACAAGGTTATGGACCCTATGGGAAATGGCATGTGATTGGATAGCCCCAACATTGTCTGAATGGTGGTCTCTGTTTATGATTGTATACAGAATATGAGCTGACCCTTAAATAACTGTTTTGGATATGGGAAGTGATATACTAAATATTTGGCAAACATTGTACCGTTCACAACTGTTATTTTGCTATAAACATTGACTTCAGAACACTTTGTGACATGTATGTAGTAGTTCTTTGTGTATTTTTAAAGTTTTTTGTAAATATAATTTTTAAGTAAGTTTTGTCTATGCAGTGTACTAAGCCAAGGAAAAATTGAGCTGTCCTTGTATAGAACTGATATGGTATACTTGTGATCTCCTGCTGAATGAGTACTAGCCAAAAATAATACACTATGCCTTTCAGCCTAACATTAAAATTCCTGAAGTGTTGTTTATACAATACTAATAATTTCCAAGAAGCAAGTTACCACTTCTTTCCAGTTTTGTAGGTAAAATGCTTTTGAGGGTCAATATCGCAGATACCCCTTGGGTCATCAGTTCTTTTTCCCAATGTTATTTTAAGAATTCATTTTATTTATGCATTGTTAACTTCTAGGAATATTCTAAACTGGAATCGTTCAGTATAATTTTGCTACTGACTTTCCAAGTTCTAATTAACTTATTGTTGTAATGGATTTTAGAGATTTTGTAAATCATGTAATTTTTTTGTTAACCCAAGCCATCTTGATCCCAACCTTAAGTTCACCTGGACCATCTCTAATACCTCTCTCTCCTTCCTGGGCCTCTCTGTCTCCATCTCGGGCAACCACCTAGAAACCGATATCCATTTCAAGCCCACCGACTCCCACAGCTACCTAGAATACACCTTCCTGCAAAGATGCCATCCCCTATTCCCAATTCCTTCGCCTCCGCTGCATCTGCTCCCAGGATGAGGCATTCCACTCCCGCACATCTCAGTTGTCCTTGTTTTTCAAGGACCACAACCTCCCCCCACCACCGTGGTCGATAACGCCCTCAGCCGTGTCTCCCACATTTCCCGCAACTCATCCCTCACACCCCATCCCCGCAATAAGAACCAAAAAAGAATCCCCCTCATCCTCACGTACCACCCCACCAACCTCCGGATCCAATGCATCATCCTCCGACACTTCCGCTATTTGCAATCCGACCCCACCACCAAAGACATCGTTCCCTCTCCACCCTTATCTGCTTTCCGGAGGGACCACTCTGTCCGGGACTCCCTTGTCCGCTCCACACTCCCCTCCAGCCCCACCACACCCAGCACTTTTCCCTGCAACCACAGGAAGTGCTACACCTGCCCCCATACCTCCTCCCTCACCCCCATCCCAGGCCCCAAGAAGACTTTCCACATCAAGCAGATGTTCACCTGCACATCTGCCAATGTGGTATACTGCATCTGTTGTGGCCTCCTCTACATCGGGGAAACCAAGCGGAGGCTCGGGTACCGCTTTGCAAAAAACCTACGCTCGGTTCGCAATAAACAACTGCACCTCCCAGTTGCGAACCATTTCAACTCCCCCTCCCATTCCTCAGACGATATGTCCATCCTGGGTCTCCTGCAGTGCCACAACGATGCCACCCGAAGGTTGCAGGAACAGCAACTCGTATTCCGCTTGGGAACCCTGCAGCCCAATGGTATCAATGTGGATTTCACAAGCTTCAAAATCTCCCCTCCCCCTACCGCATCCCAAAACCAGCCCAGCTCGTCCCTGCCTCCCTAACCTGTTCTTCCTCCCACCTCAAGCTGCACCCCCATCTCCTACCTACTGACGTCATCCCGCCTCCCTGGACTGACTTATCCCCTCCCTAACTCCCCACCTACACTCACCTTTACTGGCTCCATCCGCGCCTCTTCGACCTGTCTGTTTCCTCTCCACCTATCCTCTCCTCTATCCATCTTCTATCTGCCT
Organism: Rhincodon typus; assembly: GCF_021869965.1. NCBI lineage: Eukaryota > Metazoa > Chordata > Chondrichthyes > Orectolobiformes > Rhincodontidae > Rhincodon > Rhincodon typus. Next base: position 17,476,198 of record NC_063346.1, read on the forward strand.
CCCCCTTGCTCCCTATTTATTTCAGAACCCCCCTTCCCCTCCCCCATTTCTGATGAAGGGTCTAGGCCCGAAACGTCAGCCTTTCTGCTCCTATGATGCTGCTTGGCCTGCTGTGTTCATCCAGCTCTGCACCTTGTTGTCTCGGATTCTCCAGCATCTGCCGTTCCTACTATCTCTGATTTAAATCTTTTATCTGTGTGCATAATTGGGCTTTGGGTGCTTTCCCTGTAATTTCCACTTCATAAGTGTGGTTTTGAAAACTTGAAGGTCATTCTTTTCCCCAGATCATGACTGGTCTGGATAGGGTGAATAGTTGAGGTCTTTTCCCTAAAACTAGAGGGCATAGGTTTAAGGTGAAAGGGGAAAGATTGAAAAGGGACCTAAGGGGCAACTTTTTCATGCAGAGGGTGGTGTGTGTATGGAATGAGCTACTGGAGGAAGTGGTGGAGGCTGGCACAATTACAACCATTTTAAAGGCATTGGGAGGGGTTTAGAGGATTATGGGCCAAATGCTGGCAAATGGGACTAGATTAATTTAGGATATCTTGTTGGACTGAAGGGTCTGTTTCCTAGCTGTATGAATCTATGACTCTAAATCAAAATGGAATTGGTTGAAAGACCTCAAATGTTTTGAGGGATCTACAGAAGAGAGTTTGTGAATGGGAGAAGGGGGAATTGTATTGCAAACTTTCCTGAAAGAAAGGAGCCATTCACACCCTTTGGGAATAAGTAAATCAGATATGAACAGCAGTGGATTGTGATACATGTAATATTTTGTACGTGCACTTGAATGCTTAGTTGATTTGGATTTAATAGCATGGCTATCTATATCTATATGGGTTTGTTCAGAATCTGTAGAACATAGGATCAAAATGCCACCAAGTCTTTCTTACCATTTTTAAATGGTTTTCCAGTTGACAGAATACAAGATGGTCACTAGTGCACAAAATATTTTTAATGTGCCACCAAAATATATATAATTCCTCTTACTACTGTTCACTTTCTGTAATTATCCTTACTTTCCTGATGTGTTGTTTTCCAGTTTCAATTACAATTTAATAGTTGCTCAGGCACAGATGCACTTCATTTTTTTTTTTTTGCTTATAGGATTTGAATTTAATATGAATCTTTTAGCTCTAACAATCTAGTTAAGAAAACCTTTTTTTTTTTTTAAAAACATATCACCATTTGTTTGAGGCCTTGAGCGACTGAAGTCACTTCACTCCCTACTCCAGACTTTTGACAGTTTGTTCAATTCTAGAGAATTACCTTTCCAATGTGCACTTGTTTTGAAATGCTTTGAAACTGGTAATTTTGGGGAGTCAACTTTTGTGTCAGGTACATAATTTGCTGTGAAATCTTTCATTTCATTTCTTTTTATCTTGTAGAACTTTGCTAAGGAGTTTGTCATCTGTGACCAACAAGAATTGGCTGAGGAATACATCAAACAAGAACTAGAGAAAACTGGAGGAGCCAATTATGATGCACAACTTGAATGAAGTGTATTAGCAACCTTCTACCTGCTGCTTGGCTATAAGGATGTGGAGAAAATTGGATGGCTATATAGTTGCACCTCTACCCACATCAACCCCCAAGGGACATGTAGTCATTCAGCATTGTGAATGCCCTCTTAAATTTGAAGTTTTGGAGGTGCATGTAAGAGTCCACTGGCACAGTCAAAAGCGCTTCATCAATTTATTGGTTTGTTTTGTTTTAAATTGTGGTTGACACAATTTTTTTTTTCCCCAAATGGTCCTAGGAGGAGATTACTTATTTTGTTTCAATTTTTATATGCAAGTTTGCCAAGGCTCCTTGTTCTGGAAACTTAAGTGAAAGATATCTGTTGGAGGAGGGTTTGGGGAAATAGATGGTGGTTATGCATTCTCAAATAAACTTTTTTTTCAAAAATGAAATGTGTTTTTATTTTAATAAAGCAACTTTTAATGAACCTAGAGCTATGAGCTATTAATCTTAATTGTGCTTATGAGACACATAGTAAGCACTTTTGGCTGGCAGTGGTTGCTGCAGCAACTGTAACCTGATGGTAGGATTGAGTTTTCTATGATGTCCCCTGGATGGTAACTGCCTTGATCACACAATCCATTTTAAATTATGCGATTCATTTTGCTCCGGCATCATGATGAGACAATTTCATAACCAGTGGTGTTCTATTCAGTAACGTTGCTGAGTGAATTGGTAAAATTCCAAGGATTGCAAGTTCAAATTCCACCTACAAATATGCAGAAGCTAAATAAAGGCTGCCAGCAATTGCTATTTATCGCATTTATTGGCTATAAACAATATGCATGCAAGATGGCATTTTATGTTCATAACTCCATGTACACTTAAGCAGGACTGAATCTTTGTTTTGGTACAATTATGATTTTGGTTTGATAGATACACAGTGGTTGCTGCACACTAGTGTTGAGGAGCTGAGTTTGCAGCCATTGTTTCTTCCTTCCTTGTGTCAATGGTATTAAACAACATTTAACAAAAAAACACTTTCTTTTTAAAACAAAAGTTGTATAGTAACTTGGGATGATTAATCTTTATTTTCTTTAAATTTACATTTACTAGCTCCTTGGCAAAAGGAGTGCTAACCCGTATATGAAAGCAGCTGTTTAGTTTCCTTCCCTTCCCTCATTGAATCATATGGTGGGGGATGGTCATTGACCTCTTCAATGTAATAAGAGTTAAAGGGAGGCCATGAAAAATCCAACATCTTGAGCATACCACCTTCAGATAATAGCGTCTTGCAGTAAAAAGACATTTGTATGGCATCTTTTAGTATGAAATGCCAAGGTATTTCAGGAGCTTTATTGAACAAAATGTGACATGGACCACAATAAAAGAACAGCTATCAGTGGTGAATGATAGCAAATTGGGGTTGTGCAAGAGGCTGAAATTAGAGCTTGGAGTTTTATAAGGGTGAAGAAGGTTAGCAGTTGGGCAAGGAGAAGGTAAAATAGAGACTTAAAGGTTTTTAAAATTGAGACATTGCAAACTGGGGTTCAGCATTGGTCAGTGAACACAAGGCAATGGATGAGTGGAGCTTGGTGAGAGTTAGGATTGGTACAGTGGAGCTTTAAATGGGCTCATGTTTATGGAGAGGGTGCAGATGGGAAATTTGTTTAGGAGACTGTTGGTTACTATTCCAAAGGTACAGTTGAGGCATGATCCCAATGTTCAAAGCAGCCCATGACTGCAAATCTGCAAAAGTTGGAGATTAATCTGTTTGCTTAATCCCTGGCTGAAGCAGCATTCCACAGGCATATGTACAAAAAAAAAATTGCAGTGGATTGAGATGAACATTTCTTTGTGACCAGTCAATTCAGGTAGGTGCAACTAATCAGTTGATGTAATAAGAGAGGTCAAGGCTTAGCTGCACCTAGCAAGCAAATGATTTGGTCTGTAACAAGAAAGGGTTTGATGTTTTGCTTATCAAGCTTTATGTAAACAGTAATGATATCATAGGCAAGATATCGACAGCTAATTGTTCCATTTGTGTCTCTACATTGCATTGCAGTTCCTGTTCCCTAAAGTGCCAGACTATTCTCTGTCCTTGAAGCTTTGCTGAGTGGATATTGTTTTTTTTTAAATAAGTAGTGCTACAAATGGTGACACAAGTTATAATGACATGCTTGTGACTTTTTTATTTGGATTTATTGAGAATTTAAAAAAAAAAAAATTGTACAGATTCCTAAAACACTCTACTGTAGCACTTCTCACTAATTCAGTCTTATGGAATGTTTGCTGAATCGTAACCAGGGGTCAATGGATTTGAGACCTTTTGGTTGCTACCCTATATTAAACTAGATTGATGTCATAAGATACAAAGATTGGATTTTTCTGTTTATTATCAATGATATTGTTGAAAGAGAACCTGGACTATTTATAGCCAGTATGTACCATCTGAAATTCAAGTAAAGACTAGACTTTCTTGTCAGAAGTGACCATGAGCTTACTATCATCTTGTATCTTGTATCTTGCTGTTACCTGAAACGGTAACGATAAGACATTTCTAATTTCTCAGCAGTTGGAAGAATGGGAAATTATGTTGAGCAAACTGATGCATGATTTCTATAAAAAGATGACCTAGACAGTTGAGATCCATTAACCTTGATGACTGGGAATATAGCTTAAAGGTGCTAATGAATAAAGGTATAAATTGGAATTCTGAGGGCAAGAGTGAATCGTTCTGTTGTCTGTTGAGTTTTATTGGTTGTTTGAGTATTATACAGCCACCATAATTAACTTCTTCGAACTAATTTACAGCCCTTCAAAGAACTGCACCAAACTAAAGCTTCATTTGTTCCACAAATGCTTTACACAATAAAATAACGCAAGTATAAGTTCTGATTTATTTTTGTGAAAGCTTATAAAGTTCATTTCTCTTAAGTGATTTGAATAATGACAATCTGACTCCTTTATTATCCTCCATGGGTCATAGCTAACTGGTAAGAGGGGGGAGAAAGAATAATGTTTGCAATGGTTACTTACCTCTTTTAAGCAAACTTCACACAGCAGCATGCAATTCACACTTCTACCTCTGCAATGAACAATGGGTAGCTGTAGTTCTTTCAGTCGCAGACAGTATTTTAAGAAGACAGTGTGGAGCTGGAGGAACACAGCAGGCCAGGCAGCATCAGACGGGTAGGAAGGCTGACGTTTCCCGACCCGAAACGTCAGCTTTCTTGCTCCTCTGACTCTGTGTACCTCCAGCTCCACACTTTTATCCCTGACTCCAGCAATGGCAGTTCTTACTATCTCTCAGCAATTTAAGAAGATGCTGATGCAGCGTGGAAATGGAAATACAGCTTGTATACGAGAAGACTGCAGGAGTGAGGCCAGGGTATTCTAATACCTTCAGATTAGTTATCCTGCTTTTAAGGTGTACAGTGTATTGAATGAGTCAAAGTTTTCAAGGTAGGATTGTCTTTTAAATGGAATCCTCTTCAGTACATTATCGAATGAGTGCGTGTATATATACGGAGTTGTGGAAAATGCAAATTGCCTGAGGATGTAGAGTTAATTTGACTTGGGGCTTTAGTCATGTGATGGCAGTCTGCCTAGATTTAAATAGTCTAAGTAGTAATCAAATACACACTATAAAGGACATTTTTCTATAATTGGAAATCTTGATTAGTGGCTTGCTTTTCTCACTAATTAATATCCTTTATTGTTACCTATTTCAAAGTAAAATGGTCTTGTCTGAAATGCAATAGTAGATTTTTGTATTTCTGATTGTTCTTTGTTTGAAGTATGATAGGAGAGGTCTTGTGCCTCTAAGACAGAAACTCCAGTTTTGAATACCACATCAAGACTAACTGGCTATAGAGGATGTTTTTGTAATGTAGCCAAATAAGTTGATTTATTAATCTGCTCCCAAGACAGGAGGTAAGGAAGTTCTCCCACTGTTATCAGCCATGTGATGGAACAAAGTTAGAACCTCTATCATCATTAACTACATTTCCAGGTTACAACATTGTACTCTGATCTTTAACACTTTAACACACTAGCACACTACCAATACGGATTTAAATTTTTGAGCTACCTCTATGAAATTCACGCTCTCATTGATCAAGTTACCTGAGTATCTTTTGCATGTTTGTGATATTTTTAGTCGAGATTTCTAATTCATTAAGACTGTATTGTCTAACATTAGAATAATCACCAACCATATATTGGCTTTACTGTTTAGAATTCATTTTGTTGGGAACAAAATGATGTAACTCAAAAGTGCAAGTAGGAATATGATGCACATTAAACAGTTTACTGTGTGTAGAAAGGTAGATAAGAACACCCCGAACACTTTTTTTTTTAAAAAAAATATTTATTTCTAGTCTATAATTGTGATGGTTTGTATTTACGTGACCTTTCTATAACCCCAGATATTCTTCTAGTTCAGAGAATTGATATAGAGCTGGTGGGTTGTTGGATTCTCAAGTTGAGGCTAGTTCCAGTTTATCTGCTTTTAGAGTAGAAAACTCTCTGTACCTCTAGAGTTTGTGACTAGTTTTATCTCAATTTCTTGGTAGCACTTGAGGCAAATTTCTACAGCTTTCCATAAAGAAACACTGTCTGGATTTAACACATCTAACACTGATCTGAATGTAGTGGAAATTTTATGGATAAATGTTCAATTAATAGCTAACTAAATTTAATTCTAAATGAAGTCAAGATTGGTAGAACGCAACTTATGTTTCAGAAGAATTGAAATTGTATTCTCTGTTTCCAATTCCAGTGAGATACCACCTTTTTTAGTTTTGAGTTTAACTTTTCTCTGGATGCTTTGGAATGTTTTTTTGCTACTGGGTGCTTTCACCATATAAAGGGTGAGGATAGTAAACTTCACACTAAATAGCATTTTTATTAATAATGCATTGGATTGATATACTGTTAACTCCAACTCCAAACTAATCTTTAAATGGGACATTATGTACTTTTTTAAAAAATTCAGTGATTTTCTTTAGTTACTTAATTAAAAGTGGCTTTATGTATAGAGATTAAAAAATTAAATAATTTTTAAGAATTTGTATCCAAAGTTTTGGTGCAAAAATGACACTTGTTAGGAATAGACAGTAGCGAGGATTAATCCAATGTGTGCCTGCGAGCAATTCTTCACTGAATTGGTTATAGAAATACCCACAAACAATTTTAATTTGCAGTAAAATTATACGTACCCTCATTTGATGCCCATCCAACACTGCCAAAACACAAACTCACTGAAGGGTCAGCTCATAGCCGTTCTTTTCTGTAGTGCTTGCCTGAGCGCACTCTCTTTAAGAACACAAGCAATGAAGGGAACCTGATTTTTCTATGATTGCTGAAAGAACAAGTCCATTTCATTCTCTGCAATATTGAGCTATGGGTGAATCGTAGTCACATTGATTACAATGCATTTCAGTCAGTTGTGGAGTATGAAGGCTCCTCAATGGTTGTTGTTTGTTAAATGCAGTACATTTGAAAGCATTGCTCTGAACTGTTCACAATGATAGAGACCCAAAATCCACAGGTTTGGAAAGCTTGGGAAAGGGCATGGCTACAGTGTCCAAATAAATCAAGGCAGGTTAAATTCTAGAAGTCAACAGTATTATGGTGTAAATTCTTCCCAACCCCTCCATAATGTGGGCGATGGGGAGTTAGTTGGAAAAGTATGGCATGATCAGAAAAATGAGATTCTTCTGTCAAAAAAAGCTGATTTTTAATGGTGAGGCGAGATTCTCACTGGAGTTGTGAGGAGTCTGTTTGCTTGTGTTTAGATGAAAATAGTTCATTAAAACATAATGTGCAATTTGATGTTCTCCCACATAATGGACAGACACTAGACCCTGACATGAAAATCTGAGCAGGGACTTGCTCCCCCAGCTTGACTAGCAATCCCCAATATCTCAGGGTATACAGTGAGTGGTGACTGTGTGTCCTTCAGCCACAGAGGTTGGCATTGAACATAGTCTTGCCACAATATTATGGCACATCTCCAATTCACTTATAATACAGTTATCCATTTCACTGCTGTACTTTGGGACTCATTGACACTTTACATCATAATGCAGTTGCCAAGTTGCTTTGTATGCAATCATGGATGTCCCTCTCCACTTCCCAGGCAGCTTGATCATGTGCTTAGTCACTAGAAGCAAATTGCATTTTACAAAAAATTATCTTGCAGAGAAGCATAGTTCTTAAAGCTCCACCTCCCCTACATTAAAATGTTATGCATTCCCCAAACTTGAAATATCACGTCAGTCACAACCATCTTATTACCACTTTAGAAAGTTATGAGGCTTTTCTACTACTCATGCTGCTACAACATCCTTGGAGTGCTAGAGTGGATAATGTGGATTGTAGCAGTTCACAAAGATGCATTCTCAAGAGTAATTAGCAGTGGGTAATAAATGCTGGTTCATTTTGTGTGGTTTTAGTGTCAGCAAACATGACAGAGGGCATCTTTACTTTGATGACAGGATTGCTTCCATGTGGATTATGAGGTGGTTCTTCCTATGATTTTATCAGAGATGTGTGTGTCTGCAACTAGAAGATTGTTGGCAATAAGGTCAAGCGTATATTATTTCCCCTCTGCAATGCAGCAACTTGTCATACTTCCTTCAACAGCACCATCCCAGCCTGTACCCTCTAGAATCCAGAAGGATAGTGGCAGCAGTTACATGGGAGCATAACATCATAAAGTGTAGGGGCAGAATTAGGCCACTCAGCCCATCGAGTCTGTTGCATCATTCAATCATGACTGATATGTTTCTTAGCTCCATTCTCCTGTCTTCTCTTTATAAGTTTTTGTCCCCTTAATAATCAAGAAACTATTTAGCTCTATCTTGAAGACACCCAATGAGTTGGCCTCAATAGCCTTCTGTGGCAATGAGTTCTACAGATTCACCACCCTCTGCTTGAAGAAATTCCTACTCATCTCAGATCTAAAAGGCCATCCCTTCACACTGAGGCTATGCCTACATCATGAAGTGCTCATCCTTCTGCAAATAATGTACCAGTTCTTAGCAGTCCACCGACATTCCTTCACTGTCAGTGATTCTATGACCTAGAACTCCCTATAAGTTACAGGGGTGTGCTAACATAACATGGTCCAGAATGGTTCAACAGAGAATTCACGATCACCTTCTCAAGGGCATCTAGGGATGGACAATAAATGCTGGCCCTATTATTGATGCTCTTACCCTATGAATAAATAAAAATAATGGACTGAAATTGATTTTGAAGAAGGCTTCGTGCAGGGTTGTAGAGGATTATTCAGCTGAAGACCTACTAAAGAACTGTTGCTGACGAGAAACAATCAGACTTTTGAGTCATTCATGGGATGTGCCCTGCATTTATTGTCCATCCCTAGGTGCTCTTGAGAAGATGTTGGTAAACTTCCTTGAACTGCTTTGTCTGAATGGTGTCAAGCTTCTTGAGTGTTATTGAAGCTCACTCATCCAGGCAAGTGAGGAGCATTGTATCACACTCCTGATATGTGTCTTGTAGATGGTAGACTGAATTTAAGGTGCCAGTAGACAAGTTCTCACTGTAGGATCCCTAGCCTTTGACCTGCTCTTGTACTATTTACATGGCTAGTCCAGTTTCAGTTCACTAGTAACAGTAAGGATGTGGATAGTGGGGGATTCACTGCTGGTTGTGGTATTGAATGTCCCTGGACCCAAATGTTAACTCTGCTTTCTCTCCACAAACGCTGCCAAAGCTGCTGTGTTTCTCCAGCAATTTCTGTTTTTGTGCCAAAGATTGGTTTGATGTCCAAGATATTCCAGCAGTGAGCAAGCTTCAAATGTAGGACCTTCTTGGCCTCCTGTTTCTCAATATTTATGCCAATGATGTTCATATATTTTAGCCAATATATTTAATGGGAACCCCACTGTATTGTTACAATTTGTATAGCAGAATGCATTTGATGGACCAAATGGTTTTTAACTCGTTCCAGATTTTCTTTGGTCATTAAGACTCCAGAGATGTGTGGCTCAGCAGTTCATTGGAATGTGTTCTTCCACATCAGACACCATGACTGCTGGATGTAGGCAGCAATGATTATAGGCAATTGGGCACACCAGTGTGGTAGGAATTAATAAAAGATCTTGTAATAAAAAACAGTTTTGAAACAAAACTCTGGAGAAATAATGAATGTTATTTGTAAAGACTTATAATTTGCTCAATCTGAAATATTCTTTTAGAATGAGAGTAAACGTATTAGATGTGAATGGGTCCTGATGCATGTGGTGCAGTTCAATCACTTGTTATTGGCAGTGTTAAGCAACAGTATGTTATTTTCTCCCTGATCACAGATGGTGCCAAAAAAAACAAAAATTCACGACTGCAACTTTAAGCAAACAACAAGCTTGTAGCCGATGCTGAGAACAAGGACCGGGAGTTACTATTTACTGGAGTTTTAGTTCATAATGGCCACCTTTTTTTTTCTTTTGAAATAAAAATCAGAATAGATTTATATAAGTAAGGTGAAATTTTAACTATTTGTGCCAGTGTAAAAATAATGTTAAGATTAATAAAATTAAGAGCATTTTTATGTATATTTGCTGAGAATTTAGTGAACTTTATATGTGTGGAAAGACTTAATAAAAATTTTGTAATAATGCTGCCTTTGTGTTATAGAAATGCAAAGGTAAAAATATGACTAGACACGACTTTAATATTTCCATTCATTGGACAAAAGAGAATATCTGGTCTGTATCAGGAGTCACAGTAAAGCTAGTATGGGGGGAAAGTACCTTATTGGGCACCAGTGTAAGACTGGTGTTTCCTCTCTGTCCCCTGAAAATGCAAACTGTAGTGGATTGAGAGTTTAAATCTAGCTGCCTTGCACTCCCAGTGGGAACTCCCTTCAAGTGTAGCTTTCCTGCTAGGAACACTGGATTTCCGAATTTACTCGGTTGTTCTGTTGACAAATGCAGCCCATTAACAGTCAGTCTCTCCTCATGAGCTAAGAAAGTATCAACTCATTATTCAACCAGGTACAATCAGGAGGCTGTGGAAGCTGTCCCAACATACAACTTTCCAGCAAGGTCCATGCGAAACATTATTAAATAGAGAGCTCTTTGCCAATACTGGCTCAAGGACATTGCCTTGAGTTGTGCTGTACATTGACTCATATTTGATTTAAAGCCTATTGTCAGTGGCAGCATTTTAATTATGTATTGAAAACCTGCTCCAGTTGCTTGAGTATGACTTACACTGACCCTTAAGTGTAATAGTGAGAATGTGCTGGATTCTTGGAGGTTTAGATGAGACAGTAAAATGCGGCATCTTTTGTATATTTAAAAGATCACATGGACTATTTTTAAGAAAAATTCATCTCACATCCTGCCTAAAATAGATGCTTTCATCAGCACCTCCAAAAATGGATAAATTAGTAATTCATCTCATTGCTACTAGGGGTCCTTGTGTGCAAACTGGAGGTTGGTACGAAAAGACAGAAAAAAAACTCTTATTTATACAATACTTTTTCAACATCAGGATGTCCCAAAGAATTTTACTGTCAATGAAATATTTTTTATTTTGAAATATACACTGGAAACATGGCAGCTAATTTTCTTGAGGTACTACAAACAGCAACGTGACCAATACCAAATGATATATTTTTAATGATAATACAAATCTCAAATATTGTGGATGTTGGAAATCTGAAGTAATAATACAAAATGTTGGAAATCCTCTCCAGATTTGGTAGCATTTGTTGAGACAGAGAAGCAGAGTTAATCATAGAATCCCTACAGAGTGGAAGCAGGCCATTTGGCCCATCGGGTCCACACCAACCCTCTGAAGAGCATCCCATGCATACCCTATAATCCTGCATTCCCAGGGCTAATCCACCTAACCTGCACACTATGGGAAATTTAGCATAGCCAATACACTTAACCTGGACATCTTTGGACTGCGGGAGGAAACTGGAGTACCCAGAGGAAACTCACACAGACACGGAGAGAATGTGAAAGCAGACGGTTGCCCGAGGGTGGAATCAAATCCAAGCCCCCGATGCTGTGAGGCTGCAGTGCTAACCGCTGAGCCGCTGTTCCGCTCAATGGTGAGATTTTAACTCACTTAAAACTCTTTCACCAATACAGATTTAAAGATGAAACTATTTTAGGCCAATGATTGAGTAATGAATATTGGCCTGGACTTAGGGAAAAATATCACTTATTGCTATATGAACAACTGCCATGGGCTATGTTGGTTTAAAAGTGCCTATGAAAATCAACATTTCTAACAAAGTTAGACTTTCTCAGTACTAAATTGGAATCTTCAGCTTTGGTTTTGTACCTAAGGCTCTGAACTTGAAGTTTCTGATTCAGAACTGGGAGTACTACCCATTGAGTTGAAGCTGATGTTGTTGAGAAAGGTACTACTTGAGAATAACGTTCTTACCAATAGTGAAAACTGATTCCTGTAAGGTGCTTTTAAACTATTTCTTTTGGAAGCTCAGCTGAGGATCAAACTGGCAGCAGTTTGATTCATCCTGAGGCTGTTGTCAGTGATACAGATGGAATCAGTAGCAAGATGGGCATTTTTATTTGTGGCCAAACGTGATGGCCTTGATAACAATGTTTAACTGAAAGAATTAGCTTCAAAACTGTGACTGGAGACTTCTTTCTCATCAGGATCAAAACCCTTCCTTTCACTACCTAAGCTCCTGTGAGTGCTTTGCACATTATTGAACATGAAGATGGATGGAGGAAGCAAGAGAAGTTTAAAGAAATAGTTGATGGTTGTGTAAAGCACTTGGTAGCCTCTACATTTGGGTTGATCTGTGGTGAGTGGGTGGCTCTGTATATAGTGATGCCTGATGTGGCTATCAATCTAGTTCTTGTGTTGATGTGGAATTTGATTTAGTGGGAGAATATTATCAAATGAGCTCATTTTTTAAACATTGTTCTGATTATGCAGTATTTATTGTGCATATTTGTTGCCCTGCAGTCAGTGCTGACTACATTGTGTAGGATTGAAGTCACATACACGATTGTAGGGCATACAAGCAGAAATAAGCCATTTGATTTATTGAGTCTGCTCCACCATTCAATGAGATCATGGCTGATCTAATATCTCGCGACTCCACCTTCCTGATATTTTTCCATAATTGTCGACTCCCTTATTGATTAGAAATCTGTAACTCTTACTTATGAATATACTTAATGACCCAGTCTTTGACAGCTCTCTGTAGTAAAAATTCCATAGATTCACCACCCAATGAGAAAAGAAATCCCTCCTCGTCTCTGTCTTAAATGGGTGACTCCTTTCTCTGGGCTTATGCCCTCTGGTTCAGACTCTTCCGCAAGGAGTGACAACCTCTCCACATCTACACCATCAAACCCTCCAAGCACCATACATCTCCTCTCATTCTCCTAAACTCCAGTGAGTACATGCCCAAACTTCCCAACCTTTCCTCATAAGAAAATCCCTCCATACCCAGAAGCAACTTAGTGAACCTTTTCTGGACTGCCTGCAATGCCAATTTCTTCCTTGAGATAAGAGGACCAAAACTATTCACAATATTCCATGTGTGGTCTGACTCATTCCTCGTATAGTTTTAGCAAGACCTTCCTATTTTTATACTCCGTTCACTTTTAATTAAAGACCGACACTCCATTTGCCTTCCCTAATACCCGCTGAACTTGAATGTATCTTTTTGTAATTTCTGCATAAGAAGCTCCAAATCTCTCTGTGTCACAGCTTGCTGCAGTCTTTCCCCATTTTAATAATAGTCAGCTCTTCTATTCTTCCTGCCAAAGTGCATAACCACACATTTCCATACATCATGTTCTATCTGCCAAATTTATATCCACTCACTTAACCTGGATATATCCCTCTACAGACTCTGTGTCATCCTTACCATTTGCTTTCCCACCTTCTTTTGTCTGCAAAGTTGGTGATTGTACATTCATCTCTATCATCCAAGTCATTAGTACATATTGTAAATAATTTTGACTTCAGCATCAATCCCTGTAGCACTCCACTAGTTACAGATTGCTGTCCTGAAAATGGTCTCTTTATCCTAACTCTCTTTTAGCCAATCTTTCCATGCTAGTACACCACCCCAATAACATGGGCTCTCAGTTATTAAGTAGTGTTATCTAGGTACCTTATCAAATGCCTTTTGGAATCTAAATATACTATATTCAAAGTTTCTACTCTATCCATCCTGCTTGTTACCTCCTCAAAGGTCTCTAATAAATTTATAGGCATGTAGGCTGAACCATGCTTCTCTTCCTGGACGTTAAAAAGCCATTCGGATTTTTACAATAATCTGGCAGCTTCTATGGTGAAATTTTGGTGCTGTCCAATCAAATATCAGATTTTTTCAATTCAGTTTTACAAATTGTCACAACAAGATTGAGAACTCTGGGTTCCTAGCCATATGTGTCATAACTACTAGACTATGTACAGAAAGAATTTCCATCAAATAATGTTTTTGGCAATACCAGAATGGCCTAAATCCATTTACAGTGAACAAAGCACACAACAAGCATCAACAAACAACTTGCTAACATATTTGTCAGTAGTTAACTGTTTTGTTAACTGTTACTGAGCTGTAACGTTGTCTCTGTTTCCCTCTCCAAAGATGCCCCATTATCTACTGACAACTTTCAATGTGGTCTACATTTTGTAAGCGTTTATTTTAATCATGTTGATTGAGGGATACGTATTGACCAGGCATGATAGCAAAAATTCCCTGTTCAAATAACATTATGGGATCTTTTATATCCTCCTGCAATGGAAGACAGGGTTATGTTTTATCATTTTCTCCAAAGGATTGCAACCATGACAGTGCAGCACTCTCTGTGCTGCATTGAAGTGCCAGGCTAGCTGTTGTGCTCCATCATCTACAATGTCGCCAAATGGGCAGCATGGTGGCTCAGTGGTTAGCACCGTTGCCTCATAGCGTCAGGGACCTGGGTTTGATTCCAGCCTTGGGTGACTGTGTGGGGTTTGCTTGTTCTCCCCATGTCTCGTGGGTTTCGGCTAGGTACTCTAGTTTTCCTCCCGCAGTTCAAAGTTGTGCAGGTTAAATGGATTGGCCATGTTAAATTACCCATTGTGTTTGGGGATGTGTGGGTTATGTGCTCTACCCGTAGGAAATGCAGGGTTAGGGAGATGGGTCTGGGTGGGATGCACTTTGGAAGGTCAGTGTGACTTGTTCGATTGAATGGCCTGTTTCCACACTGTGGGTATTCTATGAAGGCTGACAGGGCATACCTGGCAACTCAGCGCACGCTGTCATATGCTCAGCATTGCATAAACATTTTATTCAATCGAGGAAGAATTAAAGAAGAATTGCAAACCTTAAATAATAAACAACATTACAAACTTCTGGATTAGTAAACGTAAAGTCACCAAAGGACTATGGGACTGCACTCTCATTAGACAGAGATGTCTGGGAATGGTTTAACCTGAATGTCACAAGACCTCAAGTGAGGGGAGAGATTGAGAAGGAGAGTCCTTCATGGTAACCTCTGTTGGTGTGGGAATTAAGCAATAATGAAGTGTCTACAGACGTTATTAAACATCCTGAAAATTGCTCTAATAAACATAGAAGCGTTAATGGTATTTTCTAATGTACAGCAGCATGAGCTATATATTTATTTTAACCGAAGTCTTTGAAGGTAGGCATACAGTCTCAGTTGGTTTACTGCAGTTAATTTTATTTCTGTAGTGATTGTAATGAGGTCAGCTGGGTAGACCTCATAGAATATGAGTTCCCTGATTGGACCAGGTTAATGGCCCCAATCAGGGAGCCCCGGTTGACAGATATAAACAGGAATATCAGAGGTTCTGATTTTTCTGAGAGCTGGTTCTGAAGAAGCCGGACTATGTCAAGTACTATGCCCATGTTAATAAAGGGTGACTTGGTGATGGGATACCGGCCTCTGTGGAGTTATTTCAATTTTACTGCACACCATTTATACAAATCAAGAACAATCAAATGAAACAATATCACAGCACAACAAATCTCTTATCCATTGCAATCAGTGGCCTGAAGCAAAGAGACAAAATGGTGAGTCAGAGTAATGCCCGGATACACAACAACTGATTATATGTGTCAGGCTAATTTGACACATTATACTTAAAGGTACTCTGCAGGGATTCCCTATGATAACATGACAGCAGTAAAGGAAAGGTAAACAGTGTTTGCAGCACATAGAGTACTGTGGCACCCTGGGTGAAGATGTTCCAATACTACATCTTTCACTTTGTGATTGCGATCTGGACATTATGTTTAATCTAAACTGTAGTGTTTCTGGCATGATTCTCAATGGTTAGGCAAATATGATAATCAATTGAGCAGTGTAGACTTGTGATGTTTACCATATTTAGCAATGACAAACACTCTTGGATCTGTGGCAACCTTCTTGCCTGAGTCTAAAATTTCTAAGGATTTAAAGGTTTAAGCTCGAGCCCAGCATCGGATCTAAGCTGCTACGTCAGTAGAGCACTGAAGGAGAACTGCAGAGTTGAAATACTGCAGAGACTGAAAATACAAAACAGAAAATGTTGGAATTACCTGGCAGGTCAGGGCAGCATCTGTGGAGAGACAAAAAGAGGGCTGAATTTTATAGTGGCATCAGAAGCTTTGCTGAATGTTGGGAGTGTGCAGGGGCAGTGATGTGAAGGTGTGGTCAGGGTGAGTAGGACCTGGCAGCCACATCCTGTTGGTGGCAGCCAATTTAATGGCCATCACTGGCACTGCCATCTCAATTAAAGACACCGGCCCACACCCAAGAACTGTTTGCCAATCAGAGAGCAGGTCAGCTCAGCAGCGCTCAGAAAGGAGGGCCATAACTCGAGCTGACCCACATGCTGCCAGGATTTAATCATCCATCTCTGAACTGATCTCCCAAAGTGATGGTGGAGGAGGGAAGGGGCCCTGAATCGGCCTCTTCAGTAGCTCTACTGTGTTCTGGGCAGGTGGGCAAAATGTGCCCTGCTGCTGGTAAAATGGCACAATCTTCCCAATTTTCTGAGCTCATCTCTGAAGGGCTGGGAGTAAAATCCTGCTCAGAGTTAATGTTTCATATCAATGACCTTTCATCAGAACTGGAAAATGTTAGAAACATTAGAGATATTAAGGAAGGATGGGAATTGGAGCAAAGGGAAGAGCTATGAGTGGACTGAAGTTTGGAGAGATTCAATGTCAATGATGTATGATTATGATACAATTGGGGAATGTGGATGTAAAAAGGGGATTGGGTATCCATGTATACCAGTCAACAAAAGTACACAGATAGGTGCAGCAAGGAATTAGGAAGGCAATTGGGATATTGGCTTTCATTGCAAGAAGATTTGAGGTCAGAAGTAGGGATGTCTTCCTGAAGATATACAGGACCTTGGTAAGACTTCAGCTGGAGTGTTGTGTTCAGTTTTGCCTGAGAAAGGTTATACATGCCATAGAGGGAGTACAGCAGAGGGAGTGCCTTTACAGGGATTTGCAGCTGTAGTCAGAGCCAAAGCCTGGTCTGCTACACGGTCTGACTGACTCCCATTCTCTACATGAGGTATATGTGCCTAAATAAATCTTACAGGTTTTTTCTGTAGTTTCCAGCAGTTGGCTCGGACATACTTTACCATTCAGCAGTTAAAGCACACAGTCATCTAGGCCTCATTTTTAATCTCAGCACTACCCTTTCTGTCTGATGAGGGTTCCCAGAACTTTTCTCTTTCCCATGAGTGCCCAATTTTTCATCACAATCCCAATCCTACCTTTTCCCGTTGGGAACAGATGACATGGGAAAGGTTTATTCTGGAACAGGGATTTGTGGATCAATTCATAATCATCAGCCATGTGGTGATCTTCCTGGACCAAGTTACTCTCTGTTCCTCAATATGTATTCTTCTATGAAGTTTGTGAAGTCCTCAAGGAGAATTAATCCCTGCAGGTTTTCAGAAGTGGCTTCTGACTTAAGTGGTTTCTGTCTCAAACCAAGCTTTCTAAGATTTTCAAATTCCAGATATGTCTAACCAGTCTGATTTCTGAGGATACAGACTTTTTGACAGTATGTCTCCAGTACACAATATTTTACTGCCTCATAATCAATCGCACCTTCCTCATGTGAGAGGAAGTTAACTTCATGTACTTTCTCTGTGGGCTAACTTTGCAGTAATAAGAATCAGTGTCTTGGACTGGCCAATTTATTTGCTGTGCTACCTCTTTATAGAGTTGAAGAATGATTCTAGCTCTGCCTGTTCAAACTTTGGAATTTAATGAGCAAATCGAGCTGCTCCACCACCAACTGGTGTGGTGTTAGGATTATGGTTCCTGTCCATCAGTGCAAGCTCTTGCTTCAAGTTCATTTTCTTGTCACTTCCTGCTGTTCCATCCTTGCCCTTTCCTCCCTTGTTAATTTTGTCTCCTCTTGTTCTCTTTCTCTTTCTCTCTCTCTCTTTGGTTTTCCCTTTCCTTGAACTGCTAATTTCTGCTACTCCAATTTTGACCTCCCTACCACAACTCTATTTGTTTCATCATCCTCAATTTCCACCTATAAACCATTGGCCACCTCTTTTAAAATTTCAGATTACATGACTTTCATGTAAAATTTTAACTCCACGTCCCTCGCCAAATCTTTGGACAGTTTGAGGAACAGAACTTTTGAACCTTCAAAAGTTATGACTCATTTCAGCTAGGACTGTGTTCCACAGACATTTCTACACTAGGATGGTCACTGTGTTGGATTTATTTTCTGAAAAATTGGATTCAAACTTACAGTTTACCCAAATTAATCTTTTCGGTTCATGTGTGAGTACAAATTGTGGATACAAGTGACCATTGGCTTCACACAGGATTTTGTCAGTCACTAACTTGATAAAAACCAAAAGAACTGTGGATGTTGTAAATCAGAAACAAAAACAGAAATTGCTGGAAAAGCTCAGCAGGTCTGGCAGCATCTGTGGAGAGATATCAGGGTTAATGTTTTGGATTGAGTGACCCTTCCTCAGTACTCTTCAGGGTTCTGAGGAAGGGTCACTTGACCCGAAACGTTAACTCTGATTTCTATCCATAGATGCTACCAAACCAGCTCAGCTTTTCCAGCAATTTCTGTTTTTGTTTCAGTCAATAACTTTACGTTGTCAATTTTCTACAGCAGTTCTCTTTTTCTAAAAAAAAATGTTAAATAAAAATGTCCACAAATACTTCAGGTCTGTATTCATCATCATACCAAACACTCAGTAACAGTAAAGCGAACATGGTAAATCACATTGAATAGTCACGTTATCATGGAAATGGACTTTCTTATGAAAAATGCTTGAGTGTGGCGTGGTGGCTCAGTGGTTAGCACTGCTGCCTCACAGCCCAAGGGACCTGGGTTTGATTCCACCCTCAGGTGACTGTGTGGAGTTTGCACATTCTCCCTGTGTCTGTGTGGGTTTTCTCTGGGTGATCTGGTTTCTTCCCGCAGTCCAAAGATGTACAGGCTAGGTGGATTGGCCATGCTAAATTGCCCATAGTGTTCAGGACTGTGTAGATTAGTTGGGTTATAGAGGGATGGGTCTGGGTGGGATGCTCTGAGGGTTGGTATGGACTTGTTGGGCCAAAGGGCCTGTTTCCACACTGTAGGGATTCTATCATTGAGGATTAGCAATGCAATGAACCTCCATATTTCCAACACAACAAGGCTAAGTTATAATCCTTTGGCAATTGAATGAATTAACAAACCATTCATTCATCTTTCAAGTTTGTGGTTAGATCCAACTGAGATGCGTAGGTTTTTATGTTTCCTTTCTGATGGATTTAACACTTGTGTGAATAATTAATTTAGGCAGTCAGCCTCCACAGGAGACATGTTGTCATTTGTTTGCAGACCTACAGTGATGTTTCAGTCCTAAATACAATTTTAATTCTTTTCATTCTTGTCTCTGAATCTTCATATTTAGTCTTATTTATAAACTTCCAAAGAAGTTTGGTTCTGCCTTTAGTCTAGTCTTTTGCTCTAAAACTCTCATGATAGAATTATAGAGCACAGAAAGAGGCCATAGAGTCATACAGCATAGAAACAGACCCTTTGGTCCAACCAGTCCATGCTGAACACAATCCCAAACTAAACTAGACCCACCTGCCTAATCCTGGCCTATATCCCTCCAAACCTTTCCTATTCATGTATCTATCCAAATGTCTTTTAATCGTTGTAATTGTACCCGCATCCACCAGTTCCCCAGGAAATTCATTCCACATGCAAACCACTCTCTGTGTAAAAAATTGTCTCTCTTGTCTTTTTTAAATCTCTCTCCTCTCACCTGAAAAAATGTGCCCCCTAGACTTGAAATCCCCCATACTAGGGAAAAGACAACTACTATTTACTCTATCTATACCTCTCCTTATTTTATAAACTTCTATCAGGTCACCTCTCAACCTCCTCCATTATGACTGTTCTATCTCTGAGAATTAGAGATCATTGGTATTGTACTTTTTTATTCTTTTTAATAAATCTTCAGCATTAAATGGTCTTGTGATGCAGTGGTCATGTCCTCTGTCTGGGTTCAAGTTCCTACTGTCCCAGAGGTGTGTCATAATATTTCCAAACAGTCTGATTAAAAATAATTGATTTTTAATATCCAATTCTGTTTTGAAAGCTACAATTGAATCTGTCCCATCACTTCTTAAACAGTTAAGTTCCAATCTTACTGTGTTAAAAAAAGTCTTCTCACCTTGCCTCACTAGATTGCTTGTTAATTATCATGAGTCTGTATCGACCAAAACATGTTGCCATTGAAAACAGTGTGCTGGATTTAATGGTTTCACTGGTGTCCATCTTGAGCATGCCAACAATTAAAATTCAATCAGGTCTTAGCTGGCCAATGTCTGCACTCCCCAGGTTCAGCAGGTTAGATACACTGCTCTGAGAGCTGCCACCTGTACACTCCCAGCAGTGCCACTGGGAGTGGTGGTCACTGTCAGTACTACTGCATGGCCCAGGAGCTGGAACTACCATGGAGCTGTGAAAACTCGGTAAGTGACATGGCCTCCCAGGGGGCCAGTCAGCCAGAAGATGGGGAGGCAGTCAGCTTGAGAAGTTAGAATGATTCTTCATTCTGGATAACTCTTCCACCAGTACGCCTTTGTAGGTACCGCTCCCTCAGGTTGCAGACCTTTGGTATATAACTGGTGGATTGTCAACATGGTCTGTTTCCATTGCCTTTACTGCAGTTGAATACCAGTGACTACATGCTTATCTGTAATTGGCCACAATAAGGGCCTTGTCAGCAGGAAGTCTGACCTTGAGCACTTCCAGCCTTGATTTAATTGGATGAAGATGGGAGGGCGACAGATTCACTACCTGAAGCCTTCAGACCCATTTCACAATCTCTGTCTCAGGAGAAAATTCAATTCTGCACTGTAGCTCCAATTTATTCTATCAAAATCCTGCATTTGTTTAAACAATTCTATTAAACACCTCCCCCCCGCCCTTTTCTTCTCATTTCTAAAGATAATTCCGATTTCCCTGGTCTTTGAAGTTGCTCATCCTGTAATTGTTCTGATAATTGTTCTAATATATCCTCTTCAAGGTCAATCATTTCAAGTATAAAATTATATCAATAATCATTTCTGATATAGGTTTCTCCAGTTACTGAATGTTTTAGTGCTCTGTAATCCTAATGATGAAACCTACTCTGCCCAGATGCAGAGCAGATATGGATCCAGCTTAATTGCCACCCCTGTAAGTTTGAAATTCAGACTAGTCATAGAGATCCCACAAAAAATGCTTAGTGTCTTTAATATTCTCGTGTAAGTATTCAGAATCCATCACATGATGGGGTGTTGTGTATGCTATTACACAAATGTGCAATTTGTCCTGCGATATGCAATATGGGTCTAAAACCAGCTTGTTCATGTGCCAGAGGAGATTGTAAAAATTCTCCAGCTGGTTATGTTGATTCTAATTGTTCACCTCTACACTATCAGTATGTATTATAAACAGGGTGTAGAGAATTAAGGTGCACCGACCAAAATGGTAGCACCAACTTCAGAAAGAGTGTAAATAGAGCAAAAGTGAATAATTTAGGAATGTGTATAATGGAGGAAAAAATACTGTGATATGAATTACGAGATGCAACGTTAAGTAGAAGGAAATAGAAGGAAAGCAAAAAAAAATTAAGGGCAAAGATTCCAAGGTGTGTGAATAGATTGGGTTACAGATTTTAAATGCCAAAGTGGACTTTATCTTAAATAAAACTGGGGAATTAGAGACACTTATTTGAATGGAAATGTAGGGTTTTGTAGTCTTGGCAGTATGTTATGAAATGATTTTCATGCATCCTGTCTGGTAGAAACTTGCAGATGGGGGCTTAAGATAACAGTTTAGGATAATATTGTGCCTCTTTTCAGTCTCTTAATTTTCGATTTGCCTGAATTCAGACAGAGGAAGATCACCTACCCCAGAAGGTTAGTAGCCTATTTTTTCATCCTGATGATGCTTTTGTGAGGGCTTTAACTGTGGACCAAACTAATTCTATCTTGGAACTCACAGCCTGCAGACTTTGGGGCCTTCCTCACTTACTTTTCTGGGAATAATTTCTGTGAGTCTTTACCAAGACTTGAAACTCCTCCTTCTACCAACAAGTTATAACTTCTGCCTGTCAGAAGTGGGGTAATACCACATAATAGGAATCATTATTGGGACAAATGAACCAAGGGAACTAAATTGAGAAATCTGGCCAATTTTAATTGCTCTTTTGGCCAGTTTCCATATTTAAAGGTGTGAGTTAAATCAGAAACAGCCCTATAAAAATACAAATAGAACCTACTTTTTTCATATGAGTAATTGAATTTGTACAAACCATTTGTTCAGCCTCATTTAGAATATGGTATAAGTTCTGGATGCATTTGATTTCAATTCTTTGATCTGAATTTCAAATTCTACCAAGCCTTGTATACGTCACTTCTGGGACCTTATACTTAATTGCAGCAGAAGTAGGTCTTCTATTTTGGACTAGTTTTATGGAACCCACAAAAGCCTGAATTGCCTTTTGTATTTCCATGTAGTCCTCAGCGTACATCACACAACTAAGCATAATTTTGTTTTAACACATACTTTTTCTTAATAAAAAGACAGAAGAGTCTGATAGTGCAACATTGTTTGTTTTACATTATACAGATTATGCTCTCACAGTGACTCACAGAAAGTTATTCTGGTCTTTTGCAAGATAAACATTAAAATTTTGAAATTATGTGGTTAACTATTCAGAATTTCAATATTTTTAATCAGCCTCTTCCGACATGTTGTAACACATCTCCAGGGTAGATGAGACTTGAATATGGATCTCCTGGCCAGAAGCCACAACACCACAACCATGCCACAAACCCTACAATTCAGGTTTTACACTTTCTTAAACAATAAATTGCAAAGTTATTTTTGAAAAGGCACAGGATAAGATACAGGCTGTTCAGCCCCTCAAAACATGTTTTACCATTCAGTTAGATTGTGGCTGATCTCAATTACATTTCCTTCCTTTGGTTCTATGTTCCTTAAGATCCTCACTTAGCAAAGATCTATTAATCTAGTGGTGTTGATGTTTTCATTGTGTCCGTTGTATAATGGGCAAAGTGAAGTCCTGCCTGCTGTGTCTAAAGGCAGCTGGTATTACTGATAAGGTCAGCTCACAAATAGTTTTCTGTTAGCAGTGTATTCAATAGCCTTAATGCGTTGCTATATCATACTGCTGCAGTGCTCTTAACAGGACATGATAATGCAAAGTAGATAGTTATAAATTTAGCCTCAGGCGTAGTTTCTGTCCCATTGACTTCTAGCGGAAAGAGATGTACTTTTTTAAGATCTATTTTACATTGCTGAAATGAAATGTACTTCATTACAGCGAAAAGCTTCCGGTTGTTATGATTGGTCCCTGGGCAATTGTCACCAGTTTGTTCTGATTGTGGATGAGGAGGGAGAAAATAGTTCACCTTTTTCATTCCATAACCCCTCCCTGTGTGGTTGCAACAAGGTTAACTTAAAACAAAGGATTCCTTCCCTATGGATACTTCTTAAATTCCTAATGTATTTATGTTTTAAAAAGGAGTCAATGTATTCAGGCTTATATGAATTAAAGTAAAAGTGAGATTTAATTACTAAAATATGAGGAAAAATAAATTGCACACACACGGATTAGGAATTAGCAGTGTATGAAAAGAATACAGTTTTAAAAAAAAATGAATGAGCCAATCTTTGGTTTGTCTAGGTGGAGGAGATGGTGCAAGGTTGTGGCCATTAAGTTGGATGATTCTAATGACATTAACTCTGGCAGTTGAGCAGTTGATTTGGAAATTCTGGATTCTGCAGATTGTTAAAAGGAGCTGTCCAGGTTCCAGTTCAACTTTAGCTTTTGACTGATAAATCGCTTCCAGCAATCAAGGTAAGAAAGAGAGAGAGAGAAAAAAAAGGTTTTCTCTCCTTATTCTTATCACCTGGAAGTGTTTGGGGATAGGAGGGGATAATAGATATTCTTCAACCGTAACCTTCACAATGCACTGTAGTCCTGTAGCAATAGAACTCCAGATTGGCACATATACACCAAAAGTGACTTTTG
This sequence comes from Rhincodon typus, assembly GCF_021869965.1. Lineage (NCBI taxonomy): Eukaryota > Metazoa > Chordata > Chondrichthyes > Orectolobiformes > Rhincodontidae > Rhincodon > Rhincodon typus. Next base: position 17,500,240 of record NC_063346.1, read on the forward strand.
ACCTCATTTCTTTGACAGGAGAAAGCCCAGACTATGGACATAATGTGAGCTAACTTTCTGTAATGTGACATTATGTCCACAGTCTGGGAATGTAACTCACAGGAGATGGTTCAAGCCTTTGCATTATACCTCTTCCTTTGAAGTGTTCCTCTGAAATAACACCTTTCTAAGTGTGACAGTCTATTGTCTCTCTCAAAAGCTAAGTGTAATCTAGACAAGGACTTTCCAGACAGTCACTGAATTGCATTTTCAGCCTTCTTCTGCTTGCATGTCCTTTTCTTTAAAACAAAACAATCTGTCTTCCTTAAAAGTTCAAAATGTGAGTATGTAATTCAGGGTTATGAAAGTTTGTCATGACATTATTCCATTATATATATTTCTTTTGAAGAGGAGTTTGGCAGGGAAGGAGCTGTAATGCTCGAAAGTAACAAAAATCCCTTTAGGTTTTTGGAGGGTTTCATAAAAACAAAGTGTTGGGTAAGCCTGGGACATGGTAAGGTAAGACTTTTCTTCCACTGGTCAGAGGACTGTTCCTACTCCTACTTGTCATAGAGTGATACAGCACAGAAACAGATACTTTGGTCCAACCAGGAAATGTTTTAACCTAGGTAGAGGACCCATTTGTATTTCGTGCTAGTTGGCAACTTAATTAAGTTAAGTGGCTTAAACGGTTTGGACAAACTAAAATTCTATTTGATCTATTGATGTGACAGGACACCCGTTTCAAAAAGTCATGACTTTCTTGCCTAATTTACGCAAATGCCACATGTGTCTGCAAAATTGTGGGGTGAGTGGAAAAGGTTAGGTTCCAAGCAGGTAATTCACTTGACTGTTTTCAGACACAAAGCCCAATTTGGTTCGGTGGGTGGAATGAGTTAAAAGAAACTTTTCAATTGAATCACTTCCAATATAAACTAGATTACAAAGCATTGCTTCAGAAGTTAACTTTGTAAAAGATTTCTGCCAAATTAAGGTCGAGCTGGTTTCTTGTGATATTCTGGAGTTAAGTATACCTAACTAAAACAGGTTCTATCACAAATTGTAAACAGAAATGTGAATGCATTGTTTCAAAAATTTCACCAGCACTAATACCCGTCCCACATATAGAAATGTAGAAATAATCAGATCCTATGTTGTTGATTTATGTTTTTCATTCTTACTCCAGGATAAATATTTGCCATGAAGATGGTACAAAATAGGATCAGAAAGACATAACAGTTTTGTGAAGTTCTGTGGTATGGTGTCTTATCTTATTAGGTTTTTTTCCATTGTCGTGAGAAAACTGGCCATAGTAAAATCAGAGAATAGATTTAAACCCTTTTCCATTAAATAATTTTCTAAATTCCGTTCCTGGTCTTGCAAGACATCTAATAGGCCTATTGCAGTTATAGCAGTCAGAAGTTTCAATTCTCAGAGGATTACATTTCTTTAAGTGTTTAATTCTAATATTGAGACACAGCTGTATTTTAAGGTCAAACTAGTCCCTAGCTGCAATTACAAAACAAAACCAGAATTGTTTATGGCCACTTTGTGGACATTAAGTATTCTGCTGTACCCTAGAAAATCTCCATATTCAGTTAAGTATATTTTAAAAGTTTTAGTGCAGTCTAACTGCTGGATTTAGGGAGCACTGTGTGTAAACTTCATTTTTCTACAGATAAATCAATTTTGCAATGGGGTCTTAAATAGGCTTTTGGTGTTGGATTCATAAATACAAAGAGATAGTGCCTACTTCAGGTCTGGGCACAGCAGATCTTTAGGCCACCACCAATGGATTTGGTACTTCTAGCTTGTATTGAGTGTGCACTTCCTACCTGCCTCGGTGGAAATTTCAGGGAACATCTGGTGCCTGAAAAATAGATGCTACAAATTTCTCAGCGAGTACATTAATAGATTAACATGTGATCTCATAGATTTTGATTTCAATAAGAGAGCACCAACAAGATTATACTTGATATATACAAAGTCCAGTGTATTAAAATAAATCTCTTTGGCAGGACAAAGTCCACGTTTAATAATTGTAAATTGGTGTCATATCAGATGTTGAAGTGAAATAATTAGCAGGTTATGGATCTTAAAACTTACATATTCAATTCACCAAACTAAAGTCCACAGAGTGAGTGAACCCTGGCTCAGTTCCACACTCTACATTAGGTATAGGTTTGGATTCTTTTGATGAATAAAGCTTTTATGTTATTGAAGGAAATCAGCCTGAGTTAATTACTGTATCTCACCTTGATCAAATAACCACATTCAAACAAACTTGACATTTAAACCTGGGTTATATTCGTACCTGGTACAAAATTAGATTTGAAGCTCCTATCAACTGCTAACATTAATTAACGTGAAAGGTTAATGAAATCTTTTCCACTGTGAACCTCCCAGTGACAGCATCAAGTATTTCCACGTCACATATTCCCAGGTAAGATTCCAAGTGATGTTGCCTGTATTTTGTCCAAGTGGTATATTTAATCCCTAAACAGAAATGCCTTCATGACTATCAGCATGCTTGCATCGTCCATGCTTTGAAGTCCAATGCCATTTAGCACAATCTCAGAACAGTGCAGCTTGCCTTGCTGCTCAACAGTTATCAGTTGAGGAGGTGAATGTCCTGCTGTACAGCAGTGAGTTACATCAATCTCACACCTGCACATTGTGCCAACAGCTTATGCAGCCAACATGCTACATGTGCAGCAAACAAGCAGCCATGTCTCAAAATCTTAGGGGAGTAGTCCTCACTGAAGGCAATAGAGGCATCTGTCAGTCAGAAGTCTCAGCACAGTATGTGAATTGCAGCCTCGGATATCAGTTCAAGGGATTGGCCACGGTAAGGCATTCAATCGGGATGATTTGGGTCAGGGGCTCCATGGTGCACTCTGCAGGGAATGGGTCATTGTCAGTCCTATGGCTCTGTACCAGTCCATCCGGGATGGTCAGGCTAACAGTAGGAAATTCAGCATGTCCTTAAGGACCCTCACCAACTTTTACAGATGCAGTATAGAGAGCATTCTATCCGGGTTAGCCTGGTACGGCAACTGCTCTGCACAGGACTCTAAGAAACAACAGGAAGTTGTGCGCACAGCCCAGGCCATCAGGGAAGCCAACCTCCCATCTCTTTTACTACCCTGATGTACTTACATAAGGTATGATTTGCTTGCACAGCACGTAAAACAATGCTTTTCATTGTATATCAGTATGTGACAATAATAAATCAACTCAAATCCTCTCAATGCCCTAATTGTTTCCCAAAATATTGATCTATAAAACTATCTTGAACACATTCCAGGAATTAATAATCCAGGAATTCTTCCTCCACAGCATTGCTGTTCATTGATTTACCCAATCTATATATGGATTGAAATCATCCATGACTATTACATTCCCATTGTTATGTGCACCTCTATTTTATGAACTGAAAATGCTTAGAGATAGGGAATAAATGGTGTCCTAGCCAAGGACTCCATGAATGGATAAAGTAAAAATTCAGCAGGTCAGACATCATCTGTGGAGAGGGAAACAGTGTTAACATTTCAGGTCAATGACAGAATGGTCAACTGCTTTTTCTCTCTGCACAGATGTTGCCTGATTTGCCGAGAATTTCCAGCATGTTTTGTTTCCACTGCTGACTGCACTGGCCTGATTTATTTCATTTCTAATCTCAGTCATTCTTGTGGTTTTCATAAGGGAGCCTGCCAAAGTGTGCTTTGTGAGCAGCTAAATTTTTCAAGCAAGGAGCAATCATAACTGGACTGAGACTGCCAAAGGTTAGTTACTTCTTGCAGCGTCGAGAGATAGGACGTTGTGACCCTCTATTCTGGACAAATTGATTTCTGCTTTGAGAGTTGGAAGAGCAACATTTTAAACCACTTCAATATTCAGTTTAAGAGATAACAAGGTGTAGAGCTGGATGAACACAACAGGCCAAGCAGCATCAGAGGAGCAGGAAAGCTGACGTTTCAGGCCTAGACCCTTCTTCAGAAATGGGGGAGGGGAAGGGGATTCAGTTTCCTCATTTCTAGAATTTAAATACTTGAGAAAAACCAGTTTTCCATTTAAATCTAAAATGTTTTCTTCTATATTAATGCAGCCACAACTGAGTTGGACCAGTCATGTAGCCAGAATGTCTGAAATTCGCTGATCAAAAGGAATTTTGCCTTTAGCCTGGGATGCATTTTCATTGCAGTGAAATAAAATGCTACAAGGACACTCTGAAGGTTTCTGTTATGGCCAGGTAAAGAGGGATAGAGGGGTTTGCTCTTTATCCAGCTCTTTATTTGACTGCAAAAGGTCTTTTTTATAAAAAATGCTTTAGGCTTGTCAATTCCAATAGTGTTTAGCGATTCATATGCTATGTCCATAAAAGACATGCCAGACAGTTTTCTTTAAGTATTCGAAAAGAAAAGAGCATAGTGTTTAACCCAGTCTAAGTAAAATAATAAACAATGCTCCAACTTTCACACAGACACACACACACACACACACACAGACACACACGCACACACGCACACACGCACGCACACACAGACACACACACACACACACACACACACACACACACACACACAAGAATAGGAGGATAAATTAAACAATTTAAAATCCAGCAGAGTTTAAAAGGGATAAACTGATCTTGATGGTTGGTGACTTTCTGGCTTCAGGCTGAGCTTGATGCTCCTTTTGGGTTTGGGGTCAAAGCAGGGAAGATTTTGATGGTCGATTTTCCTCTTCTTCCAGAAGGTTAGCAGCTGTTCAGTTGATCCTTTGTTCTCTGCCTGGGGGACATAGAGAGTTAAAATATTAGACAGAGATTAAAACTCCAAGTTGGTTGGCAAGCAAGAGAGAATCTATTCAGTGTGTTGCTTCTTCAGCATCCTATTTGCTTATACACCAATCTGCAGAGGAAACAGGTGCTCTCTCCAATGGCCTACTGACCCAAATATAGTTATGACTAATGGATTCCACTTGCCTGGCGTACTTGAATGGATTACATCTGGGGACATTCTTTTCCTAGCTACAGTCGCATTGTCCAAGTGATTGCATCTAATTATTTGTCTCCACCAAATTGAGAGCCCAGGTATTTGTCTGAATACTTTGACAACAAGGTAGGAGATGGCTCCTATTCCTACTCCTTCTAGGTACTTGTTCTTAGTGAGGTTTTGAAGATAAATTGTTGCCATTCCATCAGTTTTGGAATGTATAATTTACAATGGCATATGCGTTCAGCCGTCTTTGAAATGAGAATTTCAAGTCATTGGAAAATGGCTTCAGTTTTAAAAAAAAATGTTCAATGACCAGTTTCTGTCCAGTAAATTTAAGGAAAAAAATACTTTTTGATATAAAGCATAGTTTCACAGCTTCATTTAGGAGGTACAACATTAACTTTGAGTCCCAGGAGATATAAATCTGCACCTGGCACAATCAATTTACAAATCTCAAAAAGCAAGGCCACAGAGAGAGAAAAAAAAACACAAGGAAAGGAAATCCTGAGCCAGCAACTTGTCCAAAACTCAATCATCTTTGATATCCTGTCCTATTTACAGTCAAAATGTCAGGGCATAGATGAGACTCATCTGTCAGCTTTTTATCTGCTGGAAGTTACCAAATACCCCAAATGATGAATGTAGTTATCTTCACCTCAAAGGGTGAATAAGAAGACTCCAAAAAAGGTACAAAAACAAATACAAAGCAAATTGCACAAGATACTCACAATGAGAAAATAAATTTCACTGTGTCCCACATGGTCCTACCATATCACAATGACCCATATGCACCATTGCAACATCCATTTGGGACCTCTACTTATTACCTTCTGACAAATTGAGTGCAGATTTCTAATCTTCATTGTATATCCCATAATTAATCATAGTGACACAATGACCTCTTTATTCTGCGCATAGAATTTAATGAAAAATTTCTTTTTTGCTTAGCTCTTCATGATAAGACCAAAATTTCAGGCACTTGTTTATACCCTCATGGATTCATTGAGCCGTAACTGTGTAAAAAGTAGGTAATTTGACCTATCAAGTCTATGAATCTATGGAGTTCTCAACAGAGTAATTTCCCTGTTCTAAAAGACAGCAAGTTCTAGGTCATTAACACTTGCTGCACAAAAGTGTTGTTTCTCATGTTCCCCAAGTCTCATGCCCAAAACTTTAAATCTGCATCCCCTAGTCTTTGTAGCATCAGGTAATAGGAACAGCTTATGTTTGTCTACTTACCAAACCTGTCAGAATTTTGTCTGCCCCTATAAATCTCCTCTCAGTAGCTTTTGCTCCAGGGAGAAGAGCCTCAGCTTCTCTAAGCTAATGTTGATGGCCCCAGAACCATTCTGATAAATTTCCTCTACACCTCCAGAGGACTTTCACGTCGTTTCTAAAGTGTGAAGACGTGAACTGGCCACAATACTGTAGCTTGGGATGAGTCAGAGCTTTTTACAACTTGAGGATAACTCCCCTGCTTTTGTACTGAATGCCATGATTAATACTATCAAAGAACAAAAGATTGAGCTGAAGATTTTGAAGAACCCCTTTGCAAAAGGTTCTGCTATTCTAAATCTTCTAAAGTACCAAATGTTGTCTTTATACCAACAACTTATATGTTTTGTTGACCTTGATGAATCTCAAAAAGTGATTGCACATGCCATCTGAGGGTCACTTATTGTCCTGGTTACATAATGCAATGAAATACAAACTAATGCAGTGTAACTTTATATAACTTAACAATGGAACCTTGATGGGGAAATCAGCAGATCATTCGTTACTTATAAGATGTTCTGTGCATTCATCTTTTCTCTTCACTTCTACTGAGATTCTTGTCACACTGCTCACTTTGGTACTGTATTTTTGATGAAAATGCAAATGTGAGAAAGGAAAATTGATGGTCTCTTTTACAGATGTACACACTATTCTGACCGACTTTCCTATGTACCCTGAATCCAGGCATTCCAATAAGCATATGCTCAGGGCCAGGAAGGTCCATCTCTCTTGGTTTCCTGATGGACTGCTCCATCCAGGATTGAAACAATTCTGCCACAACATTAGACGGATGGATTCATCAAGTCTGTGAAAGAGTAAGACAGATTTATTCCCCATGTCTGCAGATGGAACAGATGAATTGATATGTTTGCCTGCCAACAGTAACACTCTGAATGAAGAAAAGCATCAGAAATAATGTGGTTGGATGAAATATAGCGGCGGTGTCACAAACAGTAGACTTTGAAGAACCTTGAATTCATCTCTTCGATTTAATTTTTAAGTCAAGCGAAGATTATTAATCTGCAAAAATCTGAGTAGAGCTTATGTAGTAACTGAAAGACAAAATACAAACTGTTTCTGGGCATTTTCAGAAGATACACAGCAGATTGAGTTTGATAGTAAAATCGGAAATTTTAATGATTTATTCTCCTGCTGTATTGCTTCGGGGAAAATTAGCTCAAAGCTCCAAATAAGAACAAAACACATGATTTGTACAAGGCTATTCAGATGACTTGACCTGCCTTTGGCTTTAAGGATGACACAGTTATAAAGGCATCTTCTGTTACCACTAATACATTGAAAACATTCCCGGTTTGATGCAGACGTCGTCGCATTCCAGGCTCTTCTGTTATCTCATTTTAAGGCTCACAGTCTCGTGGAACTGTGAATCAACAGAAAGCTGTCGGGTTATTTCTGTGCTCCTGCATTGCCAAAGGTGACCTGTAGTTGAAGAGGGCACAGGTTAGAGATATGGCTATAACTACCAGGCCAATTGGTTTGACCTGTGCTCCATCTCTTCTAAAAGGACTGTTTTTTTTTCAGATATTTAAACAGTCCTGTTAGGACAGATTTTAAAGAAATTAAAAATCACAGTAAACAAATGCAGTCATAGTGAGAACATTGATCTGAATCTCCTGATTGTTAAATGGTGATTTGAGTAATTTTCTTATATTGTCACATAATTGTGGAATATCTTACCATCCACATTATGCAATGATAGAAACTCTACAGTGCAGATCACACCATTAAGTCTACACTGACCCTTCAACGAGCATTCCCATTCTCTCCCCGTAACCCCATATTGACCATGGCTAATCCACTTAGCCCATACATCCCTTGCCACTACAGGGTAATTTAGCATGTCCAAACCACCTAACCTGCACATCTTTGGACTGTGGGAGGAAAGCGAAGCACCTGGCGGAAACCCACTCAGACATGGGTAGAACGTGCAAACTCCACACAGACAATCACCCAAAACTGAAATCAAATCCAGGTCCCTGGTGCTGGGAAGTAATGTGCTAATGTGGTGGCTGTGCCACTATGCTGCTCCCTATATCTTCTAAATCTGTGGGCTGTGAGGGGTTTATGTGGTCTAGGTTTTGTGTTCGAGAGTGTTCTGGTCTAACAAGAAGAGTAAACATGATATAGTTTAATTTTTCTCTGCAACTATTTGTAGGTTTTAAGAATAAGTTTTATATTACTACAAAGATTGGTGTAGGATCTAGCCTTAGGTCAGTCTTCCACAAGATCCTACATTACTTTTTCACCAAGTCATCATGACATCATCACAGTGGGCTGACTGCTTTTTGTGCTTTCAGACTCATATACAACCAAAACCAAAATACTCCAAGAGATTATGGTGTTGATTTTTCAAACAGAAGTGGCCATTGGCCATTAAAGTCTAGAAAGTGGAGTACAGCTTGTTTGGTTGGAGTTATCCCTTTTTTGCATAGCCTCGGGATTTCTGGAACTTTCTGTGCTGGGCAATAGGTGCAAATTGATAAATTGGTTAATGTTTCTACAGATCTTGTAGTTTTAAGCAAGCTATTTTTATTAATGGTGGAGCAGTTGCCATTTGTTTATTACTTTTTCAGAAATATTTTTTCCAGATTTAGCAATAACTGGCAATTCATTATGGTTTATCCAACAAAGATTTTAGATTTCGTAATTTTCATAATTTCTCCTAAAGTGCTTTCAATAAGTGTTTCTCTCATTTAACTGGAAACTAAATGATTAAGATTAAGGATTAAAATTTGTGTTTCAGAAGTTTCAGTTGTGGTCGTTGAAATCTTCAAATATCAAAAATGCATGTACATGAAACTCCCTACATGCTTGAGGAATTAGGCCTTTTGTGGTTTTCTATTTGTATTTGTCCACACAACATATACCACAAATAATAAGATTTTGTTGAGTCAGATATCATGAATTTTATTTAAAACACTATCTGTTCCCAAAGCCACACTATTGCAGACTTAAACATATTGTCTGGGTTCTGTGCTTACTGATGTTACTGTACATTAAACTCAAAATTGACTGACTGTACTGATTCTATTGCACAGAGAAAATGACTGAAGATAATTGGGTACCTTTACACTGAAGCATTACTTACCACGATGATGTGTAACTGTCTTAGAGGTACAGTGTATGTGTGATCTGGAATCTATGCCAGAAGACAATAGAGAACATAATCACACCTTTCTTTTGCCAAGATTCAAATTGATTCTTATCATAGACACATTCTCTACTGAATCACGAGCTTCTTATTTTTCACCAACATTTTGTCAAGGGCAATGTTCATAGTCTTACTGGTAGTTTTTTCTCATTAATTTTCCAACACATTGTACTCTTGGGTAAGGATTTATTCCCATTGTTCTTTAAAGAATAAGCTCAATTTCAATGAGAAACTATTCGGAGTTCTATTAAAGCAAAAGATCTTTTGGTTGTGATGATAACCATGACCTCCTGTATCAGTTCTATGTCATGACGATGGAGGTCCACTGAAGTATTTATGGATAGGATGAAATTGTATTTGTGACGTGTTTTTTTTATGGAAAGGACATACAGCCAAAAGATATCCGCAGATGTGAATTAAGTGGCTGTCTAGAGGGGGAGGGGGGAGAGCTCTAAAATGTCACAATTGATGAGGTGTCAAGGAAGCTTCAAGAAGATGAACTTAAAAGGGACTACTGCCTTGTAAACTGAATGATAATCTCCTGGGAATTATCTCAGACTGTGAACATGATAGGAGAAAAGACAGCAGTCTGGTTGAGAGACATGTTTAAAAATTTCGTTGCAATGCTATTTAGTAGGATGTGAGCATTGTTTGTAAGGCTAGTCTTTGTTTGTTCCCCTTTGGTCTTTGAAATGTCTGGCACTTAAGAGTCAAGCACATTGTTGTGTATCTGAAGTCATGTAGGCCAGACCAAGCAAGGATGTCTGATTGCCTTCCCTAAGAAAACCAGCTTTTCTTTTTAAAAAGAAGATGATAGCTTCATGATTTCTACGAGTGACTAGTACACAATTCCAGATTTGGTTAACTGAATTCAAATTCCAGCAGCTGTCATCATGGATTTGAACCATTGACCCAGAACATCAACCTCGATCTCTACATTACTAGTCGAGCAACATTATCACTATGCACTATCTCGCTCTGTAATTATTCCTAGGTGATTTATCATTGGAGAAGACACATTAATAATTTCAGGATCAGATATCACAAACACATCCTTTAATTAGTCCCTACAAAAAATTGCTCTTGGCAAGAGAAAAAAAAACACAATCCGCAGGTAATCGAAGCAATTTTCATGCAATTCTATGAGATTCTGCATGGAACAACAAAATTAGGAAGTGGTAGTGAATTTGTAATCACAATGTTATCAATTTCCTTAGCTTGTTACATATTTACATGAAACAATATTTACTTAAGAGAAACTGGGAAAACTTTAAAGTCTTTAATGTCTTCAAATAGATTTGTTCAAATGTAACTAATCAAATAAAAGAATAGTGATAGTAATGCAATTCTAATCTAAGTACAGATAGCCCAAAGTAAAAAAACATGCTGCCTTGACAAAAGTTTGGCAGCCTTTTGTTTTGGTCCTAAAACATTGATTTGTAGCTGCAGAATGGAAATGATTTCAATATAAGTTGGTTGCTGAATACGTCAAAAATGCTCAACATAATGAACCATTGCAACAAAACCTGCAGCCATTCAGAATAGCTTTTTCTCACAAGATTGTCAATAGCCTGTTGGCGGAAATCAGCCTTTGACTGTGTGTGTGTCACTCTTGTTAAATATAGATATTGTAAGAGCCTCAACCTCATAGCCATGGACGTTGATTTCCAAAATATTTTGATGTTTTCATTTGACCTTTTTTTCACAGATTTGGCCAGCAATAAAGAGTTGCCACATGCCAGCAAATGAAGACTTAAGGGAGTTTTCTAAAATGGGAAGTAACAGCAGGATTTAACAAATAATTTAGTCTCCACTGTTCAATAAAGATTAACTCTAGATGTCCCTGATGTTTAATTGAGTAATTCAAATAGCAACAACTAGCATTATATAGTTTCATAGTGCAATAAAACAATCTAAGGTACTTTCAAGGTTATGAGAAAACAAACAATGATATTGAGTTACAAAAGCAGATATGAGGCAGATGGTCAAAAGGTGGGGTTTTTATTATCTTAAAAGAGGAAAGTTGTTCAGAGGTGGGGAGATTTAGGGAGAGAATAGCATAAGGAGGGTGATGAAATACTCTCCATTTGCCTGGATGGGTAAAGCTCCAAAAACACTCAAGAAGCTCAACGTCATTTGGAGCAATTGCCTGAATGGCAGGCCATCTACCATCTTCAACATTCACTCCCTCCATCAGTGACACAGACAGTAATGCAGCAGTGTGTGCCATTCACAAGATGCATTGCAGCAAATCATCAAGTTTTCTTAGACAGCACTTTCCAAATCTGTGACCTCAACTATCTAAAAGCATATGGAAAGCAGATGCCCAAGAACACCACTGCATACAACACCACCACCACCCTCTGTCTGCCAAAAAGATACTGAGCTTCCAATTCCTGGCACTTCAACACACCACTCTGTTCCCTGGCCAACGTCTGTGTCTCAGCCTTGTTGCAGTGTTCCAGCAAAGCTCAGTGCAAGCCAGAAGAGCAGCACCTCATTTTCCACTTGGGGACCCTGCAGCCTTTTGAACTCAATATTGAGTTCAACAGATTTAAGGCTTGAGCTCTCCCAAAACCCACACTCCAGGCCTCATTACTATGTAGTCTACTATTACACACAATCCATTGTTAGCCACTAACGGTCCCCATTAATAGCTCTTCACCCTCCAAGCCAGATCGTTATCCACTCCTTTGTCTGTCCAACTGTTCTTCTCTCTCTTTGGGCTCTTTCCCCACCTATAGTTTGCTCCTTAACCCCTCCCCCCACCATATCTTCTGCATGTAAACCAACATTTTCCTAGCTACCATCAGTTCTGCGGAAGGGCCACTCAACCTGAAACATTAACTCTGACTTCTCTCCACAGATGCTGCCAGACCTGCTGAACTTTTCCAGCAATTTCTGTTTTTGTGACACCACCTACAAGTTCTCCATGAAGGCTTGCTTGGAACTATATAAATGTTCCTTCACTGTTAGTGGGCGAATACTTTCCCTTTCTACAGCTCTATGGCTGTAACTATGCCAACAGATTGCAGTTGGTAGCTCATTCCTAATGAACAATACTGGACTTACCAATGATACGCATACCCCATAAATGAATCAAAAATAAAACTGTAGGTATGACCACCAAAAGTAGAGTGACTAAAGTCATGGAATGTGTAATTGTGTATAATTGGAGAAGTGCCAATAACAGGTTCGTCAGGCTGGAGTACCTACATGACAGACATAAAGCAGGTTGCAGTGGTTCGAAAACAGGCATGAAAATGTTAAAACCGAGGCGTTATTTAACTGAATAGTAACCAATGTAGATCAATCGATATGAGTTCGATGGGTGATCAGGATCTGGTGCACCTGAGGATATGGGCTGTAGAGATTTTTTTTTTTATTGTGCTTAATTGGCTTTCGTTACATAAAGGTCATATTACAAATAGACCAGCATTTGGATTGTTTCAGCAAATGCACTCACAGATATTCGTAAATAAGGTACTAAAAACGTTCACTAAGAATTGTCAACCCCACCAGCAGTTACCATAGTGACAGTAAAAATCACTGTTCATGATATTTTTATGTGTCTAATTAAAAATTAACGCCAGTGTGCATCCAAGTACCTTTGAGTTGTCTTATTAACAGTCAGATATATTTGCTGTTTTTATCGTAGAAAATGCTGCACAACTGTACCATTCCCAATGCTTATTAAATGGAAGTTGGGCAAGTAATTATTTTTTATGAAGGCATTCTCATAAATGAAAAATAAATTTTTGACTAGACTCAGCACCCAGGTTGCAATGATTTATTTTTGTGACCTTTTACAAATTTGAATGGTGCCACTGACCCTAACATTTAATTTCACAGGTCTTGAAATGGAAGAAGAAATCATGCTAAAGAGACCGATATCAGATATGAAATCAACAGACGCTTAGTTGTTATGAATTATGCAATAAATTAAATGAAGCTGTTTAGAACATTGCTGGTGAAAATCTATGTTGCATATATTTCTATTTTTTAATTCCCATTCTATTAAAGATATGAAAGGAGAACTATGTTGGAAAATTATTCTGCTCATGACAAAAAGTAAAGCCAAAATCGCACATGTTTTTGGACATTGTTAGTTGATTTAAGCTCTAAACAAAATGCTTCAACAGATGAAGGGGAAAGAAAAACAATAACAAGGAGAAAAAAAAAGGGTGAGAGGAAAGGCTGTAATTGAAACAAACAGCTTTACATCTACACTTAAAATTATGTTTTAAATTACCAATGCATTTGGATTTCAACCACTGAATGTCAGCTGTTATTACTTGGACTTCATAGCCTTAGCTGTTCAGCTTAGCTCTATTCATATCTCATCCTTTATCCAAGGCCCAATGTACGTTATCTACAACTTGGACAGATCTGATGAAGTTGTCAGCCCTAGCAATGTCAGCACTGAAGTAACACCTCAAAAGTTAACAGTGGTTCATCTGGATGTTCAGACTCAATCCAAGAATGTAATATTTAATATAATCCTACTCCAATATTTCCTATTATCATGTACCAATATTATGGAAGACCTGTTGTGAGGGTTCACACATCACTTCCTTGTGAAATATTGACAAGGAGCAGCATGCATTATTCAGTGCAGCTCTTTGTGGTTATTGATGGGTCTATACGATATCCACAAATCTTTTTATGCCCTCAGTAATGGCCAGGGTCAAATCTGCGAATATTCTGACCTTGCCAGATTTGAGTCCATTTCCTACCTTGCTATTCAACCTAACACACCATAAACAGTTGCTGCATTCCACAAATGTTGTTGCAGCGTTTAGAATTCTTGTAATCAAAGTCAGTTGCTTATTTCATGTTGACCTGAAAAGGAATGATGGGAAAGATAGAAATTATACTTCAAAATATTGGATTTTCCTGACCTATAACCCTTCATTTTGTCTTGTATCATTTACCACCCTCAGAATGGTCAATATTAAGAACAATACAGTTTACCTAGGAGTCAGGAGGCATCGATTAATTAGAAAAAATAACTAACTGCTTTGCTTTATACTAATAGAAACTGCATACGTTTTGCTTCTGTCTGCAGCTGTAATTGTGGCGCATACTTTTTGATGATTTTACAATGCGTATATTGTATTTAGCATCAAACTAAGAGATGTAGCCTTCAAATTTGACAGAAATGGGATACTTTAATAAAATAATCTTGCAATTTATTCATTCGATATATATATATGTATATAAATTTCTTTTGTCATGCATTCCCAGGATGTGAACATCTGTGATAAGACCTGCATTTATTGCTCATCCCTGTGGGATGAAACAAGAGAAATAAATCTCAAATAGTGTTGACATTGATTTGATTCTCTACCAGCAAACAGGGAACGATTGGCACCAGTACCTGGTTATTCAGCTTACTACCAGTATTTCAAATTAGAATAGAAAAGATGAGCACAGTGGAAGGGAGCGAAAGAAGGAGGAACGATTCAGTTGTTTGGAATTTAAAAGAAACAACAAAAAATTATTTGAAATACTGATTGAAAAATTATTAAGAGAGACTAACGATAAAGTTTGATTTGGACGACAAATTAGAGAACCAGGTTGACAGATAACATGGCAAATGAAGATTAAAAAAAATAGTTTGGCATGAAAATCAGCATTAGACTGAAGCACAATGCTGAATTTTATGAAAAACTGGCTAGGTGTCAATTCTGGGGAGTTTCATGAAGGGTTTCTGTTGTGAGCTCTACCATGTTTTCTCGTTCAGTTCTTGGCTGTTTATGATACATATGCCATGTCTCAACACAATATGTTTATGCTATGTGAAATGACCAGTTGCAGAAATACTTGCTGCTGCAGGGACCTTATGGGATTTGTGCCACTGGTGCCAAATTTGAAGCTCAGCTCTGTGCCTGGACAAATACTGACAGTGACAAATTGCCTTCACAGTAGACATAGTGGGAAGGAAATAAAAATGTTGAGGACCCATAGGTGGTGCAGATGACACTTCATTAGAAATAGAATCTCACGTTCATAAAAGTATTGCATCTTTACATCATCACTATTTGATTGTCTGTCATTGTAATTGTAGCTGCAAGAATGAGCCAAGGCTACTCACCCTTTTAACATACACGTAGTCAAATCCTGTCTGAAGGAATGCTCTTTCCCTAACACCCAATTTAGCATAAAATCTTGCCAATGATCAATGTGGGAACATCAGATGTTGTCAAGCCTTCAAACAGCTGAAAACATTAACATTTATTAAACAACATGAAAATTGAAGACAAAGCGAAGAACTGGATTTACTTCTAGGAATAAGCAGAGGCTCCATGCTTTTGAAGCAGCCACAAATTTACAATCCATGAATGGTGACTTCACCTAACACACTTCCGTTGGAAGTGGGTGTCAATTAACATTGAGGATTGAGTTTTTCTGATTTTGCCATATTTTCCGAGCTGACTTGCCATTGCCCAGGTTGTTCAGGGGTTGGCAAGATTCTACCCATCAAAGACTTTCTGGTAAAATTAAGAAAGTAATTTAGGACAAATATAGGGCTATTATAATAATAGAACTTATCACATCAAATGTGGAAAAATAATGAAATCCCTGAAGTCAGAATTTTTCGTCATGTATCAGGGAATGGACACAAAATAACATTGACATTAATTTAGGAGCAATTCTACGGAATTGTTACAGTTACAGAAGAACTGTAGAGTGGGATTTCAGTTACTGATGAAATGGCAGTTTGAGTTTTAATGGCAAGTGTGGAAAGTATTGTGAAAATATTGCAAAAATACATTATCAGAAAAGAGGAGGTACAACAATAAGAAAAGGGAGCAAGTTACTTCAGTTGCAATCTAGACTCAAAATGTTAGCTTGCTTACTCTCCATGGATGTTGCCTGACCCTCTGTGATCTCCAGCATTTTTTGTTCTCAAAAAGAAAAAGGAGAATGATAATTAAAGAATGCAGTAAAAGAAACTTGAGCAAACCTGGGAGATTGTGAAGCCTAAGTGTTGTTTTAAGCACTGGCAAATTGGTGAGCAAAATCGTACAGGACCATAGAGGGGTGCCTCAACAGAGCACACATTTGTGCCCCAAGTGATCACCGGTAGCTTGCAGATTCAATTTGCTGCATGAAATTCATGTACTACAACTTACCCACATGGTGTATGATCACACAGTTAACTGTGGCAGGGTCTGCAGCTATGTTTGGTGCACAATGATGGGTGTGGGTAAACTAGCTTCGCTGTTTGCAAATTCTTGTGACGCCTCTCTCTTTAATCTATGCCACTTCAAACATGGCACATTGTGTTTGCATTGCTGCAAAACAATCTCTTCATTAATTTAAATCGACTTGCCCATGATCATAAGACTCAATAGATGCCTTGCCATGTACTTATGTTCATTCAGCCCTTTGTTCCTGCCCTTGATGATTCACAGCTCCTGTTCTCCCCATCCTGCTTTCAAAATCCTTGTCAAATCCTCTTTGCTTCAGTAATGTCTTCAATTTTTCATTTTACCTCTTCTTTCTATTTAAATTGCTCATGCTTTGTATCCCCGTTCATCTTCATTATAAAGTGCTATCAGATGTTTTCCTGCATTTGAAGAGAGCAACATAAATGCAAGTTGTAGCTGAGATGGTGAAATTCTTTTTATTGTAAAGCTCCTTTTTCCATATCCCTTCCTTTCATCATTTCTTCCTGTTGGGCAGAAGGCTTATAAAAATCTTTCAATCCCAGTCAGCTTTCTCGTGAATTAGTAAATAATAATCAGCTGTTTTGAGATTCCACATAAACATTACCACTTGGAAAAAAAGTAGCCTCCTTTAATAATTATAGATGAGAATGTTTCATGAAATTATTAAAATAAGTTAGCATTTAAGTATACCGTGAAACTAGGGAAAGGACTCGATAGCCATTGTCCTTTAAAAGCATAATTATTCAATGAAATCCGCTTAAATCTACTTCACACAATATAAAAAATGTTCAAACTAATGCCATTTTAAGTTTTAAAAAATGCATGTGCTTTAATATAAGTGAAGTTACAACTCCATCTGTGCAGTAGAAATTGGAACCAAAGTGAGTAATAACAGTAAAAAGTCCAATCACATGGCTCTTTACTGGAATGTGCGCACTGTTTAAAACAAGACAGATGAGTCAGTGACATAATTGGAAAAAAATGAATGTGATTTCATGGAAACTTTGTTGCTGGGTGACCACGACTGGGAACTCAATATTCCAATGCATTCGGCGCTCTGGGTGAAGAGGTGAAAAGGAAATTGAGTTGAGGTAACTTTTTGTTATAAAGGAGGGTATCAGTTCATTTTTGAATGGTGATATGGGTGCAATAGATCGTGATGTGGAATTTGTTTGGATGGAAATAAGGAATAGCAAGTGAAAGAGATAATAAATGTAAGTTGCCCGTGGGCACCCAAAGAGTTGTTTCACTATAGGTCAAAGTATAAATTGGGAAATTATGGAAGTAGGGAGGACATGATAATTGTCTTGGGTGATTTGAATCTGTGAACTGACTGGACAAATCAGATGGGTAATGGTAACATGAACGACAAATTTGTAGAGTGCATCAGGAATTGCTCCTCAGAATAGTACGTTGCGAACCCACCTGAGAACAGACTATTTCAGGTCTAGCAATGTGTAATGAGGTAGGATCAGTAAGAAATCTCGTGATTAAGGATCCTCTAGGTGATAGCAATCCTCAGCTTAAATAAGGGCAATTAAAGAGATATGAAGGAAGAATTAGAATCCCCACAATGCCATTCAGCCCATAAAGTCCACACAGACTCATTCAGACCCACCCCAACCTTATCATCCTGCATTCCCCATGGGTAGTCCACCTAGCCCACACACTGTGACCAATCCACCTAACCTGTGGGAGGAAACTAGACCACCCAGAGGAAATCCACACAGACATGGGAAGCATATACAAACACCAACAGACAGTCACCCAAGGCAGGAATCAAACCCAGGTCCCTGTCAGGCAGCAGCGTTAACCACTGAGCCACCATGCCACTTCAGGTTGCCTGAAGCAGGCTGGGAAAATAGACAAAGGAGGAAGCTAGTGGATGAGAAATGACAAACATTTTAGTGGATATTTCATAGCACTCAGCAAAAATGTATTCCAACCAAAAAGAAGGACACAATGAGAGGGAAGAACCACTCATGGCAAACAAGGGTGGTCGGGGAGAATATCCAATCAAAAGCTCAGACATTCATAGCAGCAAAAACTAATGGCATGTCAGAGGATTGGGATTTTGTTTTTGGAAACAGCATCAGCTGACTGAAAAACTACTGAAAAGGGAAAAAATTGTTTATGAAAATAAATTGGCAAGAAATACAAAAATAAAGTGCCAAATCTATGAGTACATAGAATGAAAGACAGTAGCTAAAGTAAGTGTTGGATCTTTCTAGGATGCAACTGGCAAACTAAAAACAGGGAACAAGGAAATAGCAGTTAATTTAGATTTCTTTTGATTCACTCATGGAATGTGGGCGTCGCTGGCTGGCCAGCATTTATTGCTTATCCCCAGTTGCCCTTGAGGAGGTGGTGCTGAGCTGCCTTCTTGAACTGTTACAGTCCACTTAGTGTAGTAGATTCACAATTCCATTAGGGAGGGAGTTCCACGATTTTGCCCATGACACTGAAGGAATGGTGGCATATTTCCAAGTCTAGATACTGAGTGACTTGAAGGGGAACATGCAGGTGGTGTGGTCCAATGTACCCTCTGCTCTTGTCATTCTAGATGGTAGTGGTCATGGGTTTGGAAGGTGCTGTCATAGAGTCACACAGCATGGAAACAAACCTTTTGTCCCCATGCCGAACATAATCTCAAACTAAACTAGTTCCACCTGCCTGCTCCTGGCCATATCCCTCCAATCCTTTCCTATTCATGTACCTATCCAAATGTCTTTTAAACATTATAATTGTACCCACATCCACCACTTCCTCAGGAAGTTCTTTCCACATGCAAATCACCCTCTGTGTAAAAAATTTCTAAGGAGCCTTGGTGAATTTCTGCATTACATCATGGATATGCATACTGCTGCTACTGAAAGTAAGTGGTTACAGGCACATGGGAACACCACAGTTCAGCTGTAAGTTACATACCATCCTGGTTTGGAGCTGTATGGCTGATCCATCATTATTGTTAAGCCAAAGTCCTGGAACTCCCGACATAACAGCACTGTGAGTGTACCGAAACCACTTGGCAGGCAGATGTTTGAGAAGGCAGTTCACTGCAATCCTCTCAAGAGCAATTAGGACGGGAATAAATATTGGGCTTCCTCATTGCTCAATATTCCAAATAGCCCACATTTGATTGACAATTCAGAACTGACATATCTGACAATATGTTAATATGTGACCATATTTAAAACGACATAGAATTGTTAAAAATCAGGTGATCTAGGATATATTTTAAAATCCCTCTATAGTTATATTTTTAACATTTTTATTTATTCATGGGATGTGGGTGTCGCTCACTATGCCAGCATTTATTTACCCATCTGTAATTGTCAAAAGTTAAGAGTCAACTACAATGCTGTGGGTCTGAAGTCCAGGCCAGGTAAGGATGGCAGATTTCGTTCCCTAAAGTCTAGTGAACCAGATGTTTCTACAACAATTAACTATGGTTACACTGTTGCAATTAGACTAGTTTCTAATTCCAGATTTTTATTGAATTCAAATATTAGTGGTGGAAATCTATTTTTAGAGGCCACAATGAGTTGTTCTTACTGAAGATTTGGGCTATGTGCATATGATTATTCAAAGGTTAATGCAGAGAATTACTCCTATAGTTTTCCAATATGAAGTACAGGTCAATGATCCAGAACTGTAATATGTTATTTCCGGGAGCTCACAAAATGTTTTAAGACTGCCTCTAACTAGCAGCATTATTACATAAAATACATTTGTAAGTTACTAATAGAATGACTCAGATAAGTGTATAGATCATAGTATCATAGAATCTGTACCATGCAAAAAGAGGCTATTCGTCCCATCGAGTCTGCGCTGACTCTCTGAAGAGCATCCCGTCCAGACCCACCTGCTCAACCTATAAACCTGTATGGGTTTTTACTATGGCTAACCCACATAACCTGGATAGCCTTGGAGACTGTGGGGCAACTTTTAGCATGGCCAATACATCTAACCTTCACGACTTTGGACCTTTTTGGATATCTTTGGTGTTATCATTTATAAGCAACTTACGGGAATAAAAGTGGGACATCCTTCTTTGAGGGCGTTTTTAAACCACCCTCCTCCAGTGTAAGAGGTAGAGATGGGAGGGGAAGAAATGTCAATGTCATTGACTCACAGCTGCCATTTTTATGATGCTGCACTGTGTAGGCTATGTGTCATTATAATATTGAAATCACAGTGCCTTGGGAGACTGATACAAATTTAATTCTGGATGATTGTGTTCCCTAGTGCTCAGGAAGCCTAATAGCTGAATGGAAGTAGATTAAACAAGTGTTTTTTCTATGGCATTGCTTGTGTGCCTGAAGGATTGTGCTAGACTAAGGCCCTCAAACAAATCCCTCATAATCCCTCTTCCGTAGCTACACTGGCCCTAAACCCCACCTCTTCCTCCGTTACATTGATGACTGTATCGGCGCCGCCTCATGCTCCCATGAGGAGCTCGAACAGTTCATCCACTTCACCAACACCTTCCACCCAAACCTTAAGTTCACCTGGACCATCTCTGATACCTCTCTCTCCTTCCTGGACCACTTTGTTTCCATCTCTGGCAACCACCTGGAAACCGATATCCATTTCAAGCCCACCGACTCCCACAGCTACCTAGAATACACCTCCTCCCACCCACCTTCCTGCAAAAATGCCATCCCCTATTCCCAATTCCTTCACCTGTGCTGCATCTGCTCCCAGGATGAGGCATTCCACTCCCGAACATCTCAGATGTCCTCGTTTTTCAAGGACCGCAACTAACCCCCTCAGTGGTCGAGAACGCCCTCGACCGTGTCTCCCACATCTCCCGCAACTCATCCCTCACATCCCCTCCACGCAATAACAACCAAAACAGAATCCCCCTCATCCTCACGTACCACCCCACCAACCTCCGGATCCAATGCATCATCCTCCGACACTTCCGCCACCTGCAATCCGACGCCACCATCAAAGACATTTTTTCCTCCCCACCCTTATCTGCTTTCCATAGGGACCACTCTCTCTGTGACTCCCTTGTCCGCTCCACACTCCCCTCCAGCCCCACCACACCCGGCACTTTTCCCTGCAACTGCAGGAAGCGCTACACCTGCCCCCACACCTCTCCCCTCACACCCATCCCAAGCCTCAAGAAGACTTTCCACATCAAGCAGATGTTCACCTGCACATCTGCTAATGTGGTATACTGTATCCGCTGTTCCCATTGTGGCCTCTTCCACAGCAGGGAAACCAAACGGAGGCTTGAGGACCGCTTTGCGGAACACCTACGCTGGGTTCGCACTAAACAACTGCACCTCCCAGTCGCAAACCATTTCAACTCCCCCTCCCATTCCTCAGACGACATGTCCATCCTGGGCCTCCTGCAGTGCCACAACGATGCCACCCGAAGGTTGCAGGAACAGCACCTCATATTTCGTTTGGGAACCCTGCAGCCCAATGGTATCAATGTGGACTTCACAAGCTTCAAAATCTCCCCTCCCCCTACCGCATCCCAAAACCAGCCAAGCTTGTCCCCGCCTCCCTAACCTGTCCTTCCTCCCACCTATCCCGTCCTCCCACCTCAAGCCCCACCCCATCTCCTACCTACTAGCCTCATCCCGCCCCCTTGACCTGTCCGTCCTCCCTGTACTGACCTATCCCCTCCCTAACTCCCCACCTACACTCACCTTTACTGGCTCCAACCCCACCTCTTTGACCTGTCTGTCTCCTCTCCACCTATCTTCTCCTCTATCCATCTTCTATCCGCCTCCCCCTCTTTCTCTATTTATTTCAGAACCCCCTTCCCCTTGCCCATTTCTGAAGAAGGGTCTAGGCCCAAAACGTCAGCCTTCCTGCTTCTCTGATGCTGCTTGGCCTGCTGTGTTCATCCAGCTCTACACCTTGTTATCTCTCATATTGACCAACTGTCCATACCCCCTATCTTTCAAATTCTGTGATCACAGCCATGTCCATGATTTTTTTTTTGATCCCCAGTGGTCTTCAGCAGCTGTTTTCGAACTCAGGCATTCTCAGTTGGCAGTTGGATAGCCTCATTGTCAATCTGTGTCAATAGATGCGAAACTGGAAAAGCACAACAGGTCAGACAGCATCCGAGGAACAGGAAAGTCAACATTTCGGGCCAAAATCCATTTCAGATCTGGGGAGGGGAAGGGGAGCCCAGAAGTAAATAGAGAGAGGGCGGTGGGGCCGGGGTTAGTGAAGGTGGGATGGTGATTTGAGCTTGAAGGAGGAGGTTATTGTGATTGGTCAGTGGGAAGAGTGGAGCAGATGGGTGAGTGGGAAGATGGCCAGGTTAGGTGAGTTCAGGGACGTGAAGAGGAAGGGGAGGGCTGGACATGAGATAGGTAGGGGCTGGAGGGATTTTGAAGCTGATGAAATCAATATACAGATTGCTCCAGAATGTGGTTGAAGAGCTTCAGGACAGAGGAGACAACTGGGGGTTTGCAGTGGGAGAGAGACTCACTGAGCTCTCTTCAGAGGGAGGAGGAAGACTTCTTCAAGGTGGGCATCCTTAGAAGAGACTTCACAGTGTGGGTTATCAATGACTTGGAGACATTAAGGACTGCAGATGCTGGAAGCCAGAGTCAATAGATGTGAAGCTGGAAAAGCACAGCAGGTAAGACAGCATCTGAGGAGCAGGAAAGTCACGTTTCGGGTTGAAACCCTTTGTCAGGACTGGGGAGGGGGAAGGAAACCCAGAAGTAAATAGAGGGAGCTGGTCTGCAATTGGTCAAGAAATGAAGTAAAGGTGTTATAATACAGCCTTTTAGCTACCATTAAATTCAGCAGGCCCTCTATGATTTCTGGTGTCCTTCACCCCTGCCCTGTCCTGCTCCACTAATACATTTGCTCCACATATCCCAGTAAATATATGGAGGCAAATGTTTCTGGGCCAGGCAAGGAGTGAATCTAAACAGCTCCAAACTTTTTTTTACTGAGAAACAATCAGGATTTTAAAACCTTCTCACACTTTTGGCATTAACTCGGTGTGAATTGGGACAAAGTTGAAAACCTCATAAAGGCTATAGAATCAGAGATAGTAGGAACTGCAGATGCTGGAGAATCCGAGACAACAAGGTGCAGGGATGGATGAACACAGCAGGCCAAGCAGC
>NC_063346.1:17533955-17582526 GCF_021869965.1 Rhincodon typus
TTGGGGTCATTCAAAGTCAACCTTCTCCAGTTTGTCATGGGGGTTGGGGTTAATATCAATGCTCGTGCCTTTTGGGGGAGCATTGGAGGACAACCAGGGCCGTATGTTTACTTTTATAGCAAGGCTGAAGATTAAGAAGGGAAGTAAACACGGTAAAGGAAACATAGCTAATGAGAAGCATTGGGAAATAAATGCAATAACAAAGGAAAATAAAGACATTGAAAGCCAGTTGTTCTATGTAGCATAAACCAACAGTCAAATACCTTGTCTCCTTCATTCATTGTTCTATATATATCTATTCATTGCAGCATTCTCAACCCTGTGTCAGAAGCTTGTAGGTTCAGGTTCCACATCAGAGACCTGAGCACAAAATCTAGACTGCCCTGCATTCAAGTGCAGCATTGAAGGAATGCTGCACTGTCATAGGTGCTGCATTTCAATTGAGATGTTGAACCAATGCTCTGTTTGTCCTCCCAAGTGATTGTAAAAGATCCCACTGCATTATTTGAAGAAAAGCAGCAGTTTTCCCTACACCAAGTCCAATATTTAAGACTTAACCAACACTAACAAATTATATTCTCTGTTACCATCCTGGGTCAGACCACCAAATTATGTTGCAATCTGGCTAAGGATCAGCATTCTGTAGTTGTGAAAGGTGCTTTATAGATGCAAGTCATTGTTTCTGTTTCCTTCTTGCATTGCCGGAGAGGGTAGTGGAGTCGGCCTCATTAGGGGCATTTAAGCGGCTATTAGATAGGCATATGGATGATAGTATAAGGTTGCGGTGGAGGTTAGATAGACCTTAGGTTTCGGGTAAAAGTTCGGCGTAACATCGTGGGCCGAAGGGCCTGTACTGTGCTGTACTGTTTTATGTTCTTCCTTTATTCCTTTGAAAGTGGAAAATAAGAAGATGACAGATGTAAGTACTAGAAGTAACTTTAAATGAAGAAATGGAAGGGTGGGTGGAATTTTGGAATTATGAGAGGAGTGGCACTTCGTAAATTTTTGGAGTTATGTGCTGACATGTGCCCGAGTCCTAATGGACTTCATTCTAAGGACTGGAAAGAAATGCCAAGTGAGGTAGTTAATGCATTAGTTTTATTTTTCCAAAGCTCTCTAGATTTGGGCATTTGTTGGATTTCATTGGAATATAACAAATATAATTCATTTATTCAAAAAGGGAAGCGGGAAGAAAGCAGGAAACTACATGGCAGTTAGCTTAAAATCTGTCAATAGGAAAAATGTTAGAAGCTAATTTAAAGAAGCTATAGAAGTGCATTTAAATAAATTCAAGGTAGGCAGGCAGAGTCAACATGGTTACATGAAAGGGAAATTAACAACTCTATTGGAGTTCTTTGAAGAAGTAACCTGTTGTGGATAAAGGGGAACTGATGGATATACTGGGCTCAAATTTCTAGAAGGCATTTGATAAATTGCCACATCAAAATATTGTGCAAGGTAAAAGCTCCTGAAGTAGAGGTAGAATATTGACATGACTAAAAGAATGACTGGTGAACAGGAAGCAGTCAGCATTAATGGGTCTTTTTTCAGGTCAGAAAGTGCTAGGACCTATTTACAATTTATATAAATTACTTGGAAGAAGGGAAGAAAGGTATGGTTGCAAAATTTATTAATGAGTCAAAGAAACAGGGGACAACAAATTGTGAAGAGAACATCAGGAAGCTACAAAAATGATACAGACAGGTAAAATGAATGGCCAGAAAATGTGGCAAATAGAATATAATGCAGGAAAATGTGAAATTGCCCATTCTGGTAGAAAGGATAAAAAGAAACACATTATCTAAATGGAGAGTGATTGCAGAGCTCTGAGATACGAGTGGGATCGGAGTGTCCTAATGCATGATAACAAAAGACCAGTATACAGATACATCAAGTAATTAGGAAATTCTCATGAGTGGAAATGAATATAAAAATAGGGAGGTTATGCTTCAGTTATACAATGCACTGGTGAGACCATGTGTAGCTATAAAACAGTATCAGTCATCTTATTTAAGGAAGAGTGTATAAGCATTGGAAACATTTCAAAGAAGGCTTGCCAGACTAATATTGGGAATGGTTAGGCTGCCGTATGATGAGAAATTGGACAGGCTGGGTTTGTATCTGCTGGAGTTTAGGAGAATAAGAGATGACTTGATTGAAACAGGGTGGATGTGGAGTGGGTGGTTATCATTATGGGAGAATCTAGAACTAGGGGTCGCTGTTTAAAAATAAGGGTTTTCTCATTTAAAACAGAGATGTGATGAACTTGTTTTCTCTCAGAGAGAATCAATTGAACTGAATTCCTAAAAAGTTGGCAGAAACAGAGATAATACTGTGTGGAGCTGGAGGAACACAGGCCAGGCAGCATCAGGGGAGCAGGAAAGTTGATGTTTCGGGTCGGGACCCTTCCTCAGAACCCTTCCTCCAGCTCTACACTGTGTTATCTCTGACTTCAGCATTTGCAGTTCTTACTATCTCTGGCAGAAACAGAGGTTTTCAGGCAGGGATTAGATGCTTGGTAAAAAAGAGGATGGAGAGTTATTGGGGTAGGCAGGAATGCAGATTCCTTTTTTTTATTCATTCATAGGATGTGAGTATTACTAGCTCACCCAGCTTTAATTACCAATCCCTAATTGCCCAGAGGGCAGTTAAGAATCAACCACATTGTTGTGGGTCTGGAAGCATATGTGAGGACAGCAGATTTCCTTCTCTAATGTAAATTAGTGAACCCAATGAGCTTTTCCTGAAAATCAGTAATGGCTTCATGGTCATCATTAGATGCTTATTTCTAGATTTTTTTGAAATCAAATTCCACCATCTGCCATGGTGGGATTTGAACGCAAGTCCCAGAACATTACCTGGGTCTCTGGATTAATAGTCTAGCAATAACATCACTTAGACATCATCGAACCAGCAATCAGAAAAACCATGATCATATTAAATGGCAGAAAAGCTTGAGGGACCAAATGGCCTATTCATGCTCCTTGTTTACATGTTTGAGGGTTCATTCCCCCCATGCCACCAATCCTTGACAAATGAGGCCAGTTTCTGGCAGAGATAGTTGGTTTTATTTCAGAATTGGATCTGGCTTGGGAACCTAACCTAACCTGTGTAGTGTCAATACATTGTTGTAAGTTAAAGGGCTCTGATTATGACTGAACAGGAAGCTCAGCAGCTTACAAAACTGACATCAATTAATAATTGGCAAATGTATTGACTACAGAAGACTGTATTACGTTTCTTATTCTGTTTGTGGATTTCTTTGTAACTGAATACCACAGCATTTGCTGTTTGTGAATCATAGTTTAAATAACTGCTTAATATTTGTTATTTAAATAAGAATGTAAGAACGTAACAGTGCCTTTCATTATCTAAAGTTCAACTTTGAGCAATCTAAACAAATTAATGATCCAGAATTATAGAATGCTTACAGTAGTGACACCACCTCAGATGCTCCTGTGAAACAACTTGGAATATTACATTACATTAAAAGTGCTTTATTACTATAACTTGTTGTTATATTTTTTTCTGATATAACCCTCAAATTATCCACTAGTTTTCAAGTTCTAGATGTTATTGGCTAATTTCAGGATCATATCCTCCACTTTTTGTTGTAAAATTTTCCATCAAAAGTCTCGTTATCCTCGGCCAAGTGCTGATCTACTCGGAGTTGTTGGTATTCTGGAGTTAGTGAGTGTGGTTCCAGCTCCAGAATGCTTTAATTATACAGAATCTTGGTCAAGTCTTACCTGTGCTGTACACTTTAACTTCAGGAGCTGTCACTTTCTGACATCTCCAAAAGGTTTTTAGCTAACATGAGTGACTTGAATTGCCCACTAGCCCAGCATAAGCCAAGGTTAGTTAAACCATTATCTCTGATTGTTAAATGGAGATGAAGTTCAACGAATGATTACAACACAGAAGGAGGCTATTTGGACTATCTGCGTCTGTGCTGGCTCTCTGTAAGTTGCCTTGTGCATTCCCCTAGCCTTTACCCAATCCCATAGCCCTGTGCATTTTCCTTCTCAGAAGGTGATCCAATTCACTTTTGAAAGCATCCAATAGAACCTACCTCCAAAACACTCTCAGGAAGCACATTGCAGTTTCTAACCACTCATGTATGAATACATTGTTCTTCACATTGCCATTGATTCTTTTACCAGTTGTTTTACCAGTACTTTTTGGTTTTCAATCCTTCCACCAATAAAAACACTTTCTCCCTCTCAACTCTGTCTAGAGCTCTCATGATATTGTACATCGCTTAAAAAAATCTTGTCAACCAAATGGAGATAGTTCTCCTCTACAACAATTCATTTGACACAAAATCATAGATCCATGAATCTACAATACATTCTTCCTTACCTACAATCATTTAACAAAAATCCCTGGGAGAGTCAAATTCTTTCAGAAAATATTTTAGTCAAGTTCTAATAGCCTGCCAAAGTCTGACAGGATCTAACGTGACATTCTGCAGAGACTTTTACTGGCTTTGCATTCTCTATGCTGGTGCCAAGTTATTTGAACCATCACCTGGTACTTACCTGCAACTAGATATGGGCAGCACTGTCGATTATTGTTATATTAACGTTTAGTCTTACCCAGTAACCAGGCAGTAGGTTTATAAGCTGAAGCTGATTTTCTCTTTTGCTGCTGTCACCAATTGCCTAAAATGATTTTTAAAAAGTTTCATCGAAAGAATGTATGAATGAAAGGAACAGGAGTAGGCCTCTCAGCTCCTTGAATGTCACCTTTCAATCAGTTCATGGTTGATCTGTATCTCCACTCCATTTACCTGCTTTTGTTCCATACATACTTTGTGGCCCTGAATAAAACAAAAATCATTGCATTCAAGTTTGAAAATTCCAATCGACCTAGCACCCACAAACTTTTTGTGGAGAGAGTTCTTGCTTTTCACAACTCTTTTTGTGTTAAGAAAAATGCTTCCTGATTCCATTCCTGACCAGTCGAGCTCTTATTATAAGATGATATCACTTTAGTTTGGGTATCTCACCAAAGTAAAGAATTTCTGGATATCTATTCAATCCAAACATTGTATAATTTTAAGAGCTCGATTAGATCAAGCCGTGACTTTCTGAACTCCAGGGAATATAAACTAAGCTTATGCAATGGGCTTTTACAATTCAATCCTTTGGCTTCAGTATTACTCATGTGAATCTACACAGATCATTATCAATAACAAAAATCTTTCCTGAGGTTCAATGCCCATTACATGAATCACATAAACTTAGCTACGCCAAATGATTAAATGGGCATGTTATCATATATTACAAAGAGAATAATATTTAAAAGTAGGAAAGTTTTACCACAGCAGTACAAGGTGTTGGCGAGACGACACCCTTTTAAAAATTAATTCAGGGGATTTGGGGTGGCACGTTGGCTCAGTGGTTAGCACTGATACCTCACAGCACCAGGGACCCTGGGTTTGATTCCAGCCTTGAGCGACTGTCTGTGTGGAGTTTGCACATTCTCCCCGTGTCTGCATGGGTTTCCTCCGGATGCACCAATTTCCTCCCACAGTTCTAAGTTGTGCAGGTTAGGTGGATTGGCCATGCTAAATTGCCTGTAGTGTCCAGGGATGTGCAGGCTAAGCAGATTAGTCATGGGAAATGCAAGGTTACAGGGATAAGGTAGGACGATCGGAAGTTCTTTGGAGGGATAATGTAGACTTAATGGGCCAAATGGCCTGCTTCCACACTGTAGGGATTCTATGACTCTATGGGCTTTGCTGGCTAGGCAAGCATTTATTGCTCACTCTCAGTTGCCCTGGAGAAGGAGCTGGTGGCTTTCTTGGAGTACTGCAGTCCATTTGATGTAATTAAACCATAACGCCATTAGAGAGGGAGTTCAAGGATTATTACCCAGCAACACTGAAGGAACAGCAATATATTTCCAAGTCAGAATGGTGAGTGATGTGGAGAGGAACTTGCAGATGATGGTATTCCTATGTATCTGCTATCCTTGTCTTCCTTTAAGGAAGTGGTCATAGATTTGAAATGTACTATCTAAAGAGCCTCAGTGAATTTGGAATCTGGAGTACTGTGTGAGGTTTTAGTCTCCTTATTTGAAAAAAATGTAATTGCTTTCAAAATAGTTCAAAGAAGATTCATTTGAACTCATTATGGAATGAAGGGTTTATTTTATGAAGAAAGGTTGAACAATTGAGTCCAATATCCACTGGTGTTTTGAAGAATAAAAGGTGATCTGATTCAAACATATAAAATCTTGAGGAGACTGGATAGGTTGGCTACCCAGAGCAGAGAATTAAACTAAGGGATATAAAGGTCTCCCTTTACAGACAGAGATGGAGAGGATATTTTTCTCTCTTTGGAGTTTAGAATCTCTTCCACAGAAGGCAATGGAGGCTGTGCCTTTAAATTTATTCAAAACTGAGTTAGATAGATTTTTGACAGACAAGGGGTCAGGGGCAATAGCATACAGACAGGAAAGTGAAGTTGAGCCTACAATAAAATCAATGCTGATAAAATCAATGATGATTTTATTGAATGGTAATTGAATAGAACAATGCTTGTTGAACATATGAGGGACTGAATGGTCTAGTCATGCTCCTATGTTCCTAACATAGAGTCATAGTCATAGAGTTACAGAGTCAACAGTCCAGAAACAGACTCTTCAGCCTAACACGGCCAGGCACACTATAATCCCAAACTAAACTAGTCCCACCTGCCTGTGCTTGGCCCATATCCATCCAAACATTTCTTATTCATGTATTTATCTAAATGTCTTTTAAAAATTGTAACTGTACCCACATCCACTACTTCCTCTGGAAGTTTATTCCACAGATGAACCACTCTCTGTGTAAAAAAGTTGCCCCTCATGTCTTTTTTATATCTTTCTCCTCTCACCTTAAAAATAAGTCTTGAAATCCCCCATCCTAGGGAAATGACACCTGCCATTCACCTTATCTATACCCCTCATGATTTTATAAACTTCATCCTTCAACCACCTTCGCTCCAGTGAATAAAGTCCCACTATCCAGCCTCTCCTTGTAACTCAAGCCCTCCATTCCCTGCAACATTCTGGTAAATCTCTTTTGAACCCTCTCCAGCTTAATAATATCCTTCCTATAACAGGGCAACCAGAAGTGGACTCAGTATTATAGAACTAGCCTGGCCTAGCTTCACTTTCAATTTTATTATATTCTAGCATCTTTGAAATAGTAGCTAATGTTCCATTAGTCTTCTGGAATATTTTGTACCCGAGTACCAGCTTTTAGTGATTTACACATTGGACCGATAAAGCCTTTTGGCCTCCACAGTTCCTAATCTTCCATTAATAATTCACAACACCAGTTTACTTTCTTGGATTCAAAGTTCACACTTCCATCCCTTAAACTCCTTCTGTCGTGGTTCTGCACTCTCACAATCTCAAGGAATCTGGATTATAAAAGCAAGGAAATGATGCTTCAGTCATCCAGAGTCTCGGTCAGGTAATGTCAGTTTCAAACATCTCAAGGACTGGAAAGTAATCTGGCTAATGTTAACTGCCTAGTAGAAACTGGGGTTCAAGCCATGGCTCTAAAATAATGAACAGTGGAGGCAGTTCTCCTCTGCAAAGTTTAATTTGATGTACACATCATCATTGTAAATCAATGAGTCTACAATACTTTCTCCTCTAGTTCTGTGATCACGTAATAAAACCTCTGAGAGACATTTTTGTTTCAAAGAGTGTCTTTGTTGAGTTCTGACAATGCCTGACAGACCTCAATGTGAGATTTTATGGAATTGTTTGATACCAGTCTACCCTGGTTTCCACAGCCTCTACCATGTTATCAGTCTTTGACATATGTACAGCATTTATACACATGAACTCTTTCCAATGGCTGCAAATGTAAATGTGTTAATTATTAATGCCATGTGTTGAAGTACAGATGGTAGCTGGGTTACTGTGATCTCTCGTTGCAGTGCTGTTGGCCCACTTTACAAAGGCAGAGAGCAACAGTCATTATGCTGAAAGGTCATAAATGCTGCATTATGTTCATTCAATTTATCTTTTAATTTTAATTTGTCTAGTTTAGAAGAATGAGATGTAGCAGCATTATGATGAAGTTAGTACATAATCTACACCTCCAGGAATGTATAGAGGTGCTTTCATGAAGGTACTTTCTGTCACAAATTTTTAAATCTTAATTTTTAAATCTTACTTAAGAGTCATAGAGCTGTCCAGCACGGAAACAGACACTTCAGTCCGAATCGCCCACATCGGCCAGATATCCTAAATTAATCCAGTCCCATTTGCCAGCATTTGGCCCATATCTCTCTAAACCCTTCCTATTCTTGTACCCATCCAGGTGCCTTTTAAATGTTGTAATTGTACCAGCATCCGCCGTTGCTTCTGGCAGTTCATTTCATACACGTAGCTGTGCATGAAAAAGTTGCCCCTTAGGTCCCTTTTAAATCTTTCCCTTCTCACCTTAAACCTATGCCCTCTAGTTTTGGATTCCCCTACCCTGGGGTAAAGACTTGGCTATTCACCCTATTCATGCTCCTCATGATTTTATCAATCTCTATTAGGTCACCCTTCAGCCCCTGACACTCCAGGGAAAATAACCTCAGCCTATTCAACCTCTCTCTGTAGCTCAAACCCTTCAACTCCAGCAACATCCTTGTAAATCTTTTCTGCACCATTTCAAGTTTAATAACATCTTTCCTGTAGCTTGCTACAAGTGTATGGAAACTCTTGCCTTTCCTCGACAGTGTATGTTTAAAACGTTTTCTGTTTATTCCTGTGATGCACGCAAATACTAATATTACAATGATAAAGCTTTTCAAAACAGACATAGCTTTTGTATTACTGGAACATAAATGAGATGCACATAGTGAAACGCAGAAACAAATAACTGTAAAACACTTACAAAATTCTTTCCACCCTAACCTTCTTATTCAAAACTGTGAAGTGAAACTGAACTGTTTATGGATGTTATGTTCCAATGTTTATTGTGCAGTACTAACTGTGGAGTTGCTATTTACTCAACAAAGTAAATGCTGCCTATGTATGTTTTCTTAGCATTCATAGGTAATACTTTTAAATCTCCCTTTTTGATGCTCCGTTAACACTGCATTAGCCACAATTCACTTTCATGAAGCATTTTATGGCTCTTTCTATTGACCAAAGGTAAACAACATTTGTTTTCATTATCAAAATCGGAGAAGCTACTAAACTGAACAGTTAGGGAGGGCTAAATTAGTATGCATAAGAAAACTGGCACAATTATTGACACTTTGAGTGGGGTTGAATGGTTAAGTCTACTAACAATAATTCAGTTGTTAGAATTTATGGAAGCGCTATCTCTCATTCTTGGATTATTAAAGCTTATTTTTTCAAATTACCCTGTACATTTATGAACTAAGTTTTGAGTCTTTTGGTCTTAGCCTAGTAACTTTAGGCTACTTGCATCTTCACCCCTATGCTTTGTTTCCTCTGGGGAAATGGACGAAGGATTCCTAAGCTGATTATCCCATGCAACTGCATTGGGAAAATGACCAGTAAGTTCCATTGGGTCTTGAACCCAGAACTCCTGGTTTAGAGATGGAGATGTTACCTCAGTGCCACAAATCCTCTGGATGCCAGTCGACTCAGAGCTGGATGCTGATATCAATTCCCTCTCTTCACCTTACTTACCCCATACATAGTAGGTGCCTATGCCTCAGTATAGTAATACGCCTGACCATGGAAATCAGGTTGGAGTCAGAAGATCCTCCTCAATCTACCCCAGAGGAACTCTATCAGGCCTCTGTCAGACATTCAGCCCCAGAGATTGGCACTACACTCTAGTAAGGATGTGAAGATCTTAGAGTGGATACAACGAGATTTACTGAAATGGAACCAGGAATCTGAAAGTAGAGATATATGATAAAAACACTAAAGGGGCCTTATCTGTTCTGCTTAGAACTGAGAAGTATAAGGAGAGATTGATTAAAAGTGTTCAAAACTGTGTAGGCTTTTGATGGAGGAAGTAAGGAGAAGGAATGGAAGAGGGATTGACAGCCAAAAGATGTAGATTTAAGATAATTGAAAGAAGGACAAAAGGCCAGATGAGAAGAAATGAGGAGAGAATTTTTATGATTCCGAATGTACTGCCAGAAAGGATGGTTGAAGCAGATTCAATCATAGCACTCAAAAGCGATAATTCTTGAAGGAGATAAACACACAAGTCCATGTGGAAAGGGCAGGGTACTGTGAGTAATTGGACAACTTTTACGATGTGCCAGGATAGTTACAATGATCCCAATGCTCTACTTCTGTGAGATTATAATCATTCAATGATTCTCCTACCAGCTTAAGTAGTCACTTATTTTATTGCTATTTTTTTGCTGTATGCTTATATAACAATGACATTACAAATAAATTGAGAATATTTTTGGAATCTTTCTAAGTGACATGACCTAACAAAAATACTACAAGTACAAGCCATTTTTTCAACTAAATGTATCTCTGCCAATTTTAATAGCTGCTTTGCTGGGGAAAACTGTGGTGTAGTTACAGCTTCAATGCCATCAACCAAATATCAAATCATTTCGAAGCTATCGCCATTGTATAAACGCCTTGCATGGTTGAGTTCCCAGGATAGACTGTATGTATTTAGCTGGCTATGAAGCTCCTCGCTTTGGCAGCTGAATTTTTCTTATGAAACAGTAATGGGATAATGGATTCGATTTTACATCGAAATAAAAACCAAAAGAACTGCGGATGCTATAAATCAGAAACAAAAACAGAAGTTGCTGAAAAAGCTCAGCAGGTTTGGTAGCATCTGTGAAGAGAAATCAGAGTTAATATTTTGGGTCCCGTGACCCTGTCTCAGAACTGAGTCCTGAGGAAGGGTCACCAGACCCGAAACGTTGACTCTGATTTCTCTTCACAGATGCTGCCAGACTTGCTGAGTTTTCCAGCAACTTCTGTTTTCATGTTTGGATTTTACATTTCCCTTTCGGGTCTGTTTTTGGTGGGGAAGGGCCTCAACTGTCTGGGTGTTGGTGCTTCTCTTGTTTCCGCTGATTCCTCAACCAATTGCTGGGGGGTACCTGCTATGACTATCACATCAGAATTCCTGGGATCTAGGTTCTATTCAACACTTGGTAGAAAAGCACCCTGTATATTAGTGAGGCAAGATTTGGAGTTAATGACACACAATACTTCCCCTTAACAACCATCTCGTCACTACTGAGCATGATGTCTGCCTTGATGTCTGCAACTCTGTTGGAACATGTAACTTGTAGCTCCTGATATCAAGGAAGACCGTGCTGGACTTCTTGTATGATTCTCTCAGATTTCTCACCATCAATCCGGCTCTACAAGATTCTACCCCTAGAAATCTGCATTTTTTAAAGACCACATGTTTTACAAGTCATTTACAGCACTCTGATGGATAATAATTGTCCAGGTTTCCTTCCCATTTCTACATTTGGAAGTGAGATATATTTGTATTTTTGCCTCCCCAACACTCTTCTCCCAGACTTTTCATTTTGCTGCATACGCTGACTAGAATATATAGTTCACTAGAAGTTCACCAAAGATCCTCAGACAGCACCCTCCAAACCCATGACCACTTCCATCCAGAAGGACAAGGGCAGCAGAGACATGGGAACGCCACCACCTCCAAGTTCCCCTCCAAGCCACTCACCATCCTGACTTGGAAATATATTGCCGTTCCTTCATTGTGGCTGAGTCTAAATCCTGGAATTCCCTCCCTAATGGCATTGTGGTTCTACCTACAGCTGGTGGACTGCAGCAGTTCAAGAAGGCAGCTCACCACCACCTTCTCAAGGGCAACTAGGAATGGGCAATAAATGCTGGCCTGCCAGTGACACCCACATCCCACAAATGAATTAAAAAAAGGTTATCTTGCAGATTCATATCTATACCTTTTACTTTTTATCTGAAATTGATTGAAGTCTTGAATTGTATGAAAAAGTCTTTTCTCATCACATTTTCTAACCTTATAAATCACTTTAAATCTGTCCCTTTATGAATGGGAACAGTTTTCCCCATCCACAGCATCCAGAGTGCTCATGATTTTGAGAACTTCTATCAGGTCCCTTCTTAGCCTCCTACTCTCCAAGGAGAACAGTCTTAATCTCCCCATTTTATCCTCATAACAGAAGTTTTTCAGCACTGGAACCATTTTTAGAAATCTCTTCTGCACTCTCTCCAATGCATTCAACATTGTATGGTGCCAAGAACTGCACGCAACCCTCAAGGTGAGGTCTAACAAGTGTCTTGTGTAAGTTCAGCATAACCCCCTTGCTATTGTACTCTATGGCCCCATAATAAAGCTCAGAACATTGTACGCTTTGTTAACTGCTTTTTCCACTTGTCCTGCTACCTTCAGTGATCTTTGCACCAATGCAAACAGGATCTCTACTTCCCACTCCTAATGATAGACTTTTTTGTATTGTCTGTTCATATCCTTCCTACCAAATGCATCACCTCCCACTTCTTCACATTGAACATCACCTACTACCTAATTGCCCACTCCACTAACATGTCTATGGTCTTTTAGAGTTCAGCACTGTTCTCCTCACAGTTTACAATGTTTCCAACATTTGTATCATTTGCAAACTCTTTAATTATCCGCTGCATACTAAGATCTAGATCATCAGGAAAAGCAAGATATCAGTAATAGCATTCCCATTAATTTTATTCTGAGGTCCTTGTGCAGCAGTATCTTCTGGAACTGGAGGTTAATGCTGTAATAATATCGGTACACTGATCACCATGCACAGATCCTCAGAGTAGCTACGCATGCAACCAGCTGCACAGCTCAGAAGGAAGATTGTTCAGAACTGACCCCTGGGGAACTCCACTGCCTTCCTTCAGCCTGAGAAATACCCACTGACCATTACTCTCTGCTTCCTATTATTCAGCCAATTTTGTATCCACGTCTCTACTGTCCTTTTTATTCAATGAACTATAAACTTTCTTTTAAGCCTGTTGTGTGGCATATATGCATGCCTTTTGAAAGTCCATGTACATAACATCAACAGCATTACCTTTATTGACTCTTTCTGTTACGTCTTCAAAAAGCTCCAGCAGTTAATTAAACATGATTTCCTCTTCAGAAATCCCTGGGAGATCATCCTAAATAACCCAAATTTTTCCCCATGACTGCTAACTCTATCCTGAGCAATTGTTTTGAGAAGTTTCCCCACTACTGAAGTTAAACTGACTGGTCTGTAATTGCTGGGCTTTTCCTTACAGCCTCTGAACATGAGCATAATATCTGCAATTCTCCAATGCTCTCCCGCTGAGTCTAGGGAAGGCTGAAAGATTATAGCCACAGCTCCTGCAATTTCCACTCTCGCTTTCTTCACAATCCTTGGATCATTTGATCCAGTCTTGCGCCTTGTCAATACTGATAGCCCATCCAACACTTTCTCCTTATCAATTTTGAAACCAAGAGTTTCCTCCTCTGTCACCATAGACCAGGTAGCATCTATTTCCTTGTTAAAGATTGATACAAGGCATTATTTAACACCTCAGCCATGCCTTTTGGTGTAAATCCTCTTTATTTGTTTCTAGTTGGTCCTACTCCTCCTTTTATTGGTGTGTCTAATAGAACACTTTGGGATTCCTTTTTATGTTGGCCATTAGTATTTTCTCATAATGCTTCTATGCATCTCTATTATGCTTGATCACCTCGTCCCTGAAGCTCCTGTGTTTTTCTCTTGGCTCACAATTCTACTTTCTGCCTGATGGTTGTCATAACCACACTTTTTCTTCTTTATTTTAGTTTCTGTCTTCTTTTCATTCCAGGAACTCTCGATTTGTCTGCCCTTCCTTGCTTTTTTGAATAAGTAAAATTAAAGTCACCATAGTTTTATCAAACTGTAGGGCTGCTCTCTCATTAGAGAGATGACTGGCAGTGATTAACCTAAAGGTCACCATGCCTAAGACAAGGGGAGAGGTAGAGAAGAAGAGGTAGCCTCAGCGAGTGTCGGAATTGAACCCACACTGTCAGTGTCACTTTGCATCACAACCCAGCCATCCAGCCAACTAAGCTAAACAACCTGAAGCAACTCCCCTTTGGAGATAGCCCATTGTTCAGCTGCAGACTTTCAGTCTTTTTGATTCCCTCAACACTTGCTTCAGACCCAATCTAGCAGCTATGTTCTTTAGGACTTGATGAGTTGGGTCAGTAGCTGTGCTGTTGAGCCATTCTTGATAACAAATTATCCTCCCAGAGTACTTTCTATACCTTGCAACCCTCCGTGCTCCCTTCAGGTTGTGTTCACTATGGGTGAGTACTGATTCATCAGCCAATTGGGGTGGTGTGGTACATGGCAATCAGCAGGCGGTTTCCTTGTCCATTATTCACTTGGTGTGTCGAGACTTCACAGAGTCCAGAGTCAATGTTGAGGGCTGTTTGGACAACTTCATTGCAACTGTGTTGCCAACTTTGCTAAATCTGTCCTGCCAGAGGGATAGGGCATATCCAGGGATGATAATGGTGGTGTCTGGGACATTTTCTGTCAGGTATGATTTCCCGAGTATGACCATGTCAGGTTATTGTGTGACTAGATGTTAGTAATGTGGACTTATCAAGGTCGACAGGGCCAAGTGGCCATTGTTGTTTGTCAAATGAACATATTTGTGGCTTGAGTGATGGAATGAAGGTCTGAATGCAATCCTGCAGGTACTTGGATCTCCATAGCAGTTGTCATGCAGTCCATAGAGGCAGCCAGTTTCACATCGCTGAACGTCAGAAAGAAGTTAGGCAGACTCCACTGACTCTAGTCTGCCAAGGATCTCTGGCACTTCTGCCAGACATTCCTGTTCTTGTCTGCTCATCTCTGTGCAGTCATTAATGGTCAAGTCAAGATGCACAACATCTGGACTGGCCACAGTAGGGGTCTGTTCTTCAGCGCTCGTCTGAGAGTCAGAAATCAAATTGTTTCTTTTCCGGCTGAGAGTCTACATCAATGCTGTGCTCACCAGAATGTGGCTCCCAGTCTAGAAAGGTTACGCACTGAGGTCAATGTCCCTGACGCACTAGAGGATGGGGAGGGAGGTCTTGGAAGTGCACCTTCTTAGGCTTGTGATGTTCCTCCTCAGAAGAGTGCTGGCAAAGACAGACCTGGGGGCTGAGCTCTTCTTCCTTTGCCTCTGGCTTTGAAGCAGGATTCACATGCCGTATAGAAAAACGCAAAGATTTCTTATTGTCATGAGCCAGCACCCTTACCCAACATTTTAAAGAATTGTTGCCGCTTGAGTGCAACTGGGAGAAGCGGATTGGAGGATTTCTCACCAAATGGCCGTAGGTATCCAATCTCCCCTTCAGTATAGGCAAACTCACTTCGTTCACCTGTCAGCTCTGCTGCACTCTGCACCTTGAAGAGGGTAAGGATCCTTATGCATGGGCACATTTGTGATGGTTGCGTATGTTCTCCTGCAGAAAGAGAGAAGCATTAAGAGACTTTAGTATGGGTACAAGAATATTTCGTATGCAGTGATAGATGCAGATAGTGATGTCAAAGCCCAGTGCTATGATTGTCTGTGTGCATTAAGAAGAACATGCTATGGGCAATTTAAGAAAGTTTTGTCTGGGGCTGGAGTTAATGCAAATATAAAACATTTTTTGATGTGTGTGTCTGAGATACCTATGAGGTGTTTATCCTGAAGTCATTTTTTGTGGTGGCATCCTTTTCTCATGCAAGCCTTTGATGAAAAGCGTCTTTTCCTAGTTTTGATGAAAGGTTTGCGAGCTGGTATTGTCGCTCATATTATGTTTTAAATGTGAATTCTTTCAGATGTGTGGGAGCCAATAGCACTGTGGTACAAATAGGGGTTGCTGGTAGCTGCAATGAAATGACAGACATTGATTGCACATGAGGGATCTGCTGGAGATGCCCAGAGCCCAATCTTGTGTTTGACAGTCCTCTACAGTAACAAGTTTACAATGCCAAGTCACAGTCATAAGGACAGAAGGCATTAAGTAGACTGTAGTATCTAACCTGGTGTAGCACAACAGCTCATTTATCCTAGACAACAAGGTGCAGGGCTGGATGAACACAACAGGCCAAGCAGCATCATAGGAGCAGAGAGGCTGACGTTTCGGGCCTAGACCCTTCATCAGAAAAGGGGGAGGGGAAGGGGGTTTTGAAATAAATAGGGAGAGAGTGGGAGGCGGATAGAAGAGGGATAGAGGAGAGGATAGGTGGAGAGGAAACAAACAGGTCGAAGAGGCGGGGATGGAGCCAGTAAAGGTGAGTGTAGGTAGGGAGTTAGGAAGGGGATAGGTCAGTCCAGGGAGGACGGACAGGTCCGATGCTGCTTGGCCTGCTGTGTTCATCCAGCCCTGCACCTTGTTGTCTCGGATTCTCCAGCATCTGCAGTTCCTACTATCTCTAGCTCATTTATCCTGTTGGATAAAGGGAGACAAGGTGTCTTGCACTGCCCACTAGTGCTAACCTTTGCAGCCACTTCTGTACAGTGGCCTTGGTCAGTTGGAATGGCTGCTTATTGTCATCCCTTGGGAAAAGCACTTCCTTTTTCACCTGGACAGCCTCAGAAAACCTCTACAAATGTATTGCTGAGCCATGATACCAGGGGCAGATGCAGGGCTGGCTGGATTGGTGAACAGAGGTTGAGTAATGCTTCTCGGTTGTAGAGAGTGAAACGCTGTCTGGGTGTCATTCAAATATGGTGACTGGAATTTGGGGCCCAGAATGTCCTAGCAGGGGACAGTACATCCTGCCTGCCTGTCCATAAAACTTAGCCTTGCACCTGTACATCAATATGTACAAAGCTGAGAAGAACATAACCATGCAAGAAAACCTGCCCTGCTCCCGATTGGAAGTACCTCCTGCTTTTAGACCTGCCTTTGCACTTAGTCTCAAAATAAAACAAGATTCCGCTCTTTAGTCTGAATCAGACAAGGCTTGTTTGATGTCAGCTATTATGAGCTGATTAATGAACTAAAAGGTGCGACTGACTGAAACCTATTGCGCTGCAAATTATTGATAAATTCATCCTTATAATAGCCCTGGGCAATCAGAGTTCCAGGGCAGATTGCAGTTTTAAAAAAAGGTCGGTTTGACACTTTTATTATGCAATGTTGGAATATTCATGCAATTAAATAATTGCAATTCATGCAATGAATTCCAGCTGCAACCAGAGACAATCTGAGCAACAGTATGTCTGCCAACATAAGGACATGAAAGACAATGTTTTTACATACTGAGTGGTTTGTGTGTGGAATGAACTTCCAGAGGAAGTGGTAGATGCAGGTACAGTTACAATATTTAAAGGGATTTGGACAGGTACATGAATAGGAAATGTTTGGAGGGATATGGGCCAAGCACAGCCAGGTGGCACTAGTTTAGTTTGGGCTTATGGTCGGCATGGACTGGTTGGACCAAAGAGTCTTTTCTGTGCTGTATGACCTCTGTGTACAAAATACTTCATTCAATCCTCATGCATCCTCTGTTCCTTGAACTACACACCAATATAATAATTTAGATTGTAATATAAAATTAAATATGTATATACATACACATTATAACATCAAAAATAGCAGAGATGATGGTATGATTTTGAGGATTGCAATGTTTAAGTATCACTAAACTATGTACTGGTCAATGTGTGAAA
Source organism: Rhincodon typus (assembly GCF_021869965.1). Taxonomy (NCBI): domain Eukaryota; kingdom Metazoa; phylum Chordata; class Chondrichthyes; order Orectolobiformes; family Rhincodontidae; genus Rhincodon; species Rhincodon typus. Next base: position 17,551,581 of record NC_063346.1, read on the forward strand.
TCTGCTTTGGCATGAGCAGGTAGATTTGCCTGTCATGGGCTTGGTGGTTTAGTCTAACAACACTGCTTTAGGCTATGCATTACCCATCAGAATACAGATAGTGTCCGGTATTACATAACATGTGCACTCAATAGCTTCAAAGATATAATTGCATTGGTCTCTCCTTTGATATTCAGGAAACCTACAAAGCAAAAAATGGAGAATGGAAAATGGGAGAATTTCCAGGTTGTTCTCCACAACAATTAGGCCTGCTTGTAAAATTACATTCACAGAAATTACACAAGTCAAAGCCATGTGTTCCTGCAATTTATTAGTAGATCATTAACCATGGAAAAAGAACTGGCACCCTCCCATTTATGATTAAATATGTAATTTGAAACCAATGTTTTCTGCTAATGTTTATATACATGAGCATGATGCTTAGAAATACTTCACTGTACATGCACCATGGGCTAGTTATGAACAGCTAGAATCTCTTGCAAGCCAATTTCCATTGTTACATACAAGGGATGAAACTCTGAATCACCCTTTATTGACTAGTTTCTACTTGGCTTTTGACTTTATCTTTCTCCTTAAATTTTCATTCCCTTCACAGCTTACACATGGTGTACAGTTCCACATGTGCTGGCTGTCTTTAAGTGGTCTACATCCAAGTAGCCATAGTTCAACAGTGTGTCTGTCTGTGGGGGTGGAGACCTCAAAGCTGAGTCTGATTCTGCCCTCAACCACGTAGGCACATTTTCTGACAGTAGTCAATAGACTGCAACCAGAAGAGGGAAAATCTGGTTCTTTTTCCCACTTTCCTCGCCCAAGAACACTGATGCCAATAACAGTACTCAGCTGTTAGGGCCTCCAGCTGTACTGCTTACTGTTATTTGTTCTTAGCAACTAAACAGTAACAAATGGAAAAAGAAATAATACATATTTACACATATATAGTACATTCCAAAACTATGGACATCCTAAAGGACTTAACAGGCAACGAAATAGTTTTGAACTGTAGTCGCTGTTGTGTTGTAGAAATCACAGCTGCCGATTTGTGTACAGCATGATCCCACAAATGGCAAGGCAGTAAAGCCTGTATAATCTGCTTTAGTGATGTTTATTGTCGGACAATTATTGGTCAGGAAAGCATAACGCTTTGCTCTTCTTTTGAAATAATGTGTTTGGATCCTTAACATCCACATGAGCAGGTAGAAGGCACCTCAACTTAACATCTTATGTGAAAGATGTTGGATGAGTCCCAATGATAATTTATATTTTCAAAGAGTTTTGGTTTTCCAAACTAACTCACAACGGTTTTAAAATTTAATAAATGAAAAATGTCTATTTCTTATTCTGAGTGTTTTTTTTCGGATAAAGGAACTTATTTATATGGCATGGTAGGAACTTATTAAAATTCCATTGCATATCTTTGTGTTTCAGAGAGTGAACTCATCTCAACTGCCTTGTAATGTATCACAGCTGCTGTTGCCTCAGCCATAAATTTCCATCATATATTCCACACTTCAATCAGGCAGCAAGCATTTTGCATTCTAGATACTGACAATTCCATGCATTTTTTATACCCTAACTTGTCTTAGTGCTTCAAGAATAAACATAGCTAGTAATAATTACCAACCTTAATTAGAAAACAAGATTTCCTAAAGTAGAAAGAAAATCAATTTCTCTGCACGATGAAAACCACTTTGCAGACAATGTTGCCTCTTCATACAATTACTTTTGTTCAAGATGTGTTAGAAAATTCATATGCATGAAGTAATGTCAATTTGACAAAAGGCTCCCATTTCCCCAGTGTGCTGTTTATTTTCAACAACTAAGTAACTAAGGGTGGCAAGCTGGGAACGGACTTATTCCAAAAATGTTTGACATGTTCATAACCATAGTTGAATCACTGAGGCAGGCTCATCTCCACACAAAGGATAGAGTTCAATCCAAATGAAATCATTCTTGCATACTTCCATCTGGCATCTCACTAAACAGATATGATAGGATTATCACAAAAATTTCCCTCTCTGTTTCTTTGCCAGGGAATATTGATAAACAGCATAGGGATATAATAAAAGAAGGAAGGTAATATTCTTGAGAATGTCAAGAGGGCACTGGGTACTTGAAATATTTAAGGTCATAAAGGAATGCAATTCAAGACCAGAATGGGCTAAGGTTGTTGACTTGCTCGCTGAGCTGACTTGTTCTCATTCAGACGTTTTGTCACCATGCTAGGTGATATCATCAATGGAGCCTGCAATGAAGTGATGTTGTTCTACTCCACTTGGAATTTATACTCTCTGGTCCATTATGGTGAGTAGTGTCATTTCCGGTTTTGATCTGCATGGATTTGCATATGGGGTCCAATTCTATATGTTTGTTGATTGCATTACAGGTTGAGAACCATGCCTCTAGGAATTCCAGTGTGTGTCTATGTTTAACTTGGGCTACTATGGTTACCTTGTCCCAGTTAAACTGATGGCCTTCATCGTCTGAGTGTACCAATACTAAGGAGAGTTCATCATGCCATTTTGCTGCTAGCTGATATCATGTATTCTGATGGCTAGTTTCCTCCCTATCTGTCTGATGTAATGTTTGTGGCAGTCAACTCAAGATTTCCTCAATACCCTCAAGAAATACATAAAAATCAGCTACGACGAGATTATGGTATCCTTTGATGTCACAGATTTATTCACATCAATCAACATCCCACGAGCCAAAGAAACAGTGGCCACATGACTAGAGAAAGCAGCAATGCAGACCAGCAGCTCCATCAGCAATGACAACATACTTAAACTACTAGACTTCTGCCTCACCACACACTTCGTCTTTAACGGTCAAGTATATAAACAGATCAACGGTACACCAATGGGGTCACCCATCTTAGGACTCATTGCAGAAGCAGTCATGCAAAGACTAGAAGACACCGCCGTCCCTTACATTCACTTAAACTGTGGATCTGGTATTATTGGAATTATTAAACACAACAAATTAGAAGAGAATCCACTATCTCATCAACAACATATTCACAGGGATTAAATTCACAAGAGAAGAAGAAAACAACAATCAACTTCTGTTTCTGGATGCTAAAGTTGAGCGTATGATCAACGAGGAGTTCCAAACCTCAGTATATAGAAAAGTAACCCACACTGATCAAATCCTCAACTTCCAAAGCAACCACCCCAACATCCACAAACAAAGTTGCATCAGGACACTATTTAAATGGGCCAGAACACACTACAGTACTCCGGAGCTATGCAGGAAAGAGGAAAAGCACCTATACAAAATCCTCGCTATAAACAGATATCCCCACAAGTTCATCCGCAGATGCCTACTAAACAGACAGCAACAGGAGGACACAGTATGCCCTAACGCACTGGCCACACTGCCCTACATCAAGAACATATTGGAACTGACAACAAGACTCCTAAGACCATTAGGAATCATGGTAACCCACATGCCCACAGCCACTCTATGACAAACACTCACAAGGTTTAAAGACCCCATTCCCACAACATGCAGAACTAATGTGGTTTATAAAATGCCATGCAATGACTGCCACAAACATTACATCAGATAGACAGGAAGGAAACTAGCCATCAGAATACATGAACATCAACTGGCAGCAATACAGCATGACGAACTCTCCTTAATATCAGCACACTCAGACAATGAAGACCATCAGTTTAACTTGGACAAGGTAACCATACTAGCTCAAGCCAAACATAGACACGCACGGGAATTCCTAGAGGCTTGTTTCCTTACCTTTAATGCAATCAGCAAACATATAGAATTGGACCCCATATACAAACCTATGCAGGTCAAAACCGGAAATGACACTACTCACCATAACGGATCAGATGGTATAAATTCCAAATGGAGTAGAACAACATTGCTTCATTGGAAGCTCCACTGATGATGTCCCCTGGCATGGTGACAAAACATATGAATGAGAGCAAGCTAGCTCGGCGAACAAGTTAACAGCCTCACCCACAACCCAAGCTACAGATCTTTGCCAAAACTTTAAACTAGAATGGGCTCAAAGCTTATTCGCTTGCAGTATACCTTGCCCATTGTGAGCTGTAGTCTTGCAGGCCCCAAAGGGATATTCTGGGCCTCTGTCTTCCTCTAGGGCCACTTCCATGTTCCCCTTCCATTAACCTTGTTGCCAGGCAAGGTAACCCAATACAAAAACATAAATAGTTGGAAAAACTCAGCAGGTCTGGCAGCATCTGTGGAGAGAAAGCAGAGAATCAAAGGTATTTTTGTGACATACAATGCAATGCAAACATTCTCGCTACATCCTGAGATCCACACTCATGGCTATGTGCTACCATAGGCACACTCTTGAACTCCATCTCCATCAGCAGCACCTCACACTATTTCAGAGATGCTCTGCCTACTCAGTTCCACTTCACTGTCTGGCTCGTTCGACATTCTAAGAAGAAACTTTTTAAATTTCCTTTCAGGCACGGTAACTCTGCTTTCTCTCCACAGATGCTGCCTGACCTGTTGTGTTCCTCCAGCTCTGCACTTTATTGATACTGACTCCAGCATCTGCACTTCTTGCTATCTCCAATATGTTTCTCAACCCCATTTTCCTGCCTTTTCCCCTTACCCCTGATCCCCTCCTCAATCAAGGACCTACCTATCGCTGTCTTAAATACACTCAATAACGTTGTCTGCACAGCTCTCTATTGCAATGAGTTTCACAGCTTAATAAGTTTCTTGCTGAAGACATTTCTCCTCATTTTCAGTTCTAAAGGCCATGTGCTCGGGTGCTAAACAATTTAATGATCCAAAAATGAACTGAATAAATAGGAAGGGCCTAGCTCAAATTTGGAACAATAAAAAATGTAATGCCTATGTGACAAATAAGAATAAATAGGAACAACACAGGCAACTGGAAACTAGATTCAAAAGGCTAAGCCAAAATTAAGACAATTAAGAAGGCTTTTTATCAACATTGACATTAAAAATGGATGGCTCCTATGAGCAACTGAAGAGGAAGGTGCAAGACCGTGATGGAGAAATAAGGAAAGGATCTGACCTTAGACAAATTACTTTATATATTTATTGGCATATCAGTAATGAAGATGAACGATAGATATAAAAGCAACACTGCAATAGTTGAAGAAGATCAATAAATCCTGACCAATATTTATCCCTCAGCCCATGTTAACAAAAGGAAAAACAGATTATCTGATCATATATCTCATTAATACCTGTAAATTCTTGTTATGAACAAGTTGGTTGCTGTGCTTCACAGTGGTCTTACTTCAAAATGATTTATTTGTTGTGAAATGCTTTGAGCAGAATTCACAAAATGCACTTTACTAATGCAACTTATTCACTTAATGATGTAGAACGCTAGTAATTTTGAACTTGTGCAAGCCAACAGGTATCAATTTTAGAATTTCCTGCATTTTGCGGTGCTGCTTTAGAGAATGGATCTGGAAGAACTGGAAACTCATAGTTTTCCTGGAATGTTTAAAAGGATGGTGGGCTACACATTAGAAAAGAATTTTGGAAAGTTGGACATTTTCTCATCAGAACTGTGAAAGTTGAGTGGTCTTTTAACGGGAGAGGTCTTCAAGGTTATAGGAATAACGACAGAATAACCAATCTTATATTGTTTTCATGGTCAGAGATAGATAATGAGAGGCACATACTTAACAAATGACCACAAAGGGTTAAAGATAAAATTTGGGAAAAGGAGTAGATTTTGGTTTTGGGCAAACCACTGCCTTACTCAGTTGAAAACCCTTATGCTTACCTTACTAGCAGCAGCCCACATATAAGTACCAAGAGGCTATCTTGGAATCACAGGGCAGAATTCTAACAGTCCCTGTAGGCCTGAGCATTTACATATGAACAAGGAACAAGAGTAAACTACTTTTATGAGCCTGCTCTGCCATTCGTCAAGATCATGGATGATCTAATTTTGACCTCAGCTCTACATACCTGCCTATCTCCAATAATCTTTTATCCCCTTGGTATCAAGAATCTATCTGTCTCTGCCTTAAAAATATTTCAAGATTCTGCATTTCAAGGGAATTCCAAAGTCTGACAACCCTCAAGAGAAAAAAAAGTCTGAGGATCCTAAAGGAAGTGAGGAATTGGTAAAGAAATGATGGATGCTCAACTATAATTTTCCATTGACTTTAATTTGCATCTGTAGTGAGCACTTTAACAATTTTTTGTTAATCTTGCCCAGAGACTGGAATCACTAAACGGGGTAGATCTGTGCCTCATCACTGATTAATTTATTGATTGGGCTTGTTTTTAGCTGGTGCTTAGCCCCCTGTTTTATACACTCAAGCAACGAAATGCCTGCTTCTGTCTATGTTTCTGCTTCACCAATATGACAGGTGCCCAATTCCAGCATTTGGTCATTGATGTTTAGGTGCCTGTTTTCTGCTTTTTTAAAGAGTGGAGCATTGAAATTCTAGGCCAAAGACTCATGGAGAAAACTTTTCAAGATCAGTTAAAAAAGAATGCTTGACTAGGATAAGATGGCCTGAGCGAGACTTTGGAAATGTCAACGATCTTGGTGCACCCTTTCAGAGTTTACCATTTAGACTACTTACTACAATCGTATCGCAAGACTTTTCAGACGCATTAGATTCCAAAATTCTTTTCAAGTCTGCTGAACATGTGGCTGTCATCAATTCAAATCACAAGAATCATACTCCTGAAAACTTTCGACAGTGTATGTTGGGAATGGAAAGTAACAGTAAATAAAACACACTGGGTCATATTTTCTCCTCTTTGGTGCTTTCAGTGAAAATGTAGACATAGATCATTATACCGTACTCAGGTCATTTGTCGACATGCAGCTGTGACCTGAAATTCCTTCCAAAAACTAGTAAAATGTCTGTTTTTGCTAACTAAAGCCTGATGAAGGTAATACGTGATAAATTCTTGCAGCATTCCATAGATACTGATACAGTATAATGAAGATGAGATATTTTAACCAAAGATTAGACTTCATTGAAAATCTTAAAATTGTTGCTTTAACAATTTGGAAAAATGGAAGCAGCGTAAAATTTTGGGCACATTAACTTGGGTATAGGAGCATTAGTCAGATATGGTACTGTGGGTATGCACGGTAAATATATCAATATCAGTTTGTCACTGCAGATATGTCACTTTGATATGTTACTATTGATATGTTGACAAAGGTTTGTCACTCCAGATATGTCACTATAGGTATGTCACTGCAGATATGTCTCTATAGATAAGTCACAGCAGGTATGTCACTGCAGGAACATCAGTGTATGTCACTGCAGGACAGTCTCTGCAGGAGTGTCAATGTAGGTATGTCATGTTGGGTATATCCTTGCAGGCTTTTCACTGAAGGCATGTCATTGTAGGTTTGTACTGCAGTTATGTCACTGTGGATATGTCACAGGGATATATCACCGCAGATTTGTCACTCTGATTTATCACTGTAGATAAATCACGACAAATATATCACCGGATACATGTCACTGCAGATATGTCACTGCCGATATATCAGTGTGAATATTTTGCTCTGGGGTTGTGTTTCTGGATATGTCCCGTGGCTGGATAACTTCAGGTATGTAACTGCAGTTTTGTTAGTGTGCCACAAAGGGAATACAAATCTAAGAGCACAAGAGAATGAAATAGCTGGAAGGCTCTGAATGGGTGTTGCAGAAAACCAGTCAAAATTAAGTGCTTTATTCGGATTAAGCTGTATAAGAAAATGTGGAGTATATCTGGACCCATGTGCAGCCACAAGGAAGTGGAGAAAAAGGCAAAAGGGTTATGAAAGATCAGGGCAGGGAGTCAAAGGACAGACAGGAGCTAAGGAAATTGGAAAATGATAGCAGAATGGAGAGAATTAGAGGGACTGGAGACAGCAAGCTGAGGCAGAAGTGCTACCATAGCAACAGCTGATGAGAACCCAAAAGAGTCTGATGAGGCTGTGGTAAATTATCCCTTTCCCACATTGAGTCAAGTGATTCATCTCATTGTGGTGGACAGAAAGAGAATAGGGCCCAGATTCCTGGACAGTCTTGTGATTGGTCCTCAACAGGGGAACATGAGAGCATGTAGTGTCCAATTTAATGTTTGTTTAGGTTAGGAGCAAATTTAGCTGTAGGTTAACAATTTTGGTATTGGAGATTGGTTATCTACCATTGGTTCAATGTCGGACATTAGCTATGAGGTGGAATGTTGTGAGGTGATTTGCATAGAGCCAAATACTGATCCCTGATCATTAGGGTGATAGAGAAATCTGGACCAATATTGTCCTGTGGGAGGACGGGTCTGTGTCAGGCATGGTAGTTTTTACAAGTTCTATGTGTTGGTCTTCAGGCAACTATTCTTAAAGTTAGATTGATGTGGTTTGCACAATTCCAACCAGTTTGTTCAGAAGGATCGCTTACAGAAGGTCTGACAGATTGACCCTTGTGTTGTATGTCATTTCAATGCTCTGTGAGTGATGCTGTCATTATTAGCTTAAGATAATTCCATTTTCAGCCATTTGTGATCAGAGGTATAGATAGAGTGGACAGCCAGAGACTTTTTCCTAGGGTGGAGGTAGCTATTATGAGGGGGCATAGTTTTAAAGTGAGTGGAGGTCGATATAGTGGAGATGTCAGAGGTAGATTCTTTACTCAGAGAGTGGTAGGGGCGCGGAATGCATTGCCGAAGAGGGTAGTGGAGTCGGCCTCATTAGGGGCATTTAAGCGGCTGTTAGATAGGCATATGGATGATAGTATAAGGTAGGGGTGGAGGTTAGATAGACCTTAGGTTTAGGGTAAAAGTTCGACACAACATTGTGGGCCGAAGGGCCTGTACTGTGCTGTACTGTTCTATGTTCTATGTTCTATGTTGTCTTTCGTAACAAGGAAGAAGAATTTGTGCTGCAATTGGCAAGATAACCAGACATATATGGACACAACATAATGTATAAATTGCTAAAGAATACAACTTGTAAATTGGAGATTCCTCAGTTCCACGTTGTTAAACATCTTGATTGACGGCATTACATTGTGGTCATCAATTGCTGGTGACCATGGCGATGACATTTGTCATATCGGAGCAAGCGGACCATGCGATAGTTGCCACATTCCTGTCTAAGATCCTGGGAAGAACCATATGCAATCTGTATGTTATTAGCACAGAAATTACGAACATACTTGCATACTTGCAAACAGAATCACAAATGTGCTTTCATAAAATTCTATCCAAGTCACGATGTTGTGTGAATGTGAGGTTTGCTCCTTCCCTTTTAGATTCATAAACTAAAATATGGTCCTGTCTCCTTTGGAAATATACACTGAAAATTGTCATTGACAAGTTGCCTTAGTGCTGAAAGTTAATATTCATCCGATGATAAAATATCTTTTGGTGAATTACCTCTGCATTGGGCTAGCTAAATTGAGACAACTTCATATCAGAAGCCATGAATGTTTGTGACCATTCAGTGAATATTACTGGTCAGTTATTAATGTTGCTTTTTCACAGATGAATTAATAAACTATTTGAAAATGCTCTAAAATTGAATCTCACTTCAAATGTCAGCGTTTCAATTATAATCGCTGAAGCAGAGACTTAATAAATAGAGACTTAATAAAAAGGTAAAACGAATTGTAAATGAGAACTTGAATCAGAAGCTACTGGATTCCAGCGGGTGCTGTTTCTTTATCAATCACAGAGCACAGGCTTTGCTTTGGAAGATTGATACTCCTACGATCAACAGAATTGCCATCCAGTCTGTAAGCTGTCTGCATACAAATAGGATGACCTAAAATTTGAAGCTCAGACTGTTCAATTGCTTAACTCCTAAAATGGATGCCTTATAAATCTTGGGTTTGCATGCTTTTCAGACTGGCTTTCTTTCACTCTGTGAGCCATTACAATTCTTGATGAATTATATATCGGAGTTGCTGGCCGAAGGAAGCTGACTGTCTCACAGTAGAGGAAGTGGGGAAAGAAAACAGCAGGAGCTTACTTGCATCCCAAATCAGCTGACCACAGAATATCACTGACAGCAATAACGTAGAATCCTATAGTTAAGACAACCAAATTTTCCTAGGTGAGACAGTTGAATGTGAAAAAGGAGAGTGGGGAAATGCAAACTGTTTAGGCAGAAGCAGGCAATATCTCATTCAGTTGAGCAAAAGTTTTGAAATCAAAGAATAGCAACAGTTATGTTGACAAAGCAACCTCTGCAAAAGGCTTCTGTAGCTTGCAATTTGGAAGACCTAAGTTTAATTTTCAATGGAGAATGAAACACATTATGCCAGCAATTATTTCTCAATATAAACCCAATATTGAGGATTATTCATAGTAATTGTTTGGATTATTTAACTTTGGAAAATATAGAAAGGTTTTATTATCTTTGTGCTCGTGTACCTGATTCAGACATCAGCTTAGAACTAGAACATAGAACATAGAAGATAGAACAGTATAGTTCAGTACAGGCCCTTCGGCCCACGATGTTGTGCTGACCTATTATTCTACTCTAAGGTCAAACTACCCTGCATAACCTACATTTTACTATCATCTATGTGCCTATCCAAGAGTTGCTTAAATGTCCCTAATGTATCTGACTCTACTACCACCGCTGGCAGCACATTCCACGCACCCACCACTCTCTAAAGAACCTACCTCTCACATCTCCCCTATACCTTCCTCCAATCACCTTAAAATTATGCCTCCTTGTAATAGTCATTTCTGCTCTGGGAAAAAGTCTCTGACTATCCACTCTTTCTATGCCTCTCATCATCTTGTACACCTCTATCAAGTCACCTCTCATCCTTCTTCACTCCAAAGAGAAAGGCCCTAGCTCCCTCAACCTTTCCTCATAAGACCTGCCCTCCAGTCCAGGCAGCATCCTGATAAATCTCCTCTGCACCCTCTCTAAAGCTTCCACATCCTTCCTATAATGAGGTGACCAGAACTGAACACAATATTCCAAGTGTGGTCTAACCAGTGTTTTATACAGCTGCAGCATAACCTCATGACTCTTAAACTCAATTCCCCTGCCAATGAAAGCCAACTCACCATACGCCTTCTTAACAACCCAATCAATTTGGATGGCAACTTTGAAGGACCTATGGATGTGGACCCCAAGATCCCCCTGTTCGTCCACACTGCCAAGAATCCTGCTATTAACCCTGCGTTCTGCATTCAAATTTGTCCTTCCAAAATTAATCACTTCACACTTTTCCGGGTTTAATTCCAACTGGCACTTCTTTGCCCAGTTCTGCATCCTGTCCATGTCCCATTGCAACCTACAACAGCCCTCCACGCTATCCACAACTCCACCAACCTTGTGTCATTGGCAAACTTACTAACCCACCCTTCCACTTCCTCATACAAGTCATTTATAAAGATCACGAAGAGCAGAGGTCTCAGAAAAGATCCCTGCGAAACCTCCGGTCACCGAGCTCCAGGCTGAATACTTTCCATCTACTACCACCCTCTGTCTTCTATTGGACAGCCAATTCTGTATCCAGTCAGCCAAATTTCCCTCAATCCCATGCCTCCTTACTTTCTGAATGAGCCTACCATGGGGGACATTATCAAGTGTCTTGCTAAAATCCATATATACCACATCCACTGCATCCACTTCATCAATGTGTTTTGTAACATCCTCAAAGAATTCAATAAGCCTTGTGAGGCATGACCTGCCCCTCACAAAGCCATGCTGACGATTTCTAATCAAATAAAGTTATGCTGACTATTTCTAATCGAAACTGGTAAGGTTTTCAAATCAACTGGTAGAGTTTCTTTGAACCATTTGTCAATTGAGCAGAATTGGAGATGAAATTGAGCAATTTCAAGAGACCCTGAAAGGTAGGTTTTAAATTTAAGTATGTGAGAAATCCAGGAAAGACTAGGCCTCTGCTGTCAAACTTATTTGGAATCCTCTAGCATGGATCACTGTGGGTAATCAGATGTGGAGTATATTCAAGACTAATCAAATGAATTTGGATCCTTGGGGAATCAAGGGCTGTTGGGATCCAGGATGAGGAATGAAGGTGAGGTTGGACATTATTTGTTATCTTGTTGAATGGCAGACAAGTTTTTGAACAAGTCTGTAGGAACAAAATAACATAGCACTTAATAGTAAATGAACTGAACTCCTGTTTTCAAAAACTTTTTAGCAATTAAATAAGCATTTTATATATATGAAATTGTATATCAGTATTTTTGTTAGTTTGGAATCAAAATTTAAAAATTTCTGGCAGATCAGCCGTTAAACACGAACCTTGTTGAAAGTGCAGTATGGAACTGGGCGAAAAATGTTTCGTAATTGTGGTGCTAGCTTTAACAAAAATATGTCCAATAGAGGGTTAATATGTCTTGTTTGTTGCACAAACATTGAAATAGCAATTATACACAATCTAAGAGCATCCCAATTGACTGATATGAAAAGCTGATACGTTTTTTTAGGAAGTGGTGCGATGTAAATGAGTTGCCTGTTAGGCAGCGAATGGAGTAGTTTGTGGCATCATATTGCTGACAGCTGAAGGCAAAAGATCTCCAGCCCTTATACCTTGTAGTAGTAGGCACAATGCTCAGATGAAGAAAACTCTCTTCTGCTAACACTGGTAACCCAACTTCCACTACAATGTTTGGCGCCATTGCTCTCCAAATGAAAATATGGCTTTACTTTGTTTAGTGCTGATTATATGCAAATGTCACACTGGTTATTGGAAGCAATTCAGCTAAGAGTATATAGGTTTTTGCATCTTGTTAATTGCAAATTACGGCTCAGAAACAGCCTTTTCAATCAAACTGATCTGTGCTAGATTTTGCACTCTAAGGAACTTATTGAACCCTCCCACATCAGCAAATCCTTCTGCTCATTTCTCCATCATGTACTTTTCAAACTTCTCCTTGCTATGTGGATCTGAGTTCCATCTTCTGACCACTCATTGGATAAAGACATTTGTTGTGAATAGCTTGTTGAATTTGTTAATGACTAATTTACATTTAGGAGTTCCAAGTATGGGCTCCCAACAAGAAATATCTTCTGCATATCTTCTCTGTCACAGATCACCAGAAGTTTTAAATGTTTCGATTAGATCACTCCACAACTTTTGGCTGTCAAGTAGAGATTGCCATAACAATCTACTAAGAGGTTATTAGTTCCAGAAAGACATATCTTCAGGTCCCAAGTCGAATGAGTCCTTACCTGTGAGTTTACTAGCGTGCTAAATGCTTTGTTCGCTTAATATTTATCATTCCCTTTGTGCTGCTGCTTTCTGCAGTGTTTCGCCATTTAAATAATATTCTGTTCTTTTTCCTCCCTTCCAAAATTAACAACTTCACATTTTTCCACATTAAACTCAATTGGCCAACTTATTGCCAATTTCCTTAACTATCAATATCTCTCTGAAAACTGTTTGTATCCCTCTCACAACCTGCCTTTCTACTTGTTTTGGGATCATTACAAATTTGGCTACAGTGCTTTTATGTCCTTCCTCCAAGTCATTAATGTATGTTGTAAACAGTTATAGCCCCAGCTTGATCCCTGTAGAACCTCACTCGTCACAGGTCACCATCCTGAAAAAGAACCCCTTATCTCCTCTTGGTATTTACTGCCCATAAGCCAATTCTCTATCCATAGCAATATGCAACCTCCAACACCATGGCCTCTTTTGACTTTACCTTTTATGAGGTTCCTTTTCGAACATCTTCTGGAAGTCCAAATACAATGCATCTACTAGACCTCCCCTCTCTACGCTGATTGAGACTCCCTCAAAAAACTGTAATAAATTAATCAGTCACTACCTCTTTTGCATGAAGCCATGCTGACTCTGCTTCATTAGATTATGATTTTCTGAATGATCTGTTATTACTTCCTTAATAATTGATTCTAATACTTTTCCAAAAAATAGATGTTAGGCTAATTGGCCTATAGCTACCTGCTTTTTGCCTCCCTCTTTTTTTGAATAGGGATATCACTTTGGCAGTTTTCCAATCCTCTGGTATTTCTCCAGAATCCAGGGATTTTCGGAAAACCACAAACAATACCTCCATTATCTCTTTCAGGATCCTAGGATGAAAGCCATCAGGGCAAGAGGACTTATCTGCCTTTAGCCACATTAGTTTGTCTAATATTACTTCTCTAGTAATTGTAATGGTACTTAATTCCTTCCCGTATTCAATTGACTGATTTTACTGTCACGTGAACCGAAATAACGTGAAAAACTTTGTTTACGAGCAATACAGCAAGCAAAGGATGTACAGATAAAAAAAAACCTAGAGGCATACAGCTAATATTGCAGGTTATATTATTTGAGGCTAGAATCTATTCAACAGTCTGATAATGGCCGGAAAAAAGCTGCTCCTGAACCTGTTTGTGCGTGTGTTCAGCCTTCTGTATCTTCTGCCTGTAGGAGATCATTACCAGGGTGCAATGGGTCTTTCATAATGTTGGCTGCCTTTCTGTGGCAGCAAGCCATGTAAATAGAGTCCATGGATGGAAGGTTGGCTTCCGTGATGGTCTGGCTGTGCACACCACCTTCTGCAGTTTCTTACGGTCCTAGGCAGAGTAGTTGGTGGCACGGTGGCTCAGTGTTTAGCACTGCTGCCTCACAGTGCCAGCAACCTGGGTTCGATTCCACCCTCGGGCGACTGTCTGTGTGGAGTTTGCACATTCTCCCCATGTCTGCGTGGGTTTCCTCCGGGTGCTCCAGTTTCTTCCCACAGTCCAAAGATGTGCAGGCTAGGTGGATTGGCCATGCTAAATTGCCCTTAGCGTTCAGGGATGTGTAGAGTAGGTGGGTTACAGAGGGATGGGTCTGAGTGGGATGCTCTGAGAGTTGGTGTGGACTCGTTGGGCCGAAGGGCCTGTTTCCACGCTGTAGGAATCTATAAAAGTTGCCATACCAGGCTGTTGTGCATCCCGACAGCATGCTTTCAATGATGCATCTGTAGAAGTTGGTGAGGGACCTTATGGGCATGTGAAATTTCCTGAGCTGTCTGAGGAAGAAGAGGCGTTGTTGTGCCTTCTTGACTGTCACATTTATGCGGGAACTCCAGGACAGGTCATCGGTTATCGTCACTCCGAGGGTTTGAGGGCGGCATGGTGGCTCAGTGGTTAGCACTGCTGACTCACAGCGCCAGGCACCCCGGTTCTATTCCACCCTTGGGTAACGGTCTATGTGGAGTTTGCACATTCTCCCTGTATCTGTATGGGTTTCCTCCGGGTGCTCCAGTTTCTTCCCACAGTCCAAAGATGTGCAGGCTAGGTGAATTGGCCATACTAAATTGCCCATAGTGTTTGCAGATGAGTTGATTGGGTGGACTACAGGGGTGTGGGTCTGGGTGGGATGCTCTGAGATTCGATGTGGATCTGTCGGGCCGAAGGGGCTGTTTCCACACTGTAGGAATTCTATAAAAAAAAACTTGATGTTCTCCATCCTCTCATCTTCAGTTCTGTTGATGTTGATGGGGGCATATTCTCCTCCTTTCTTTCTGAAGTCAGTTCTTTAGTTTTGTCAACGAGTATTAACAGAATGTTCGATGCATCTTCCACTGTAAAGACTGATGCAAAATATCTGTTTAACTCTTCTGCCATTTCCTTGCTCCCCAAAATCACTTGTCAGATTCATTTTCTAAGGAGCTTATGCTCACTTTGATCCCTCTCTTCCTTTTTATAAAAAAAACCCTTATTGTCAGTTTTTATATTCCTCATGAGTTTGTCCTCACAGTTTCTTCTCTCTGTCTTTATTATCTTTTTAGTCCTACTTTGCTGGAAGGAGCTGGTTGACATATTACAGCTGGATCAGTACAAATACAGCCAACAATATATTTGTAGAAAGTTTTAGTTTTCAAAACTGTGAACAAAGTACTGACTGATTTGATCAAAGTCACTGTGAAATCAGATTCTGTTCAGATACTGTAAACAATCGGCATTTAAGCCTCTAAGGAAAAAAACACATTCCATTCTCACTCCAAAATTCCCAAAGGTCTTCACATACAAGAAGACACATGTTCGCTGAATTATTCCTTATTTTCATTTGGAACTCGTACATGCTTCGATACTCATCTCGAATTGGCAGAGACAAGCAATGTGTTCAAGTAGCCTGTTCTGATCATTTACGTGCAATGATAACTCTCGTCACAGAAACTTACCAGACTGATGAACATTTCTAGCATTCTCTATTTTATTTTACATTTCCAACAACTGTGCTAGTTTGCCTTTGTGTTAAAATGGCTAGTTTGCTATTACAAAATTTTGTACTTTTACCTTCACTAGTGTGTCAAACATATGTTAAATTGGGAGAAACACAATGTGGGAGAAACTCAGTGGGTCTGGCAACATCTGTGGGGAAAGAAACAGAGTTGAGTTAATATTTCATATCCAGTACAGGTGGTTCTCCATTAACATGATCGCTGTGTTCTTGTGCAACCTAGCGCTATAGAAAATCGTGCTATAGAAAATCACATTATAGGGAAATTGCTATTGGAAATCATTATACTGTACAGTAGAAAGTTTGCATTATCCAAGCAGTGTCCACTATTCATCGATCGCATTACAGCCAATTTGCATTAATGAAACACATGTTATAGCAGAAAGACCTGTATGATTCTTTTTCAGAACTACCAGACTTGAAATGCTAACTCTGTTTCTTTCTCCACAGATGCTGCCAAACCTGCCACATTTCCCGAGCATTCTCTCTGTTTGTCACAGATTTCCAGCATCTGGAATATTTTGCTTTCATTTTAATGTTAAAATGGTTGCTAGTTACAAGGCTAAAAGAAATAGATCAATGTTCACAGACTCCTTGCAGGTTTAATGGCACCCTGAAATACATGTCCCAATAGTTGCATTTGCTGTCATCCATATATTCTAAGTGTGCGGATTCTTTAGAGGCATAATGGTGTATGTGCATGAGGGTAATCACTTTCTGCCTAATGATGGGTGTTGTGGGCAAAAAAAGTTTATTACATCTCTGCATCTATATGTAAGTTATAAGAATAGGTTCGACATTATAACAAAGACTATTGAGAGCATCTAAAAAAGTTTATCTCCCACAAGATCCTATTTTACTCTCCCACCAAGTCCTTATGACATCATCACCATGTGTGGTGCTTATTGCACTCAATTAAGTATTAACCCTATCAGTTCCTCCCAGGCCCACAAAAAACAAGTTGTTCTTGTCTTATATGGGTTGTGGAATTGCAGCTTCTAACCATGTAGGCTTAGGCTGCTGGCATCACAGATGTGGATGCCAACGGTCAAAGTGGATTCCAAGGTCTGACCACTCAAATTGTTAAGGTCTTATCATGGAGAAGTAAGATAGTAGCTGCCTGGATCGTGAATCTGCTGTCCTCTCTCCCAAAGTGCCAGTATTCGTGCTCCCACAGTTACACTGGATATTGCCTGCCACCTAGTCATAGCAGACTGGTGCCACCCAAAACAGTGTAGTTCAAAGCAGCTGCAGGGTGCCCTGCAAGGCCATTTGCAGTCTCCACCATTGAAATGAACATCATTTCACCACCCATGGTGCAGCCGCTGGGGTGAAACTACATACGAGCAGCAGATCAGGGAAAGACATTCGCAACATAATCATGAAGGAAATATATAATGGTCATTTGTTTAGTTTTATATGGAAAATGCAGCAGGACCTGGACAATATCCAGGCTTGATCTGAAAAGTTGCAAGTAACATTCAAGCCACACAAATCCCAGGCAATGACCATCTCCACCACAAGAGAATCTAACCGTCTCCCCTTGACATTCAATGGCGTTACCATCACTGACTTTCCAACATTACCGTTGACCATATACTGAACTGGACAAGCCATTAAAAATACAATGGCTACAAGGTATGGTATTGAGATTTTGCATGATGTTGGTGAGGCCTCTTCTGGAGTTTTGTGCCCAGTTCTGGTTGACCTGTGAGAGGAACGATATTATTAAGCTGGAGAAGGTTCAGAAGAGATTTAGCAGGATGTTGCCAGGAATGGAGGGTTTGAGTTATGAGGAGAGGCTGGATAGGCTGGTATGTTTTTCACTGGAGCCAAGGAGGTTGAGGGGTGACCTTGTAGAGGCTGATAAAATCATGAGGGGTATAGATAAGGTGAATGGCATATATCTATTCCTTATGGTGGGGGATTTCAAGACTATGGGCATATTTTTAAGGTGAGAGGAGAAAGGTTTAAAAGGGACATGAGGGGCAATTTTTTTTACACAGAGAGTGGTTCATCTGTGGAATGAACTTCCAAAGGAATGCGGGTCCAGTTACAATGTTCAGAAGACATTTGGACAGATACATGAATAAGAAATGTTTGGAAGGATATGGGCCAAGTGTAGACGGGTGGGACGAGTTTAGTTTGGAATTATGGTTGGTATGGACTGTTTGGACTGTTTCTGTGCTGTATGACTCTGACTCCATGACTCTATAACAACAGGTCAGAGGCTAGGTATACTGCATAAGTAACTCATCTTCTGATTCCCTTAAGTCTGTTCACCATCTATAAAGCACAAGTAAGGAATGTGATGGAATACTACCCATTGGATAAGTGCAGCTCCAACAACACTCAAGAAACTTGACACCATCCAGGAAAAAGTATCCTGTATGATTGGTACCACTTCCACAAGCACCCACTCCTTCATGCAGCAGTAACAGTGTGTCCCATCAACAAGATGCACTGCAGAAATTCACCAAATACGTATAGATAGCACCTTCCAAACCCAGGACCACTACCATCTAGAAGGACAAGGGCAGCAAATACATGGGAATAACACCATCTGCAATTTCCTCTGCAAGCCACTTACCATCCTGACTTGGGACTAAATTGTCATTCCTTCAGTGCTGCTGGGATCCTGGAATTCACTTCCTAATGGCAGTGGGGGTCTACCCACGATTCATGGACTGCAGTGTTTCAAGGAGGCAGATGACCATCACCTTTTCAAAGGTAACTAGAGACAGGCAATGAACACTGCCACAGCCAAATATGCCCACATCCCTCCAGTGAACAAAAAAAAATTGGTTGTTCAATTGGATGAAGTTGGCACAGACTAGTTTCTGAGTGGTTGATTGTATTTCTGCATTGAAACAAAGCAGGTGTGAAACTGTTGAACAATGGGACCTTTGGCATTGTTGTCAGGGTGACAAGCCATTTTGAAGGTAGCTATGCTGCCTGTCTATTGCCTTCCTTCATAAGCACTATTCCTCTTTTTATTTCTCTTCCTGAGGTATACGCTGAATCTGCGGTGGCCTCTCTTCCCTCTGACGCCAGGTTGTGGATTATGGCAGATGAATCATGGTAGCTACATTGATGAGAATTTGAAGTCTCTTCCATGGGAATTATGAAGATACTATGGCTTTAAGAGGTGTATTTTGTCCTTTTTTTTGTGAAGAAAGGTTGAGACAGAGGTACCGAGTGGTCTGCTGCAAGCGAATAAAGTAAACAGCTTGTGAGGCTTTGGTTTTGTTTTAAGTTGGAATACTAGAAGCAGCATGAAGGGGAGGGGGGGGGGGGGGGAGCAGAAGCTGCCACAGAACCAGGATTTTAGTTTAGTTTTCAGTAGCTGCTATACATCTCTCCCTGCTATGGCAAAATGCTTCAGCTCTCTCTCCCTCTCTCTCAGAGTTTGTTTTTGACATCCTTTCCTTCTGAACTGAAGAATCACATGTGAGATAATCTATTTTACTGAATTTGCCTTTGCAAAGGGTGTGTTTATGGGATGTTACTACCTTGGAACAGTTGCTGTTAAATAGTTAAATAATCCATTATTCTGTTAAGTTTTCCCAATAGAGTTGTTATTCTAATTCTTCTTTCTTTTGTTATATTTGCTGTGTATAAATAAAGTGTGTTTTGTATCAAGTCTGAGTTTGACCAAATGAATTGCGTCCAGAACACAACACCTTACACTTACCTTCTAAAAATAAGAAAAATTTGGGGCCTAGGCTGTCTTCTTAATATATTTTGAAGGGATTTGTCCTGGTCCATAACAGAATACAAGTGGCAAACTCATTACTGTAGCCTCAGAATCAATGATTTATTTTTTGTGACAAAGCAGCATTAATGGATATGGGAGTCACTGGATGGGCCATCATTTATTGCCCATTCCAGGGGCCAATAAGAGTTAACAACATCACTGTACATCTGAAGTCATGTATAGGCCAGACAAGGTAAAGGGGCAGATTTCCTACCTAAAAGGAATTTAGTGAATCAGATAGTGACACAAAAGCAGAAGTTGGTGTAAAAACTCAGCAGGTCTGGCAACACTGGTGGAAAGAAAGCAGAGTTAATGTTTTGTGCCCAGTGGTCCTTCTTCAGAATTAATTGCCACTAGGAGTAAACGATAGTTGGTAGAGATGGGGCCCAGAGAGAAAGAACAACAATTGAGCAGATAAAGGAATGGTTAAAGGTCAGCCAGTGAGAACCAATAGCTTTTAATGGGGACCATTAGTGGTTGACAATGGGTTGGTTATGGTGAAGCCCATGTGATGACAAAGCCTGGTGTTTGGGGTAAGGACATGTGAGAAAGTGCTCAGGCCTAAAATTATTGAACTCAATACTGAGTCCTTAAGGCTGCAAGGTCCTCAAATGATAAATGAGATGTTGATATTCCTGCTTTTGCTGATCTTTGCTGGAACAGTGCAGCAAATTCAAGACAGAGATATTGGCCAGGGAACACAGTTGTCATAGGTCATAGATCATCATTGTGTGTTGAAGTGGCAGGCAACAGGAAGCTCAGGGTTATTTTTGCAGACAGAAACTCACCACCTGTTATCTTATTCTAATGAGAGAGTGGGACTATAGCAACTTTACTTTTACCTGATGTCACACCCTGTCTATTTTGCTTTCTTCCAATCCATGCTTGGGACTCCCATGCTATTACCTTCACCAAGATGGCATTCAGCATGGGCCCCATTGGAATTGAGCATGAGCAAAGTTAAATGTCGTTTTGGCATCAAAATGGCATCTTGTATTGCCTAAACTATAATTGCCATGCAACTGAATTTTGTGGCCTGAAGGACTTCTTTGTACAGCTCTGGGAAGGAGGTAAAATTTTTCCTCAGATATTAATTGGCACAGCCCATGATAGTTAGGATCATACAATATCACAAGAAGGAAATGCTCCAGTGTTTATTTCTACTTCAATAGTTTCTTATAATAATTCTTAGTACTGACTTTCAATGGGCATGGTTGAAATATTTACTCTGCTTACTGATTGCAAAGTTTGTGTGCTTAACAATCTTGCACTGTGCCATTTGATCTCATACCTTGAGTTTTTTACAGACTGATCAGGGAGAATGTATAAGGCTTAGATTTCACATTAACACAATTTATTAAATATTAACACTAAATTCCCTGATAAATGGTCATAAAAGAAAGGGGCTCTTACTTATAATTGAATCTATCTTTTTCTTGTGTTCATATCCATATCCTCTCTATGCATCTTCCTGAGAGTACAAATTTCTTGTGTAGTCTTGATGTGGTTTCTTTCTGTGATCTTTATTGTCTGTTCTAACTCCATCCACACTGTAATTTATACTCAATGATACACAGCTTAGTGACATAATTGCAAGGTTACTTCACAGTCCTAATGCGTTTGCACAAATAATACAATGCAGGCAGTTGCAAATTAAGAATTTTGTTTTTTGCTCGTCCATGGATTTTGCAGTGAGTCATTTCACAGACCACAGGTTAACAGTCACCAAAAACGAAATAAGCCAAAAGAATTCTTGCTCCAAATGAGCTAATATTTGGCAGTAGTACATTATGTTAAAATCTCTTGAGATGAACTCAGAGATATGTCAATAAACCAAAATCAACAAAAAAATTCTCACTTAGGACATTAAAAGCTAAGCATCCTTGCAATCATGTAAAAGATCTGTTCCACTGCATTAGGTATGTGAGCCTTTACTTGAAATTGCTGGGAATGAAGAGATGAAGGAAATCTCTATTTCTGTTACTGGAAGGGATTGTGAGAAGATTTGGGGAATAACCGCGCTATGCCTAAGTACTATCCCGTTTGCTGGGGTCTTTTAAATTCCGGTTTTAGGGAACAGGGCATGATCATGAGCAAATTATCTGTATGTAACCACCCCACACCCACCCCCTGCCAACTACATCATTAACGTTTCTACATCAATGATGTAACTTGCAAACCTCCTGGACTTCCTTGTAGTGATTATTACCTGGTCAGCAAGGTGGATATCATAGAACATGAGTTTCCTAAATGGGGCTGTTAATATGGTCCAATCAGGGAGCTCTGGCTGACAGGTAACAACAGGAGTGTCAGACATCCTGACTTCCTTACAACTTAGAGCTGGCTCAGAGGGAGTTGGATCAGTGTCAAAGACTCTCCACAAGTAAATAAAGGATGGTTTGGTGATGGGATACCAGCTCTGTAGAGTTATTTCACTTGGAATTTCTTATTTTGTACGGCCCCATCTACTTCCATGAAGCCATTCCCAGTGAGATCATAGGAGATCCAAATCTTTGCTAAGAAAAGGGAATCAGTTATCGAGGGGATCAATTACTTTTCCAATAATTGCTGCACTTTGAGTAGCAACAGCGAAGAGGAGAATTTTCCGTTGACCTCTTTCTTATCAGGTCAGTGCAGTAATGTTTTGATATTCCATGTGGAAGTTTGATGTGGCTTCCGCTGAGTCACCCCTCACTCCCCTAACCATTTAAATAACCCACCTCTGAGTTTTGGGTCAGATCTCTGAATTGGAAGCACTCTGTTGGATATGTGGTACTGGTGGAATGAGACCTCGAGAATTTCAGGACTATTGAGCTTGTTACATAAATGCTCGGGGGTATAATTTCTATTCCACCAGTAAACTGGCCTGAAAAGTTATGACTAATGATGTTGTGAGTGAGTTAGGAACAGCATCTTGATGGCCTGTTCTAGAGATTATTATAGTAGTTGTAAAAATGGATCACCAACTTGCAATTTTCACCATCTGATTTTAACACCTGGCACCTTTCCTTAACAAAATTGTTTCAAAGAAGGAAAAATATTGAATTAAGATGGCTGCAATGGTCTCCTGATCCAGTTCATCCCAGCCTATGAAACCATCAATTATTAAAAATCAATCTGAGCCTATATAAGCATTGTTACAAGAAGACATTGAAACTCAGATCTGTACATCATAATGGGATGAAAGTCATCAGTAGATTATCCAGCTTCTTGAAACAACGAAGCCTGGCTTGGGTATACATAAGTGAATTGTACTTCAGGCAACAGCTTTCATGACAGTGGAGCGAATGATGGGTTCTTAATAGTAGACATGGAAAGTTTGCTTTATCTCTCCCTGTCTCTCGTAGCCACTTGAAAAACATTATTCATTGAAAAGCAAATCATAAAAACATCATCGAGAACTCAGATATCTACACACTTCACCACTGCTGAGGATACAGACATCAATTAAAAAATGTAGTTACAGATTAAAATGCAACAGCTCACTGATTCTAAGGAATTTTCAAATTGAGCAGTCTTGATCTTTCTTTCTATACTGCACCCTTTCTAAAACTTTACACCTATGTTCATATGTGTTTTGATGTCACACTATTATTTTCTTCACATTCAATTGGTAATAAAATTCTTCTTCCTTTCATTCAAGGAGATTTTGTAATTGGCTTCTTAATTTTGACTAACCCTATATTTAAATTGAAATGTGACACAGCTGCATGCTGAAAAGAATGTTTAAAATACTGATGTGGTCAACTGAGTTTGGGGAGGTGGGGAGGGATGCCAATTCATGCTTCCTTACCTAGTCCAAACAAGATCTTAACAGTGCATCCAGATTAGAGCACATTACAAATATGGAGAAACTCAGCAGGCCTGGCAACATCTGTGGAGAGAAAGCAGAGTTAATGTTTCAAGTCCGGTGGCCCTTCTTCTGAATGGATATTTGACCATATTAGCTGAGAGAAGCATCTTGTTTCGGGTGCTAAAACCACGTTGCTTGTCTTCTGCAGTTTTTTCTCACTTTAACCAATCATCTGCAAGTGAGTTGCGTCTGTTTCTTAGTTCTCAGTTTTGTGCATAATTTTTCCTTTTGATGCTGAATCATGCTTATTGCTTCTTACATTCTCAGATGCATTTTTATGGCATTTATCGCTGCAAGTGGCTAGATGAATTATGGAGAGACAAAATAAATAATCTAAATGAATCATCATAAAATGATTGCAAGGGTTGTTTGAGACAGGAGAAATCTCTTGCAAAAAGTGACTGTGGCTCCTTGAACAGGAACTAGCCAAGCAGATAGGAAGTAGCAACTTTTTGAACCACATGGAATTCAGAGAGAGAGGGATGTGGTGTCTGAAAGAGGAAGAGTGGACATTCACATTTGTGGATGCTAAAATGAAGTAAACTAGGAAAAGTACTCCAATCGGCATGGCAGAGCAACTTAAGAGATATAACAATAGGTATAATATTATAGGGGTCTGAGGTGTGGGCTGTGATGAACTTTGTGGCAGAATCAGACGAGAAGTCTGACGAGACCTAACATAAAGTTGTGAGCATCTCATGCTACCTTTTATGCTCCTGATGAGCAGTTAGGAAAGTTTCTTGTTTGGCAGCGATGAGTTACCTACTAAGCTGAATTATCGTTTTTTTTAAAACGTCATATTGAGGCCGCATCTTGCTTCACTAAAATTCAGCTTCCCACCTTACCAAACAAGGTAAACGTCAAGAAATCTCCACATGGAAACCAGAACAGGTACCTGGTGACTTCAGCTTGCCACTTGCTGGAGGACCCGCTACATTGTACTCTGACCGTCGATATCCTTGGGGACGCTCTACACGCCTCCCACATCCATGGACACTGGCATCCAATATTTGAAAGCCTGTAAGAATCCTCATGGTGAGTGGGGAAGACATTGCCAGCAATGGCGACAGTGGTGGGGAATGAGCCTTGGTGGGTGCTGGGAACAGTCGTAGAGATGGAGTGAGTATGTGGTATTGAAGAGATGTCTGAGTGGAGAAGGTCATTGTCTTTCTATCTATGTTCCTCAAGATGGCTGAGACTCGGACTAAGTTTTCGTAGCCTGGTGTTTTGCCCTCCAGCTGCTTGTCCTGTTGGAAATGGACATCCCACATCCGTGCAAGCCCAATCACGAGGATGTCATTCCCACACCCACTTGCAAGATGCTTCTGCATTTCAGCGCTGCACCTTGGGCTGCCCCATTGAATTACTGCAGCAGATGAAATGGATCAGGCGACATCTTTGGCCTGTTCATTTACTGTCATTGTGTTCATTCTCTCTGAGCCTACCTGGATTTACCACAGCATCCCTGCCTTGCACTGCTTAGCTGTGCTTTTTTGCGTTTTGACCATTGACCCACAGACACAGACTCCTATTACCTCTGTCTTGACTTGCAGACACAAAACCAGAAAGCTTGTCATGGTTGTCAGCAAGCCTCAGTCAGGTCAAAAGAGATCCCCCTTGGTCAGTTAATCTTGGCACAGTCAGTCATGGGCTCTGTTTGATACCAGTCCAGGGGCTTGGACATAGTTAGTCAGCTGCTCAAGGTTCTCAGAGTCAGGATGTTCTTCGCATAAAGGATGAGGAGCTGAATGTCAGACGGCCCATCTTGACTCGTTCTGCTGTAATGAGAAATGTTTTCTTCCTGGACTGAGAGAGAGGGGCAGGTATTATAGGGGATGAAAGTGGGCAGAACGGCTCAAGGTGGCTGGTGCAGCTGTCGGAAGTGAATAGGCAGCATGGAGGTCATGCAGAGATAGTGGGTCAGCGCTGGGGAACTGAGAGTGAGTAGGGATGATGTTGCAGATATTACTGAGAGTGGTAGAGCATGATCCTTGATGAGTGGTTGGAACAGTAGCAGAGATGGAGTGAGTGTGAGGCATTGGAGAGAAAATGCTGGCAGAGTGAAGAAAGCCGTTAGCCGTCTTCCTATATTGCCAGGCATTCCTCCTGATGGCCAAGACCACACTGACCCAGGTGGCAACCTTACACCAGGTTACCATGATGTGGCGTTGTGTCCTCCGCTACTGGTCCTGGGGAAAGTGGACATCCCTCGTCTGCACCACCTTGTCCACAAGGACCTCCAGATTCCTGCTCACAAAGAGGGGTGCCAATTACTCCCTGACTGCCTTGTCTGGGAAAAATATCAGGAATCATGGAGGGCAATCCAGACTGTTAGATGCATATTGGGCTTTTAAAGCTGGCACAAGTGCAAGGAATGCTGGTCTTTTTGATAATATCCAGTGAGTGGCGAGTTCTTCTGGAATGGCACGTGGTAAAACAGGGCTGCAATTGGATGAGAGAGATACCAATGAGAAACGACAGACACCTAATTCTTGTTACATTAAGGGTGATATTATAGAACTCACAGAGTCACACAGCACAGAAACAGACCCTTTAGTCCAACCAGTCCATGTTGAACACAATCCCAAACTAAACTAGCCCCACCTGCCTGCTCCTGGCCCATATCCCTCCATACCTTTCCTATTCACGTATCTATCTAAATGTCTTTTAAATGTTGTAATTGTACCCATGTCCATCACCTCCTCAGGAAGTTCATTCCACACACAAACCACGCTCTGTGTAAAAAACATGCCTCTGATGTCTTTTTTAAATCTTTCTCTTCTCCTTAAAAATGTATCCCCTAGTCCTGAAATCCCCCATCCTAGGGAAAAGGCAACTACCATTAACTCGATCTATACCTCTCATTATTTTATGAATTTCTATCAGGTCGCCTCTCAACCTCCTAAGCTCCAGTGAAAAAAGTCCCAGTCTATCCAGCCTTTCTTTATAACTCAAAGCTTCCACACCTGGCAAGATCCTGGTAAATCTCTTCTGAACCCTCTTGAGCTTGATAATATTCTTCCTATAACTGGGCGACAATAACTGGATATTATATTCTAGAAGAGGCCTCATCAATGTCCTGTACAATCTCAACATGACTTCCCAATTCCTATACTCAAACGACTGAGCAATGAAGGCAAGCGTGCCAAATGCATTTTTAACCACCCTGTCTATACGTGATGCAAACTTTAAAGAATTATGTACCTGTACCCCTAGGTCCCTCTGTTCTACAACACTACCCAAGGCTCTACCATTAACTGAATAAGCCCTACCCTTGTTTATTGTACTAAAATGCCATACCCTGCCTTTATCCAGATTGAATTCCATCTGACATTTTTCAGCTCATTGACCAAGATCCCTCTGTAATCTTAGAAAACCTACTTCACTGTCTGCTATGGTACCAATTTTACTGTCGTGCTTAATTTTACTAACCGTGCCTTCTATATTGTCATCTAAATCATTTATATAAATGACAAACAAAAGTGGACCCAGAACTGATCCCTGTTTGTTCCAGGGATTATCTGCATATCACCACTTAAAGCAGGTGATGGTAACATATGGAATTCAGTTGGCTAATACATTCGGTTTATAAGCAAGTAGGTCAGACAGGCCAAGACGATGTTGTACTTACAGCCATGGCTGGATATCCCCAAGTGCAGTGGGTCATTGACCCGTACTCATGTAGCTAGCAAGGCTCGCTCAATGCAGAGGCAACTTCATGACAGAAAGAGCTTGCACTCATTGAATATGCACCAGCATAAGCAGGCCATGTAGGTGTGTGCAAGGTTTTTGGGAAGCTGTTACAACATGTTAATCCTTAGGCAGTGCCCAAAGCCTCAGCTCTTTAGGCCATGTTCCGAGAAAGGTCTTTGGACTTGAAATGTTTACTCTGTTTTCTCTTCTCAGGTGCTGCCAAATCTATTGTGTTTCTCCTGCAATTATGTTTTGTTTTATTTAGGTCACATGAATGCTTTTGTGCCTGGATCCTGGGGTGGGTCAATGGGTATCCATTGAAAATGGTAACCCAACGCCAACTGGTGCAGGCATGATGGGTCGAATGGCCTACATCTGCACTGCAATAATTCTGTGGTTGCACAAATGAAGAAAAGACATAACCATTGCCACCTCATGAAAGAAGTCACTACTGGCCAGGCCACTGGCTTTTTGGAGATGAGGTTTAGACGCCCCCTCAAGGGTACCTCAAAACTTTGCTATCTTTGCCACCTTGAACAACTTGGTGCTCCAGAGGGAAGTGGTGTTGTAGCCAGAGAGCACACTGAGAGATCTATCTCCTTGGGATGGGCATGAGCAGCTTCAGCAGTTGCTGGCCAGAGGAGTTG
This sequence comes from Rhincodon typus, assembly GCF_021869965.1. NCBI lineage: Eukaryota > Metazoa > Chordata > Chondrichthyes > Orectolobiformes > Rhincodontidae > Rhincodon > Rhincodon typus. Next base: position 17,579,706 of record NC_063346.1, read on the forward strand.
GCACCACAAAGCCCAGGTCACCATGCAGAGATGGGTGTATCGAGGAGACTGGCAAATCTCTCATCAGCCCAATCATCAAATGAGTTCCACTGCAATGAACCACCTTTTGTTAAGTCCCCTTTTCTGTTTTATTCAACACCATGCTAACTCTACTGTTAGATGGTCTTTTTCCAGGTTGCCCTATTCCTTGTTGTTGTTCCATTTGCAACTTAAAGCTCACCATTACAATTGTTCTTGATTGCTTGCAGAAATTTTTCATTGTCAAAACTGGCTCCCTGTCTGTATGCAGCCGTCTTCTAGCATGACCAAGGACCGAGCTCAAAGCCTTGTGTTCAGCCAGCAGGTAGCTGGCTTCATTTGTTTTGGAACAAGAAAATCAATATCATCAATGCACTGGAGTAGAGCTGACAAGGATTGAGCGCAAAAATACTTACCAACATGAACTTATTCTTTTAAAATGAAAGAAAGTAAAGCCTTTTAATGTGCCAAATTTCACCAAAATGCTCATTCAGCAAAATGTTTTATTGACTCAGATTTAAGTTTAACATTGACACTAGTACACCCAGTTCCGTGGATATTCTTACCCACTGTCTCCTACCTCAGCATTAAGGCAACACTGTGATCAAGATGCAGACTTCCAGACATATCTAGCTGATAAAGGAAGGCTTTCATAAAGATGAAAGATGAACACCAAATGAATTTGTTAGTTCATGTTCATGTTCCAACATTTTCACTTTGAGGCACATGTACAATGACTCCAAAGTGAATTATAGCTGCATTAAGGACATTTAAAAGTGTTACAGAATTTATATTAAATGGAAGCAAGAAACAATTCTGACCTCATTTTTGAAAAATATGTTTCTTTAACAAACCACACATTTGTAATCTTATTTTCAAAAAAAAACACTTTTATTGGAAGAGAAGGATGGGGAACAAAGGGTAGATGTAATATGAGACATTGATAGCTTTAAAGGGATAGATTTTAACCTTCCTTGGCCAATGGGTATAAGTGCAGTGGAGGAATAGATGGCCTATGTCACAACATTCATATTTGTTATGATCTCATTTGGAGCCAAGTAAAGTGTCCCAGGCAGGCAATGGCCTAATCTGTAAGTAAGTAAGCCTGCTGTTGTTGTCACTGGTGTCATGACATGACTTTTACAAGGACTCAGTGGAGGCCTGTTAGGGTTTTAAAGCTGTCTGAGAAACATCGCAGGAAGCAGCAGAGCAGCCAAAGGAAATGAAGATGAATGATTTCAAAAGGAAATTGGATGGGCAATTGGAATGACCTAAAGTACAGGACAGAGAGGCAGAATGGGACTGATTAATCTGCTTTACAGTGAACCAGCATCAACTTGATGGGCTGAGTGGTCTCTTCCTGTGCCGTTACGACGTTGTGAGAAATTTTAACTGCAATTGTCCGATTTTGTTTAATATCATGTAGTTTCGTGTTCTTTTCAATAATAGGCATTATTTGCTATATTATTATCAGTTTTATTGGCAGCATTTTGTGATATCCATGACCAAAATATTTATTTAGTTGTATTAAACTGTCTTAAGTGAAAAAGAAGTGTGAAATATTCACTCCAAGATAATTGAACGTTAATCTGTAGCAGCTTCCTGTCAACTTACGCTACTGTCTCTCTCTCTCTCTCTTATACATACATGCTCTATATATAGCATATTAAAAATCTGGTCTATTGAACACACTTCTTGAAAATGCCACACTTACATCCTGAATATTTTCTTCAAGAAAACAGAACTCCGATGTAATGATAAAACCTTCTCTGACTCAATTCGGCATAACAGGAAGCCAGCTAGCTTTACAAAAATATGGTATCATATTAGCTTGTGATGCTTCCATGATTGTTGATCACAACATGGAATTTTATGCAGCTATTTGAGGGTCAGAGAATACCCTGGAGAGGTATTGGAGCACCTGAAGAATCTTGGGAAACCCCTGGGGATGATGCCAAATGCAACAATGGCATCCAAACAGGTTTCAGTGCAGTTACACTAACAAGTCGTTAGTGGCAGGAGACAAACAAGGAAATCTTTGGCACTTGTCATTCAAATGAGGAAACATATAAGAGCAGTCAGTGAGTAAGAATGGAAAGTTTTTTTTACCTTAACCTCAAATCAACAGCTTGGTTAGGCTTTGTTCGCTGATTGTAGTGAATCAGACACAGCAGGTCTGGGGCCTTTTCGGATTGTCTCTCAGAAAACTTTAGAATTAAGAAAATATCCCAAGCTTTGTCAATTTCATTTTAGAAAAATGTTGCTCTGTTTCTGGATATGAACTTCATTCTGCTGTGGCCTGTCTGTTGACTTTGTGTTTCACTGAATTAGTTATAAAAGTCCGGAATTCTATCAGTACTGTTTGGTTAGAAGATCAAACAATTTGTTGTCAAATTGATAAATAGTGTACTAAAGTTAATTTGCAGATCTGCTTCCCAGTGAAAAGCCAGAACACAATTTGGTGCAAAATCATTCAGGTCATGAAGACAGTTGGGAACCTAGGTACCTCACTGCAGATCAACAGAGGAACTATTCTAACACTGGGTTAATCCACGATGTTGGGACAGGCTGGGAATTCTCAGTGGAACAATGAATGCCTAAAATAGAAAATGTTCCATTGCACAGCTCCAATAATGTTGCTCGCCTCAATGGCCACAAAAAAAATCACCTAACTGGTGTTAAAATTGAATCAGAGATAGTAGGAACTGCAGATGCTGGAGAATCCGAGACAACAAGGTGCAGGGCTGGATGAACACAGCAGGCCAAGCAGCATCATAGGAGCAGAGAGGCTGACGTTTCGGGC
>NC_063346.1:17582926-17603444 GCF_021869965.1 Rhincodon typus
TGGTCCAGGTAAACTTAAGGTTGGGGTGGAAGGTGTTAGTGAAGTGTATGAACTGTTCGAGCTCCTCGTGGGAGCACGAGGCGGCGCCGATACAGTCATCAATGTAACGGGAGGACTATCTCTGATTCAAGAAAATATCTGGTTTGCCTGAATGAAGTTGTTTCTGAATGAGCTTTGAACTTATACAAAAAGAATTGTTTAAGATTAAAAACAAAAATTAATCCAGTGACAACAAGGTGCAGGGCTGGATGAACACAGCAGGCCAAGCAGCATCATAGGAGCAGAGAGGCTGACGTTTCGGGCCTAGACCCTTCATCAGAAAAGGGGGAGGGGAAGGGGGTTTTGAAATAAATAGGGAGAGAGTGGGAGGCGGATAGAAGAGGGATAGAGGAGAGGATAGGTGGAGAGGAAACAAACAGGTCGAAGAGGCGGGGATGGGGCCAGGAAAGGTGAGTGTAGGTAGTATCTGGTCCAGTATCTGTCCAGTATCTGGTGAATGAGATTGTGGCTGAGTGAACTAGTTACATATACATTGGAGAACTACTTCATAAGAAAGCCAAAGGACTCCCCTTGTAACTTATTTTATACAATTCACACACATTTAGTTTCAACTCCTATTGCCCAGATATTACAAACAATGCTTTCACACTGAAAAGTCTGCTCTTAATTATCCACAATGAGTCGGCAAATAAGGCGGGTTGCAAAACTGAACACTTCCTCATATTCAGTTGCTTTCAGATACGTAGTATTTGCGAGTGCCTGATAAGCTGGAAGCTGATTTGACTTTGCCATATATGGTAGTCAGTCCAAAGAACTTGTAGGGCAGGTAGGTGGATATCAGTGAAATCTGGAGACGTTGCAGAACTAACCACAGACTGCTGAAGTAGAGATGAATGAAGCAGAGGCGATGTCATTTCAATTGTCTGCCACAAAACACTAGTTGAAATCTTTATTCCTAATAAGGTAAAAATCATTTTTGTTCCAGGCGAATTCAGAGTACAAAATACAGCTGAAGTGTGATACAATAGCTTCTACAGACGAAACTTAGACTCTCACCAAAATATTTTGTCAATCAACATGCACAAAGTACCACAAGATCTCATTTACTGTTTACTACTAAAGAATGAACACATGACTTTGACCCGTTTTGTAATTTTTACTTGCATTTCTTGTTACATTGTTGCCTGAACAATGCAGTGCAACAGAGTTGATCGATGGCACAAAAAAACTTGATAGTTGATAAATTGGAGTTTCTTCATAACAAGATACCCAAACCTTTAAAACTTTAAACATTGGCGATAAGAAATGAAGCCTAAGTTATGTAAGGTAGGCCTTCGATTTGCAGAGTAAAGAGGAACTACAGAGGTCAAGTGCACGAAAGGAGTAAGGGAACTAATCACGAAAAATTGGAATTTTGAGTGTATGAACACATGAAAACAGAAAGACTTGCACTTCTATAGCACCTATCCTGACTGAAGAACTTCTCAAGCACACAGCCAACAAAGTCCTTTTGAAGTGTAGTTGCAATATAGGATAAGTGACATCTAAGATGCACAGAGCAAACTCCTACCAAAAGCATTGCAGTAGCAATCAGTTAACAGCCTTGTGGTATTATCACTAGATTATCAATTTAATAACCTATCTAATGTTGTAGGGACCTGTGTTCAAATCCTGCCATGGCAGCTGGTTCAAACTAAATCCTATAACAAATCTGGAGTTAAGAGTTTAATGTTGGCAATGAAACTGTCGTTGATTGTCAGGGAAAACCCATCTGGTTCACTAATATCCTTTAGGGAAGAAAACACTATCCTTACCTGGTCTCCATATCACTCTAAACCCACAGCAATGTGGTTAACTTTTAACTGCCCTTAGGGCAATCAGGGATGGACAATAAATGCTGTCTAGCCAGCGAGACCCACATCCCATGAATGGATAATATTAATAATTTATTTTAAATCTGTTTCTCTGGTTTTGATTGAAGGATAAACATTGACCAGGGCACCAGGGATAACTCAACTGCTCATAGACCCATAGAATTGTAAAGTCGTACAGCATGAAAACAGGCCCTTTGGTCCAACCAGTCCATGCCAAACATAATCCCAAACTAAACAAGTCCCACCTGTCTGTTCCTGGCCCATATCCCTCCAAACCTTTCCTATTAATGGACTTAACTAAGTGTCTTTTAACTGTTGTAATCTTTGAAAAATTGCTATGGTATCTTTTACTCTCATTTGAAAGGGCAGACTGGGCCTCAGTTGAGTGTCTCATCCAGTCTGCCCTTTTAAATGAGAGTAAAAGATACCATAGCAATTTTTCAAAGATTACAACATTTAAAGACAGCAGCTACAACAATGCAGCACTCTATCAGTATTGTACTTGAGCGTCAACCTTGATTTTTGTGCTCAAGTCGTGGAAATGCTACCAACCAGAGTTCCTGTTGACACTGTAGTAATGTTACTTCAAACTTCAATCTCAGCTGAAGTTGCAAAGTAACTCAACCTTGAAGAGTGGAACTCAACTTTGCCCAGGATTGTCGACACTCCAAAGTCGCCCTGGAAGTTTCATCAATTAAAGACTGATTTCCAGAACACTGTTGTGAATACCTGGGGAGAAAAATAAAAGTTGTAGGAACACCTTCTAAAAAAAAGTCAAAACATTTTTTCTAGAATTATTGAAGATAGGAAAGCAGGTTGTTGCTTGACTATCAGGTAAAATTCATCTGGGGGAGGGGGAGTGAATCCCAGTGACTAGGTTAGCAGTTGGTGAGAAAGAGGGAAAGGTGGTGGTTGCTGGTAAAATAAGTCTGGATGGCTCACAGCAGCATTTTCAAAGCTTTGGCCTGGAAATGGGGATCAGCTGCCCGACTCTAAGACTCAGGCAACCAGTTTGCATAATTAAATATCCTAAATAGAGCCATTTTACCAATCCCACCACCTTTATTGGTTGATTGGCCCTGACATGACAAATTCGGTGATGCCTGTGGTAAATCTGTCGAGTCGGTCCTTACTGCTGGTAAGCACAGACTCACTGCCTGCTTTTTGCCCTGATTCATGAGTCCTACAGCCTGTGATAAAGAGTTGCTTCTGTTTCTAGTTGGCAAGAGGTGGGCATGTTGGGTCAGCACTAATGGGGATGTTGAGGATGTGGCAGGGAACTGGAGATAGGAGAATATGTGACAAAACCTTCAGGAGTGCATCCAACCAGAGTTGGCAGCCCTAATGTTTAGGAACTTACTGATGAATTAAAAATTGCTGGTTGCCAATGTATCAATTGTCCATCAAACACTTCACATTCAACAATAGCGGTGCTGGGTGGACAGCAAACATGGAGAGAAAAAAAATCTGTAATCTGGGCACCCAGCATTGGTTTCAAAACACAGTTAAAACAATTCTGTCAGATTCTGAGCTTTCAGGATTATGGGACTTGCTTTAAAGGCATTCCGAGTTCCACAAGATTGGTGACAACACAACCCAGTTGAGAAAAGATGTCAATGCCCTGGAGTTTACCTTTTGACGATCACTATGTTTTGTGAAGCATTTCCTCAGAGATTAAATGGATTGAATATGGACTGCCCGAATTATTAACATTACGCTGTACAAAGACAACAGAACCGCTTAACTCACTCACTGCTCAGTTTAGCTACGTCACTCGTCCACCAATAATCTCTATCAATCAGGCCTCATATCCAATAACCATCTGCTTCAGCTCAACCTCAAATACTTAGAACTGTTGCAAACCTCACACTGACATTTCAATCCTTGAATGTGCTGCCAGCAATATGATCATGACACATCACCCAAACGACACTCATTAACGCTTTTCTCTCCCTCTAGCGGATCAAGCCAACCCATAACTGAAGACAGCTGGCAGTAACAGAATGGGAAAGGGACATTCTGACTCCCACACAGGAGACAGTACTGACCATTATCAGAAGGGTGATGGCTAAGTCTATGGCTGCTGACTGGTTTCAGTCTGTTGGTGGTGATGATATCCTCATCTCTAAGCGACCTCTCATGTTCCAATCCTACAATCACTTCTACTTTGCAACTTCACATTGTGTAAGGATGCACTGTTTACATTCTCTCGCTCCCCTCGCTACAGCCTTACCATTATCCCTTCTTCTTTTCAGATAGCCAAGGCGTACAACATGCACAGGAAGTAGCCAGGAAGATAATGATTTACGGAGATGCATCTTTGCTCAATATCACACTCACAAACATCAGCTTAGATACTGGTTCTGTGCCTGTCTTAGAAAATTGCCATAATGGCTTAAACAGAGAGGGTGCACACTGACTTGCATGATGTGCTGCCTGTGGAACAAGCTGTGGGTTAAGAGTGAGTGGAATCCCTGAACAATGGCAGAATTTATTGGGCTATCACCAACTGTGACAAGACAGACAGCTAACAACATATCACCATACAGTTTGGTAAACCTGTTTAGTAAACCTTCTGCAAAACTCCTAACCAGAGCAAAACGAACCAGTTAAAATACCTTTAATTTGAAAGGTATGAATGCATTTCAAAACCAAATCCAACATTATGGTTCCTGTAAAATTGCATACAAGTAAAGAACAACTTGTACTGCAGTTGCTGATATTTACTATAGTCTTCTGACAGTTTAACTTAGCAGCACTTAATCCTTCAAAGGCTCATCTTTGCATCCTTTTTCTGAATCCCAGTTGTGATCAAATGATTTAGCACAAACAAGAGATAGAACCCATGTCTTTTTACAATCTGTGGTTCAGCTTCGTTACCTTTACTTTGATTCTTTGGGGAAAATCAACAAACATTTTCATTAGATATAACAGTGCGGAGCTGGAGGAACACAGCAGGCCAGGCAGTATTAGAGGAGCAGGATAGTTGACGTTTCAGGTCGGGACCCTTGTTCAGGAATGGGCGGATTCGCAGTGGGTTTATAACTCAGTCAGAGAGAGTAAGAACTGTCAGTGCTAGAGTCAGAGATAACAGTATGGAGCTGGAGGAGCACAGCAGGCTAAGCAGCATCAGAGGAGCAGGAAAGTTGACGTTTCAGGTTCTGAAGAAGGGTCCCGACCTGAAACGTCAACTTTCCTGTCTTCTGATGCTGCCTGACCTGCTGCATTTCTCCAGCTCCACACTGTTATCTCTGACTCCAGCATTGGTAGTTCTTACTATCTCTGAAACATTTTCATTATCTTTTCTCCTATTTTAGTGCTCAATTCCTAATACGTATTTGCAAGGGAGAATGGATAGCCAGCTTTCAGCTCAAAGTACCTCAGTAGGATAATCCCAGGACAGCCTTCTGATTTCCTATCTCACTTTTCTGGGGACTGAGCTAATTTTCTCTGAGTAGGTTTGTTCAATGTACAGTCAAAAACTTAACCACATCCTACCATCTTGTGTGGCACATAAGCACGCAATATGATGTCACCATTGTGTTAGTGCCGTCCCGGGGCTCTTTTGCTAAGCAGTGATGGATAAGCTGATGCATTTGCAAAGTGATAGTGGGCCCAATTAAAAGGTTCTTTTAAGCAGCTTGCAGGTTCTCCCAGCTATTTCTGTAAGGCAACCTTTTAAATTGTTTGTTTTATTGCTATTCCTGATATATGCAAATTCTAATAAAGAAAAGATTTGCAAAAACGAAACCTGAAAGGACACGCTTTGACCTCAAAATAAGCATCTAGGCTGTGGTTTTATGATCTACATCACTGAATGTGGACACATACAAGGTGGTGGAGTGACTAATCACTGATGTCTGGAGCAGGAAAAGTAAAAATTGAGGGAAAATATTAAAGGGACAACATTTAATGAGTGATATTATTTTGACATTTTTACTTGCCAGACTAAGAACATCCCCTTATTCATTGTAGAGGTCGTCTGGGTGATATCTCAATGAGGACTACAGTACACATATTGACTTTGAAAAATATCCTTGACATTTCTCCTGTTTTTTTTCCAGAGTGTTTTTGTTTTTATTTGGGGGGTGATGGGCTTTGACAGCTGGGCCAGCATTTATTGCCCATCCCCAACTGCCCTTGAGAAAGTGATAGCGAGTAATAATAATGAAAGAGATTCAGCATTAACAACAGAACTCCATTGAATCAAAAGCTAATTTTACAAGACCCCAGCCCCAACAAGGGACCTTTAGATTGAAGTACTGATTATAAATTAGGAATACAGCCCTACAAGCTGAGAAAAAGGGAGTTTTACAAGATGGAAGCCCACCACCACAACCCTGTGTGTATGTTCAGTAATGCCATGTCAGCAGCACACAATATTGAAGTGACTTCCAGTTAGCACCTATTTCTAATAGGGATCTTTCATTACTACTGTGAATGCTAGGATAGCCTAACTTTCAGTGTTACCTGTAATGCTCCCCATACTTACATGATACTTACGTGATATTTTACATTAAGTAAAATGTCCCAAGGACTTCACAAGCGAGTTGGAGTTCAGTAAGGTTTTGGAGATTACCAAATGAAAACTTAAGGACAAAAGGCAGGGAAAATTGATGAGAGAGACTGAGGGAGATCTATGGTTTTGAGCTTACACTTTTGTTTCCTTATAAGGTTTGCTATTGCCTCACTTGCCAATAAGAAAAAGAGAGCTGATCAGCACAGACAGACCCAGTAGTTACTTACTGATTAGCAGCTACCTCTAGTGGCCTCAGATATAAATATATTTGGTCGTACATATTTCAGGTGCTACTTATTAAAAGCAAAAGTCACCTTGCACGTAGTTTCCTTCATGCTCAATGATCTGAACCTAAAATTCTGCCATTGGGCAATAATGGAGGAACAGTATACATTATTTTTACATACTGAAGTTACATACAAAATGTGCAAAGATGTCTTTGCGAAGTCATGAACTATGTGAGTTTGATTCACATTACTGCATAGCACTATTTGCTGCACGCAGCACAAAAACTGGTTTGGCATAAATATCTTCATAAAGAATCTCAAATCATTTTATTTTTTCTTTAATCTTGTGAAGGGTTGTCAGTATCACGAACAAAGTCAGCATTTGTTGCCAATCCCTAGCTGCCCCAAGACCAGTTAACACAATTGTGGGCATCTGGCATCAAAGATAAACCACATCAGGTAGGCTTGGCTGATTTTCTTCCCCGAAGGACATGAATGAATCAGATTTTTTTTGCAACAATCAATGATAATTGTCTTGGTTACCATTACCGAGATCAATCCAGATTGATGAATTAAATTTAAATTTAAAGTTTCGCCAGCTACTATGATTGGATTTAAACCTATGCCCTGAGAACAGTAGCTTGGTTTTCTGAATGTCTGGTGACATTACCACAGTGCCACCATCACCTCATCAAAATTAAAAATGGTAAAAGGTTAAAATGCTTACTGAGTACTCTAAAGGCACTCGGCATGCCACATTGGCATTCAGCATGCCATATCTGTGTCACATAAGGCAGTTAGTACTTGATCAGGCTAACATTGTGAGATAGGCTTCACCCATCAGGATAAAATTGACTATTCCTTGGAGGTCCTATCCAGTTTTTGAAAATGTATATTCAGGTCTTGTACATTGATTGTTCTAGTACTAAGTCCATGTAGCAAACAATAATGTGCATTTACTCTTAAGTTAAATGTGAAGTCTCACCAGTAACCATTATGTATCTTAGATGCAATGTAACTAGTTATTGAGTACAATGTAATCAAGTCAAGTCACCATAGACTTATCAGACCATAGGGCTGCTCTCTCATGAGAGAGATGACTGGTGGTGATTTAACCTGAGGACTACCATGCTTCACGCAAGGGGAGAGAGAGGTTGAGTTAGAGAAGTCATTCATGGCAACTTCTGCCAATGCCAGAATTGAACATATGCTGTTGGCATCGCACAGCTTTGCAAACCAACTGTCCAACCAACTGAGCTAAACTGACCCCAATGTAATAAACTATGGCTATTTATCAAGATAGAGCCCATCTTCTGCTGAAGACTTTCTATTGGTATCCAATTTTGACTGATACCAAAAGGAAGTATTGGTGGCAGTAATTCAGATAGACACACCACAATAATATAAAATAATCGCATCAGTAGGCACAGTCTGCAGAAAATCTACAGTTCTACGAAAGCCACAGATATCCAAAGAGAATAAAGAAGAAAAAAAAATCCAATCAGGAAATTGTGATTATATTTTAAAATACTCAACAGCTGAAGAGCACACAGAGTGAGTTAGCCTCTGAAAAGACATCAGCCAGCAGTTGAAAAAGCAGGAGTACTGATCTCAGTACTAATTCTGTCTCTGGAAGCTTAAAACAACCAGAAATAGTACAAGCATGAATAGCAAAGCCATGAATATTGAATATTTAACATGTTTCGCTTTAAATATTGCCATTATTTTCTTCAATTACTGTATGATGAAGATGAGTGTTAATAAAGGTCTATCATCAAGGAGTTTTTTTGTTGTAATGAAGATTATCCATTTCTATTTTCTTATTTGTATCAAAAACCATGAAGAAAAAAGGGGAGAATAGCACAAAGTTACAGTCTTTCCCTTATGTTAGGAGAAAAAAAAAACAGTATTTCTTCATTTTAACGCATTGTAATGATCACTAAACACCTAAAATCAATTTGTTTCAAAAGAAATAGGAGGATTATTCTGAAACACTTGGTAGTACTTCAACTTTGATTCACAGAAATGAAATATTCCAATTTCCACTGTTGCTGGGTAATTTTAAGCAATTTTAACAATGCTCTTATAATGTAACAACTTAGGACTTTAACTTCCCAGGCCAGTATTTTTCCCAAAATGTAAGAATTTTCACCGTTCCTCTAACGGACTCAACTTACTTCACGTGTTCAATGTCAGTCATTTCTTTTACCCGTATTTATGATTCAAAATTTTATCCTTGAAGCTATGGTATGGCTTTCCATGTTCACAAAGCCTTTTCAGCAGCTTTTACATCTAATGTTCTTTAGGGAAGGAAATCTGCCATCCGGTGCTGGTCTCTTTTACTCCCTAACCCCACCCCCACCATATCTTCTGCATATAAACTGACATTTTCCTAGCCTCCATCAGTTCTAACGAAAGGTCATTCGGCCCGGAACATTAACTCTGATTTCTCTCCACAGATGCTGCCAGGCCTGCTGTGCTTTTCCAGCAATATCTGTTCTTGTCCCAAACTAAATTAGTCCCACCTGCCTGCTCCTGGTCCATATTCCTCCAAACGTTTCCTATACATGTACTTATCTAAGTGTCTTTTAAATGCTGTAACTGTGCCCGCATCCACCACTTCCTCAGGAAGTTCATTCCAAACACAAACTACCTCCTGTGTAAAAAAATTTGCCCCTCATGTCCTTTTTAAATCTCTCTTCTCTCACCTTAAAAATATGCCCCCTAATGTTGAAATGCTCCATTCTAAAGGAAAGACAGCTACCATTAACCCTACCTATACCCCTCATGATTTTATAAACTTCCAAAAGGTCACCTCTCAACCTCCTACACCCCAGTGAAAACATCCCAGCCTATCCAGCCTTTCTTTATAATTCAAACCTTACATACTTGGCACCAGGCTGGTAAATCTCTTCTGAACCCTTTCTAGCTTAATAATATCCTTCTTATGACAGGGCAATCAGAACTGGACACAATACTCCAGAAGAATATTCCATGGTGACTTATTGGAACCTTCTTATAAGTATTCTTTTGTCATCTCTGTAATTGATTTAATTTTGTTATAGATCTGCAGCACAGGAAAAGGCCCTTTGGCCCATCATGTACATGTAGGTCAAAATCAACAATCTAACTGTTCTAATCCAAATTCTTGGCCCGTAGCCCTGTATGCCTTATGTGTAATTTCTTGTTAATAACTTCATTTCAAAATCAATAGGGAATTCTCAGTAGAAGCTCGCAACAAACCAGCCTTTAACGTATTTAAAGAAAAGTTTGTTTGCTTGTCTACTTTAACATGAATCATTATATAACAAAAGGGTCTATTTTAATTTGGAAATGAGTTTTCCTGTTTTTTGGCTGCTGTTGTTTTGGCCATAGGAAATGGTTGGAAACTGAGACAGGCCCTGACATAGGTAGTAACCCCTTATTAACATGTACAATAGTCACTTAAATATCGCCTGAGCCCAAAATGGCAATGAGGATCACTTTCCCTCTCCATTTACCTATCCACAATGAACCATACAGATATCTGCTTTTTTTAAACTTCATTATTACATGTAAGATATTACCTTCACATCAACACTTCCCACCCTGACAAAAAATAATTCATCATTCCTAATGACTCAGCAACCATTTTTTGCTATGATCTGAGCCATCAACAACAATCTGTGACTGTCCAATTGAGATTCATGTTTGAAGAGGGTCAATTGACCTCCACCATTTTCCTCCATCCTGTGAAAACACCTCACTTCCTTCTAATCTAGCCAAGTGTTAACATTGTTTTTGTTCGCACTTGACATATTAGGGAAAGCAGAACAGTTTGAATCACAGGCTGTCCTGGGACTTGAACCATTGACATTTATGAAGAGGCACTAAGTATTGCAGTCAACTAAACTGTGAGCCTTGCATTTCCTAATTCCTTTCAGTAATTAGCTTCCAGTAAGCTTAGGGAATTATTTTTTTTCTCACATGGGCCTCAATTGAACAGTTGTGTGAAAAAAAAATGACATTGATTTTCTCCTCTGCAGCTTGAGGATAAGTTTTCAAAAATGTTCAGTTCTGATTGGTCTAAAGATTGAAATCATATGCAGCAGGACATCTTGATATTCTTTCAAAGAAAGATTCAGAACCAAATCACAATTCATAGGAGCATAGGAACAGCAATAGTTTGTTTCAGCCATGGCCTATTCTGCCACTCTTGTAAATCATTTATGATTAGTCCATTTAAAGTGCATACTAACAGCATTTGTCATTATAAATTGGTTTGTAAATTAAGCAAGTTCCTTGCATAATGCTACCTCTATTTTAGTTTGAGCATGGTCACTGCACATGCTCAGCCTTTGCTCGTAAAGAAACAATTGCTTAGTTTGCTGACTGTTGTGACTTTCCCAATCGTTTCTGCTCACCACTTCCCTCTTCTGTCAATCCCACTCACTTCCCTGTCTTGAACGTTCCCACTCACAGCTTCCCTTTCTTGGAATATATGCTGCTCTCTGCTGGCTGCTCCTTCCCTGAACACATCCTCTGGGCAAGGTAATGAGAAGGGAGTGAGAGGAAGGGAGCCACTATGTTCATGATATTGTTAGGTTTATGTAGAACAGTTCATGAGTCTGCTGGGGTACACAGACCAGGAGCTTTATTGGAACACAGCTTACTAGTTTGGTATAACAAGGTGTAGTGCTGGATGAACACAGTAGGCCAAGCAGCATCTGAGGAGCAGGAAAGCTGACATTTTCAGGCCTAGACCCTTCTTCTTTTACATCATCCACGAGGCTGTGTGAATTTGACCTTCTCTTGGTTAACGAGGCAAGGCAAGTGACTAATGTGATATTAGGGGTAAACTTTGGATCTAGTGATCATAATTCTATTACTTTTAAAACAGTTATGGAAAATAATAAGCCTTCCAGAAAAGTGAAAATGTTTATTTGGAGTAAGGCAAATTTTAATGGTATGAGACAAGAACTTTCAAGAGTTGATTGAAGTAGACTGTTCGCAGATAAAGGGTATTTTGATAAGTGGGAGGCTTTCAGAAGAGTGATAATAAGAGTTCAGAGTCATTGTGTTCCCATTAGAGTGAAAGTTAAGGCTGGTCAGATTAGGGAACAATGGATGAATAAAGATATTGAGGCTGTAATCAACAATAAAAAAAATCATATAATAGATATAGACATCTGGGTTCAAATGAATCTCTTGAACAGTCTAAAGTGTGTAGAGTCATTCTTAAGAGCGAGATCAGAAAGGCAAAGAAGGAATACGAGATAGCATTGGCAGATAAGGTTAAGGATAATCCAAAGAGATTCTACAAGTTCATTAAGAGCAAAAGAGTGACGAGAGAGAGAGAGAGTTGGGCCCCTTAAAGATCAAAGAAGTCCTCTTTGTGTTGAACCTTAGCTGATGGGAGAGACATTAAATGAATATTTAATATTTTACTTGTTTCCAGGGAGCAGAGTCAGCGGGAGGAGCACACAGAGTGCTAACTGAAGCCAAACTGATGAAGTGATGTCACAGGAAAGCTGTGAACTGATTGGCTGGTAGGAAATCTGTCCTAAATGTTTGGAGAGACATGGGCCAAACGCAGGCAGGTGGGATTAGTTTAGTTTGGAATTATGGTCGGTGTGGACTGGTTGGACCGAAGGGTCTGTTTCTGTGCTGTATGACTCTATGACTCTAAATCACGTGATGCTGTGTCATTTCTTGTGATGATGTGCAATTAGAATTTCAAATTAATAGCCCGATACCTAATATAACACATTAACCAATGGAGGAGGAGAGCAGCTGTTGTTGGGAGGCAGGAGGGTCAGGAAAGGAAAGCAAATCTTGGTATTCCCTATGTAATGGTATTGTGAGAATGTCTTCAGTACGTGGAATGCAGTGGTTTGAGAAGGTGCCGAACCACCGGCCCTTCAAGGGTAACTGTAAATGAGGAATAAATGCTGGCATTACTGGTGGTGCCCATATCTGAGGAATGAATGATTTTTTAAAAAAATCACTATATTGCTTTTCCCATTTTGTTTCAGTTTCAACTACCCTTATCAATTCGCACTTGCCCATCTAGGGCCGTTCTGCTGACTTATCATTCTTGAATATCAATTGACACTTTAGTTGTGACAGCTCATGACATGATGATGGTTCTTTATAGCCAATCTTGTTTTGATGATATCTGCTGTGCTGTGTAATCATTGTTTGAAGCTCCACCTCATTAAGTTACAATCTCTCATTTCTTTTACTTTGCGTGCTCCATCTTTTACCACCACCTGTGCAATCTGATCCCATTTGCGCAGGTTACATAATTCATTCCCATTCACTAAAGTAGGGCAGTCTTAATCAAACAAAGTCAGATAATTTAACTTACTGCCGGGGTAAGTTAACATGCAGCACTTATGAAAAGTGCAATGTAGCTGCACAATAAAGTCATGTGATCATTAGTTTTTTTGTTTGTCTCAAGTTTGTTTCTTCCTCTTTATTCTTTGTTCAATTTACAATATTCAGAGGTTCCTTATTCATAATTAGTTTTAGTTAGGTATATTTTATTTGGGAGTGTACTGTGTCAAATTCTTTTCAGCGAGAATTTCACCCCTTGGCTTTCAAAACCTAAACCTATGGTGGGAAACATAATTTGCTTAGGTTAATGATCGAGTGAACATTTCCTGTTTCCTCTTGGCTAATGTTCAGAGCTGGGTAGCCTTATGTATTTTTAAGGAAATAATTGTTCAAGGGGATATGGGTGTCACTGACTAGATCAGCAGTTATTGCCCCTCCCTATTGCATGGAGGGCAATTAAAAGTCAACCACATCGCTGTGGGTCTGGATTCATATTTAGGCCAGACCAGATAAGGATGGCAGATTTCCTTCCCTAAAGCAACCAAATAAGTTTTTATGATAATTGACAATAGTTGCATAGTCACCACAAAGCCAGCTTTTTATTCCAAATTTCTATTGAATTCAAATTTTGCCAGCTGCCATAATGGGATTCACACCAATGCCACATAACATTGGCCTGGGGTTTTGGATTACTAGTCCAGGGACATTAGCACTAAGGCACGGCCTCCTTTAAGTGGTGATAATGTGAAGGAAGCTTTGCCATGTTTAGTTGAAGTGTTTACCATGAGATTTTTGGGTCCTGGTCCACCACAACTTGGAGCAACTTTTCTTATGCGACTGTCCACTCTTCACCTTGCAGAGTTCAAGTGGGCTCTTGAGCACTTTCCTCCAGGAGTCATTTGGCCTGAGTGGCAGAAGTACTTACCTCAGCTAGGACCTTTTGGGATACATGCTTTGGTGCCATACTTAAAGCCCAGCTGCACACTATTTCACACACTGCAAAGGAGGAACTTGCTCACAGCCTGTAGTACTCAGCCATTATGATGGGTCAGAGAGAAGAAATAGTCACTCCTCACTCCATGGGCAAGGAGCTAGCTGGGGTGGTGGAGAGGAGGGCTGTCTTTTCTCCTGCAGACAAACACAGAATGCCATGCCACCAGGCCAAGCCAGCTGGCCTGAAATGCCAGCGCAGGTCAGTGAGCTGGGATTGCTTGCTGTGTAGGAGCAAGGTCAATGAGCTCTGCCACTCTGCACAGGTGTCAACTTCTTCCCTCTGCTATGTCACACTGACAGGGCCACCTCGAGTTATAACTCTGCCATTGCACAGGCCTCTCAGCCAGTTTCATGGACTACAACTCTCACTATTTTATGCATCATGTCCACTTAATGCTTTACAACCGCTTCATCCACCCAAACTACTAACTCTTCCAGTTTTTTACACTTCCTACTCACACACTGGGGGCATTTTACTACATCTTCTGCTTCTGCATCACTACTAACTGCCTCCAACCACTTCCATCAAACACAATTCCTCCTGTTGTCTCACTGCAGGAAATATTGGTCCACCCCTCAGACTGATGTTTCCACAGAAGCATAACAGACACAGCTGTAATCTCTGGACTTGGGTGCATTTGATGTGAAGGATTGACGGTGGCCCAATCTCTGGACTTCAAGGGCATGGATTTCCGTAATCTGATAGGACCTGACTAACTGTGGCCTTTTTCATTGACTGGCATTGGACGAGTTCCTTGACTAACTGTGGCAGTATCCCTTTTGGCTTTCCATAGTTCCCCTCTATTCCATTAAGTACCTTTGATTTCCCCATGTGGCCATTTGTTTGAAGCATACGCAATGTGGCTGCCGTGTAACTTGCTGGCATATGCTACAAATGTGAAATTATTGTAGCTCAGTGCCGCACTGAAACAAGTCCATCCCTTGATTCAGAGATAGTAAGAACTGCTGATGCTGGTGTATGAGATAACACAGTGTGGAGCTGGAGGAACACAGCGGGCCAGGCAGCATCAGAGGAGCAGAGGATCTTTCTGAAGAAGGGTCCCGACCCGAAACGTCAGCTTTCCTGCTCCTCTGATGCTGCCTGGCCTGCTGTGCTCCTCCAGCTCCACACTGTGTTATCCATCTCTTGACTGACTGTTCAGTACTCCCCATAGTGACAAACCACCCGCATCTCCATCTGCGCTGAACAACAATACAAGCCACAGAGACTGGCATCCTCTAATTGAGCATTAAGGACCCTGTGTGCTAAGAAAGCAAGCTATGAGCTAGTTACTGCATCCTGTGCAGACATGTGTGATGTGTGCATACCCTGTGACCTGGCAGGTGCCTGCAAGTCATAGGTGTCCCTAAACTCTGAAATAAAGTGTTGAAGGGCTGAAGTGGTGTGTGATTTGATTTAGTAACAGACATGGTGATAATAGTGACTCCGGTGGTTTGCCAATGTCTATTTGAGTGGACGAAGGATTGAGGAGAATGTGTCTATGGAGCATGCAGGGAGGTTGTTGTAAAGAAGCAGCCAGCTGGTGGCTAGGCCAAGCATCCAGTGAGCTGCAGTTGCCAGGTACCTGCTCTAATTGACATATTATGGAACTTGTGTCATCACGTTTCATTGGAAAAGAGAAATGAATTGGATGTAAACATAAAAAGGACAGTTAGGGTATTAACGAGATGCAAATGCATGGAAATAATGCATGCGAGATTCTGAAGTCATCATTTAAGCCTCGCTGGGACAACTGCAAAGTATCTATGCCACAGTCAAGGTCTTATTTTCAACATTATTTTTCCACCTATCTTGGCCGTGCCTCGCTAAGAAAGGGAACATTTCACCAGTGATTTTTTTGTTTTGTTCCCCCACTGTTGCTGGGTCCAAATCCTGGGAGCTCATCCATACAGCAGTGTGGGTGTCCCTATATCACATGAACTAAGGGCTTCCAGTAGGTGACTCAACATCACATTCTCAAGGTCAATTAGGCATGGACAACAAATATTTGCTTTACCAAGAGGAGCTGACATCCTATGAATGAAGTGAAAGAACTCAGTAGATCAGTCATCATCTAGAGGGAGAAACAGACAAGTTAATCATAAGATTTTGTCCCTTCATCTTTATTTAACCAAGGACTTGATTTGCAACTTGTGCAGATGCTGAACTGTGATAATTAGCGCTGCTGTGGGATTTGGTAACTGGTTTTGTTGCTAATGGAATTTATCTTACATTGGCAACATTTTTATTGTTGTCATGTCAATTATTTGCCAAATCCTTATGACCATTTTCCATTGAAACTAATTACATTTGCCAAAAGATATCAAGGGATGAAGTGGGTTAATTTTTAGCTCAACTCTTTAGGCCAACAGGTAATTCAAATAAATATGAAAACTATGCATGAATATTTACATATGGGAATGTTCAAATATTCAAACCATATTGAAGAACAAATCCACTTAAAATTCTAAGATGTGATGGTGACATTCCTTCATTCATTCACCAGATGAGGGTGTTGCTGGCTAGGCAGCAATTCTCACCCATCCCAAATTGCCCAGAGGGCAGTTCAAAGTCAACCACATTGCTGTGGGTCTGGAGTCACATCTAGGCCAGACCAGGTAAGGATGGCAGCTTCCTTCCCTAAAGGGCATTAGTAAACCAGATGAGTTTTTCCTTTCCCCAACAATTGGCAATGGTCATCATTAGATTCTTAATTCCAGATATTTATTCAATTCAAATTCCACCGTCAGCTGTGGTGGGATTTGAACGCGGGTCCCAGGAACGTTATCTGGGTCTCTGGATTAACAGTCCAGCAATAATACCGCTAGGCCATTGCCTCCCCATTGTTATGAACCTGGCTAGGAGTCCCAAATGCTGAACCTTTATTCAGGATGTGACCCTTCAGCCTGAACATCAGGAGTGTCTTGATGCAATTCAGGAAAGTGTTCTATCAGCTCTTTAATTATTATAGCGTAGGTTCCCACTGTCATCTTCTGCACAGTGATTTGATTTTCCCTTATTTCCTTGCTGGGTAGCTGTTTTTAACCTTCAGAACTCCCGCATACTGTAAAATTTCCTTTAAGTTAATACCTCACACCAATTAAACCTCATTAATGAGATAAACTATTAACATTTTCAAGAGTAATAGCCCATTCTAGAGAGTGCACTGCAGACATCATAGTCAGGATATCACACTTCACGTATAAACCTAATAAATCACAACTGAACAGTCTTAACAATTGCATAGCTATTTCCTGTTATTCCTGGACCTGGTGAAAATCTGGAACAAAGCCAAGCAGCTGGCAATCCAAAGAAATTTCCAATAACAAGAATAGTTTGCCCCTAATTGACCACAGGATCTGCTTAAAGTGTTTCCCACTGGCAGTGGCTGATCAGTGGGTTTAAAAGGATCAGCAGGTTAAAATTATAACATCCCATATCAATGGCAAGCAATCTTGTCAAAGACGAAATAATAGTAAAAAGTTGTAAACACTACATGACAATGGAATTTTAAACAGTTAATTGAAATACAGTTTATTAATGAGATAAAATAAATCAGCTCCCCAGTGTTTTGCTTTGTTAAGACAATGGTTAGCTTGACCACGAGAACGAGGACACTATCAAGTTTGATTTGTTGAACTAGATGATGTCAGTCAGTGCTAAATAATTGGCCTCAACATGCCTTGGTCCGGAAAGGAAAAATTTAACAAGGGAATCTTGTGTTGACTCTTCCCCAGCAACGCCTCTATTGGAAATGCATGTCTGCCCAGCGAGAAGAAGATACAGCTCAGCTGTGATCCCCGTTTTTAGCAAAAGCCACTGTTTATGCATGTATGTGAATAATTGTCAGAAGGGGGGCAACTATTGCTACGGAAGTTATACTCTCTCAGGTCTTTAGGAGAGGGTGGAGTAAGGAGGGAAAAGAAATGAAAACTGCAAGGCAGACTGGTTGTTGCAAATTTCTTAAGTTTCATTTCCTTTTCATATCTAATGTGACCACAGTTTTGTGAAATAAAGAACCGATATGTGGCCCAGTCAGATTCAGACTGCAGAAACTAATTTATCCTCAAGGTAACAGCAAACACTGAAAGAACATGCTTTATGTACAGCAGCTATTAGTTTTGTGACACAAATTGCATGTGGTTCATCTTCCCCAAAACAAATCAAGTCACTTCATGACTTGTATGCCTTTAATTTTTCTGAGGTGTTTAATTTTTGTGAGAACAGTTGCTATGTCAGCTATTCTGAACAATTTTGAAAAATACTGCAAGTTAATAAGAATCAGCACAGTTCTTTGCCAATGACTTCATGCAATTTCTCCCAACTTTTTTATTAGGACAACGCCTGTATTCTGAATCATTTTAACTCATTTGTGAATCATAGTGTTATGCTTGTTTTGGCCTATCATGACCTATTTCACAGGGTTCCAGGACTTCTAATTGAAAACAGCAGGGTAAATTACCCTCCCCTGAAAAGCTATGAACAATAATACCACAGACCAACTCATCCTTTGTTTAATGTGCTGGATAAGCAGCTTCTAATAAACTCCATTGAAAAACCAAATGAATCCAGCCACCAAGTAATGACGAGCTGTCACTTATACTAAATAGTTGAATCTTTGCTTCACATAGAACAATATCTCTGAAAGAAATGGGTTGTGAGTAAATCTAGCAGTTTGTGTCTGACTGCTCCCTCTTATAGGGTGCAAGTGTTGGTCATAAACCAGCTGATTGCTGCCATGCTGTGGTATTGGTTGGTCACTTTGGTCCATCCCTCAGAGTTTATCACAAACCATCAGAGAAAGCTCACTGACTTTTTCTGGGACAAAGAGCAACACTGGGTTGCTGATGAGATACTGAGTCCCTTGCTTGAGGAGGGGAGTTATCAGATCAGTTGTGCTTTTAATGAATGGAAGTCCAGCCTCCGGGGGCTGAGTGGTCTGTTCCTACTCCTAATATGTATGTTTATATGTTCTTGCAGTCAGAAGCCTAAAATCAGAGCAAGAGATTCATGAAAGTGAAGGTAACTGCTGCCCTCAACTTCCACATACCATGACTCTTCCAGGCTCCTGCCGGTAACTGAGATAACATTCTCCAGTTCACCATCCATTGTTGTGTTTGTGGGCAGACAGAGGAGCTGTATGTAAGGAGGCAGGCCTTTTGTTATGCCTGGACTGAGAGAATCACATGGGAATGTGTTCATAGCTTTGCCAAGATCGTGGGCTTTCCAATGGTGCAGATGTCCATTAATCACTGATGCCTGGCTTTGAAAGTGCCACGTCCTAGTGCTGCCATGTACTAAAATCAATACCACTCAACCACTGTGCAGTCGATGTGTGGCCATGCCCAGCACATCATGCTGCTGAATATTTTGTCAGGAGTAGTGATGTGTTCATCCTGTACCAGTCCAGCAATCTTCCAGTCACCATATCAAACCAGAGGGGTGTTGCTCAGCAACGGGGACTATAGCTGGTGAGTAATACTCCCCACCAGCCTCATAACATGTGTCCATCACCCACCTAATGTAGCGAAGAAAAATGGCATTGGGGTGATGAGCAATGAGTCTGCTTCCTCAACAGGTTTAGCAGTGCGTTCTGGTACCCGTTGGCACTGGCAGCTCCAATTCATGGCGGAGCTGAACATGTGAACATGTGCCGCAGCGGCATGGGCCGGAGTCACGGCAGCAGATGGTGTGGTGGGCCAGACGATCGAGAGCGCAGTGAGCAGGCCGAGTCCTGCAGCAGAGCGGAGCGAGCGGGCTGCGGGCCGTGTCCCACTGTGGAGTGGACCCAGCGGGCGGTGTGATGTGGCAGAGCGGACCGAGCAGGCAGTGTGATGTGGCAGAGCGGACCGAGTGGGCAACGTGCCGTAGAACAGCGGTACCAGCGGGCAGTGTGATGTGGCAGAGTGGACCGAGCAGGCAGTGTACCGTAGAATAGCGGACCCAGCGGGCAGTGTGATGTGGCAGAGCAGAGCCAGCGGGCAGTGTGATGTGGCAGAACGGACTGAGTGGGCAGTGTGCTGTGGCAGAGCGGACCGAGTGGGCAGTGTGATGTGGCAGAGTGGACCAAGCGGGCAGTGTGCCGTAGAATAGCAGACCCAGCCGAGCGGGCAATGTGCCGTAGAATAGCGGACCCAGCGGGCAGTGTGATGTGGCAGAGCGGACCGAGTGGGCAGTGTGATGTGGCAGAGCGGACTGAGCAGGCAGGGACGATTCCCGGAGCAGCGACGGAGCGAACTCTTGATAGAGACCGGCACGTGGTGGCATTGCAGACTCATGCCCTGGGGCCGACAGACACGGACTGGAACTTTAGTATTGATGGGCACTTGTCATTCTGGACTTTTCATGTTTTCATGCTAATTTATATATTTTTTTGTACTCTGCAACAACACCTTTTTGTTTACTCTGTAAGTTTTGTGCCTAGGTACTTGTACCTAAGGTGGTGCCATTAAAGGCAGCCATTGTAGAAACCTTTCACTGTACTTCTGTACTGGAGTAAATGTGACAATAAAGGATATTCGGATTCTAATTCTAATCTGCACAACTTGGTAATCATGAGGGCACATGCAACCCTTGTCACTTGCCA
>NC_063346.1:17603944-17618382 GCF_021869965.1 Rhincodon typus
TAGGGAGGCAGGGACGAGTTGTACTGGTTTTGGGATGCGGTGGGGGGAGGGGAGATTTTGAAACTTGTGAAATCCACATTGATACCATTGGGCTGCAGGGTTCCCAAGCGGAACATGAGTTGCTGTTCCTGCAACCTTCGGATGGCATCGTTGTGGCACTGCAGGAGGACCAGGATGGACATGTCGTCTGAGGAATGGGAGGGGGAGTTGAAATGGTTTGCGACTGGGAGGTGCAGTTGTTTGTTGCGAACCGAGCGTAGGTGTTCTGCAAAGCGGTCCCCGAGTCTCCGCTTGGTTTCCCCGATGTAGAGGAAGCCACACCGGGTACAGCGGATGCAGTATACCGAACCCTGCAGCCCAATGGTATCAATGTGGATTTCACAAGTTTCAAAATCTCCCCTCCCCCCACCGCATCCCAAAACCAGTCCAACTCGTCCCTGCCTCTCTAACCTGTTCTTCCTCCCACCTATCCCCTCCTCCCACCTCAAGCCGCACCTCCATCTCCTACCGACCAACCTCATCCCCCTTGACCTGTCCGTCCTCCCTGGACTGACCTATCCCCTTCCTAACTCCCTACGTACACTCACCTTTCCTGGCCCCATCCCCGCCTCTTCGACCTGTTTGTTTCCTTTCCACCTATCCTCTCCTCTATCCCTCTTCTATCCGCCTCCCACTCTCTCCCTATTTATTTCAAAACCCCCTTCCCCTCCCCCTTTTCTGATGAAGGGTCTAGGCCCGAAACGTCAGCCTCTCTGCTCCTATGATGCTGCTTGGCCTGCTGTGTTCATCCAGCCCTGCACCTTGTTGTCTCAAAGGCTATAGAATGTTTGGTGTGGTAAATAAAAAGTAGCTGTAGTGGAGGGTGGGGGTAGGGTGCCGAGCTATCCTGTCGGGGTAGAATAACTGTGTTGGACTTGATTGGCCATAATTCTGATCACAAGTGCACAAAGAGATAGAAATGGGATAGAACACTTCAACCTGTAATGAGCTAAATAAATCAACACTGATCTTATAAGCCAACGAAATATCAGTGAACCTTATGTGAACCTGCAAGTCTGGGGCAAAATTGAGGACACGACTTTTGACTAAATTCCAGGAAGAGGGTGAAGTCATCTCACTATACAATGGTATTCAAACTAATCCTACGAAAAGGATGGTGGCTGTCAGGAAAAAGGATTTCTTTTTGCATCATTCTCAGCTTTTCTCCTTCCTTATATTGCCTGATGCTATTTGAGGAGCACAAATTCTCTAGTTTAATCCTATCAGCAACATAAATCTGTCTGAACTAGGATGACACAACTATCATTAAATGAACACATGGAGCATTAGATTTGTCACTGATGCACACTGCACAATGCATATTGGAACACCCATGTGCTCATTTATGCCATTGCGCAGAGGGGCAAAGATCAGTCACACTGTGTATTGAGGCCACAGGCAAAGGTCAGAGGTTTCCCTGGCAGAGTGGGGATCAGGAGGGAGAAGTAAAATGGTTGCTATTTCTAAAGGACTGTGTCAGGGCAATGGCTTGAATATTGGATACTTTAGTGTACATGAATGAGAAACTAAAAAGTACATCAAGTGCTGCATAGAGGATCAGTTACATTGTATGAATGAGAAGTAATCCCCAAGAAACGGTCACCAAACTAGTAATCCAGAACCCCCAAGCGACTACCCTGGGGACATGGGGTTCAAATCCCATCACCATAGGCATTAAAGTTCACATTTAGTAAAACCCTGGAATTAAAAAGCTTACTGTCAATCGTTGCAAAAAGGAAATATGCTGTCCTTATTTGGTGACATCCTACATGTGACTTCAGACCCACAGCAATGTGGTTGACTGTTATCTGGACGAT
Organism: Rhincodon typus; assembly: GCF_021869965.1. Lineage (NCBI taxonomy): Eukaryota > Metazoa > Chordata > Chondrichthyes > Orectolobiformes > Rhincodontidae > Rhincodon > Rhincodon typus. Next base: position 17,605,801 of record NC_063346.1, read on the forward strand.
TAAAGATGGGTAATAAATGCTGGACTGGCCACACCTTATTGAACTCCACATTCTCATCAACCTCTGTGTAAATACATCTCTCCTGAATCCTTTTTGGAGTTATTCGATCCTTTCATATGTATGGCCTTATAACTTTGGATTCCTCCACAAGTTGAAACATCTCTTTGTCTATCCAATTTAGCCCATTCATAAATTGAATAGGTTTTCAATTTTTCCTTAAGAAACTCAATATGTTCAATACTTCACAGCAAGCACTCCTATGAGAACAGAACAAGTGTAGGTATTGGTGGAAGGATCAAGATTTATTGCCCTTCGTTAACTGCTCTAGAGAAAGAGGTGGTTGCTGCTTTCTTGAACCATTACAATCCATGTGATGTAGGTGCACTTATAGCGCTATTAGGAAGCCAGTTCCAGGAAATTGACTGAGTGACAGTGAAGAAATGGCGATATTGTTCCAAGTCAGGATGGTGTGTGTCTGGTAGCAGAACTTGCACGTAGTTGTTTTCTTATGTTCTTGCTATCTTTGTCTTTCTAAATGGAGTTGAACGGTGCTGTTGAAGAGCTTGGGTGAGTTGATACGCTGCATCATGTATATCATGTACATGGTAGCCATTGTGTGTTTGTGGTGGAGGGAATGAATGTTCAAAGTGTAGATGAAGTGACAAGCAAGTGGGCTGCTTTGACCTGAAAGGTGTTGAGCTGCTTGTATGTTATTGGAGCTGCACTTGTTTGGGCAAGAGGAGATTATTCCATCACAATTTTAGCTTGTGACTTGTGAATAGTAGATAGGCTTTGGGGAGTCAGGGGGTGAGTTACTTATCACAGTTCACAATCTGCTCTTGTTGACCCTTCTGGTCTACTCAAGTTTCTAGTCAATGGTAAATCCTGGTGGGGGATTCAGCAATGGTAATTTAGCAATAACTGAATTCTTTCCTCGGAGGTTATACAACTTTGTAACTCTGCCTCAGAAGACAGAGGAGGCAATGATATTCAATGCTTTTAAGGAAGACATTGATAGATCCTTGTTAGACAAGGCAATCAAAGGCTAATCGGGGCAGGTGAGGTAGATTGGAGTGTGGAATTCAAAAAGCAACCATGACCAACAATCAGCCATGATCTTATGCAATCGCAGAGCAGGATCAAGAGATCAAATGAATTACTTCATTTGTTTGTATGAGTATCAAGGAGAGGTGGTTAGATTCCCAGTTTTTGGAGTTGATTACTGCCTGGCACATCTATGGTGCATATGTTACTTGTCCTTATCAGCCCAAGCCCGAATGATGTCCAGATTTTGTGCATGTAGACTCAGACTGCTTTGGTATCTGAGTATCCCAAAGGCAATTAACATTGCACAATCATCAACATGCCCACACCTAATTAGGCTGAAATGGTTCAAGATGATTGGGCCGAGGACATTATGCTAAGCACCTCCCCGCAATATTAATGCTAAAAGCTGTCAATTCATTTCCTCATACCCCACCCCCTCCTTCCGTTAAGTCTTTTGTCCATGTCTGGACTGAAGTTGTAATGTGGTCAGGAGCTGCTGGGCTCTGATTGAACCCAAACTGATCAAGTTATTGCTATTTAAGAACTGTTTGATAGCACTGTCAATGATACCTGTAATCATTGTGCAAATGAGATGTAAATCCTCAAAATCAATTTGAAATGGCCTTTTACGTTCAATAGAAACAACTGACTAGAGTTTGATATTGAGTATTTACAAAATTATGCTTTATTTCACTTGATATCCATTAATGTTAGATTTTAATGTTAGGTTTTAATGTGGATCTTATTGCTAATGTCCTAATTCTGGTACTTCTAATTCATCTAGTCACTTACTAGCAGACAAAATGTTATCATTTATATTTGTGGCATGTGATGTACAAGTTCAGAGATTCTGCAGTCAATTATAATCTGTTGCAGACTGTATAGTCTGATTCAGACATCAATTATCTCTAACAAAGTGTTATCTCCAGTCATTGCTGTTTCTTCAGCACTGTTTCACAGTGTGAATACAATGATGGAGGTCACAAAAGAAGCCTAATTTTTGATTTGAACACAGATTTGAACTCTAAAAAGATTAATCATGGCTGACAATTTAGGTATTAGTCTGTCAGACATGTCTTACTTAATTTCACCTTTGAGTCAGAGGATTTGTATTTAAGTTTGAGCAATAAATCCATATTGACTCTTCAGTGCAGTGCTGATGGATGTAAATCTATATGTTTCAAGAGATCCCTTCTCATTCTTCTAAACTTTCAGGAATGTAAGCCTTTAGTCTACATAATCTCTTAACTGCTTCTTCAACTGCAACTCCCAGAACTATGACCCCTACTTCCTGGAAGGACAAGGTCAGCATAGGGCCACCATTTCCCTGAGATCACCCCTACATTCCCCACCCCCCCCACCCCCCCACACCATCTTGAACTAGAAAATTATCATTGCTGGAACTTGCTAACTAACAGCATTGTGGACGTACCTGTACCAAATGGACTGCAGCTGTTTAAGAAGACAGCTCACCGTCACATTCTCAGAGCAACTAGGAACAAACAATAATGCTGACTTAGCCAATGACACCCACATCTCCTGAGTGAAGTAAAAAAAAACACTCCTAATATGAATACGTAAGGGTGAGAAGAATTGCCTTCAATTTAGATATTTTGGCTATGGTTGAGTAGGCGACAGGGTAATTCAGCAGGATAGCCCCACTAAGCTGGTCTATGAAGGAGAGACAACGGAGGAAGATTATGGGACCGACTGTGTTAAAGGGACGGGAAGACAAGAAGAACTAAGACAGATGATGTATCAGAATGGTAGATGAAAAGAGGTCATTTGTACATCTGGTTACTGTTGCTTCTGTTCCATATGGGATGGTTTGAATTATGATTGCAACAATTCAAACAGGTAGCCGCAGGAATAATTCACAGCAACACATTTAGGAACACTTCTAATCAAATAAAATTAAATGAACATAAAAATTGACATTATTTGTGTGTAACATCACTGTCATATAAAACACAGGAGCCTCTAAACTGCAAGGTAAAATGTTTAAACAAAACCAAAAATGTAAAATTAAAATTGGAATGTGAAATATTTTAGCAAATAAAGCTGAGTATGAGCACAAAACAGGAAATCCTGCCTTACGCTTATCCAAATTTTTCAACTAAAATTTCTCCTTCCTTATGTATATTACGTGTCCCTGTGGTAAAAGAGGAAAAAAGGCTTCGCACCGTTAGAAACGGAGATCAGGCATTAAAACAGAAATAACTTCTTGGTATCTTCATCACAGTGAAAATGTAGGACTGTGTTATATTTTTAGGGTGGTTTTTTAAAAGTGGTTTTAGTCCAGACAAACCTATTTTAATTATTCAGTGTCTTCATAAAACCATTCTCTGAGTAAGGCCCACTCTGAAATACCAGCTGCTGTTTGAAAGATAATCATTACCCATATGGTATCTAGAGAAATCATTTCGACTAATTAGTTTTCCTGATGCCATTTCTCCCCAGTGTAAAGATTATTTAAATTTAACAACCTTAATTCCTTTCATGCAAGTTCAGAGCAAAAAAACCAACCCACATCAGCTGTTAAGATAAGTCTGAACCCCACAAGCAACATCACTATGCCAACTAACCAGTCAAATAACTTTTGTTATGCCAGCAAATTAGAAATGTACACGTTAGCTTATATAAATGACACTCAGTGACTCATCATTGGTTGACTGAAAGATCAATGAAATGCCCTCATCATACTGATATAGTTACAACAGAGTTTACACATCTTTAAGAAAGGCACCGAGGCCATTTCAAACGTCATAAGCAGTCATGTTAACCAGATCAGTCATCAAAAGGTTAAAAACAAGAAATTGTTTCGGTGATGAGTGAGTGGGATTCTCAGGATTAGGTCTACCTAACACAGTGTAGAGGCTGACAAAAGAGGTAATACACAATTATTTCAAAGAGCTGCAGCATTTTGTTGTACTCATAATATTTATAATCATCTTGTTCAGGTTAGGCCTATTGTTACTACCAGCCTTGCAATGTCCATTAACATTCATTCCAACATGAACAAGCCTCTCTAAGCTGGTGACGGCCATAATCTTTGAGAAAAACTCTAATTTCATTGTAAATAATGGCACAACATAGGCTTGAAATTTTACCAATATCTGTCTGCCTCCTTGATAAGCTAATTGTAAAGAACAGAGTCTTGTGTGTCTTTATGAATGTAACAGAAATCAAGCTCAAGCTTATGATTACGTCTAAAATAATATATTTAGCATTGACTGTGAAGTTTTATTCATTTGTCGTTGTAGCGGTGGTTAACATAAAAACATAGGCTTATGGTTGGTTGCACAAATTGAAATGGCACCAGTCTCAACCAAAATAATCAGATTAGTGACCACTATTCTACTTTAACTTTTGTTATTGATTGGATTGATCTAAATACACATAGTTGCAATGCCAAACATTTTCAACAAGTTTAAACATCTCCAATTTGAATAAATAAGCAGAGTCTAATCCAATCCTCAGCTGTTGGTAGCCTGAATTGTTTTTCAGTGTTCTGGATGCAGGTCTATGAAAAGAACTGTTATAATTTTTTTTTTGCTAGATTCTGGATCTTGCACCTTGCTCTGGGTTGTTTCTGACACATCTCAGTGGTGAAACTGAGTTTCTCATACATGGTGGAAGTTAAAATTATGCAGAACTGAGCCTTCTTCACAAAGGAATTGAGGGCAAGGTACTGGTTAGTCCTGGCACCCCTTAAGATGAGAGTGAAATTGTTCACAGAACTATACCTGGATGGAGGATGGAGGTGAAGTGTAAAAATAGAAGACCATCAAACATAGAGTGAGAGAGTGGTTAAGACCTGAGCCACAAAGCTTGCCCAAAATATAGCATGACAATTTTGTGCCTAGCTCATGAGAGAGTACAACTTGGACACGGGCACAGGTTGATAGAGATGATTCCATGACCAAATTGAAGTGGCATTGTTAAGGATACATCAAATGGATGTCTATTGTCTGTATCAGGCAACTTGGACTTGTAGAATGACACAATGTAACCTTTGCTGTCTTAGGGAATTTGAGAAAGATAGAAGGAATTCTATGAACATCTTATTGGTATCAGATCACAGTTCTTGTGAATTGTCCTCCAATTTTTTTTGCCTCCAATTTTGTTGCACTAAGGATGGCATCAATGATCAATTTAACACTAATTAATGAAAGTCTGATGTGCAACCCTCTCCAGCATTGGAAGTATAAAAACACCATTTATAATCAAAATGCAGGAGAAAGTTTAATTACCGCTTCTCTGTCTTTTAACTCTGTCTTTTACCGGCATCATCAAACTCATGCATTATAGAGATTTTGCTGTGTACATATTCTCCTTTAAAAAAATCCCTTATGTCACTGAAAAAGACTGCATAAATTTAGTTATCTGTTATGTTAGTTATTTGCAGATTATTTCTCTCTTTGAAAGAATAACGTGTTAAACATATGCTGGGAATTCAACAAAGTTCGGGTCCCTTTATGAAATATTCACTTGGCCAACAAAGGAACAGAATAAGGGAGAGAGTAAATTGAGAGAAAGGAGAGACGATTCATATGGTACAACTGTCCAATTATATCACTCATATTCAATAATTAGAATCTGGTTTGAATATCTGCCAGAGAGGATAAACTGCTATCTCTCTCTCTGGTTTGCCTATTGTACTCTTGTAGATTGATTCGGCCACAATGGGGATTGCAATCTCTAGTTTTTAACTATACCTGCTAGTATCCAAACTAGGTGTATTTGCATTGAGCGCAACAACAGCAAAGCTCTAATTCTGAAAAATGATAGAGTGAAAACTTGCTCCTGGGCAAAACTAATGGTGGAACAGTCTTTCCTCAGGATGGGAATACTGAGGTACCAGCTGAGAAAACATGTCATGACCATGTTTAACATATTTAAATTTCTGTCTGAGTCCACATGATTGTTCAGCCATATTGTCTCAGAGTTTGTTTGCCCTTCCTTAGACACTATATTTTTTAAAAACAATTTTCCTCCTTCCTGGTTTAGCATCATTCTTCCTGTGCGCACATTCAGACTGAATATATATACAGTGCATAGATTGTGTGCAGCATGGTGGCTCAGTGGTTAGCACTGCTGCTTCCCAGTATCAAGGACCTGGGTTTGATTCTGGCCTCAGGTGACTGTCTGTGTGGAGTTTGCATGTTCTCCCTGTATCTGACGGGCTCCTTCCACAGTCCAAGGATGTGCAGGTTAGGTGGCTTGGCCATGGGGAATGAACAATTACAGAGATCGGGTAGGTCTGTGTTGGTGGTATGGGCTGAATAGCCTGCTTCCTCACTATAGGGATTCTATTATACAAGTAGGTGGATTGTGCTTGCTTTAAGGTCTTGAAACTTTTTGTGCCTTTGATCTGAACTGAAAGCAACCTCCTGCTTGTTCAGGTGGCACTGCTGGGCACCTATTTACAGACCCTTCTGAAACCACAGCAGGTTGGCTTTGATTGCTGAAGGGAAGAGGAATGCTGTGTGTCCTCCCATTTTCAACTCCTTGATAAATGGGTGACTGGAAGTTCAAAACAAACTCTCTTATTTCAAGCTACCAGTTTTCCAGACTCCTATTCTGTCAGCTAACAGGAAGAAGAAAGAGAATGTGGTAAACTCAATTTGTGTACATACCTTGTACTGTACAGTAATTGAGCATTTAGCCCAATAGGTCCATGCTCGTATTTATGATATAAACAAGCCTCCTTCCACTTTTCTTCAATTAACTCCATAAACATATCCTTCTATTGCTTGGTGTTTCATGCTGTAGATTTTAAACATATTAGGTTTCACTGCATTTGTTTAGCAGGGCCCTTACAACACAGAAGAGATGATTCAGCCCATTGAGTTCATGCCAACTCTGTTTAAAGCAATGCAGACATTCTATTCCTCTGCTCTATCCTTATAGCTGTCATGTTTATTTCCTTTAAATAGCCATCCAATTTTCCTCTAAAGTCTTCAACCACCTTTATTTCCATCACAGGCATGGCCATTCACTGTATTACAAAGATCTTCCTCACATTCCTCTGCATCACTAGTCCAAACCAGAAAACTTTCAATAACATCAAATACTGTTCAATATAATAAATTTCAGAAATCACAAAACATTTGTTCCTATTCAATCTTGTTTCAATGCGATTGGATTGGATGCAATTCTGAAAAGGATATATTCAGAGGGTTGGTGAGAGTCTGTGGAGTGTGGGAATACTTTATATTCTGCTCATGTTGTTTTCCTCAGATTGTCTTGCTACTGTTCATACATTGCAAATTGCCAGGAAGGCAAGTATCGGGGACTAAAATATTAAAACTTCTCCATAAAGAAATATTCACTATTCCGTGTGTACAAACACATCTGAAAGTAGGAATTAGATTAGTTTTGAAGTAGAGCATTGTGCAGTTGTAGTGGGCGTGCAGTAGAAATGCCATTTGGAACATGAGCCAGCAGTCAGAGAAACAACACAGGCTGAGCCACCACCTTATGGTCAATAAGGGAATGAAGAATGCGGAAAGTTTACTGTCTCCAGGCTTATCTTAGATTTTTGTTGTTTCTTTGCAGGTTGGCAATGGCTTTTCTTTCCCCATGTCTGACTGAACATTATTAGCTTTCTTTTGGGATTCTGGTCCATGATTCTGTTTTGCGAGGGTGTCCAAACTGTTTCAAATCCTCATTTACATCCCATTAACCCACTTCTCAACAGTTTCGGACAGGTCCATTCAGAGGTTTGATGATGATTGTGCTATGCCACCTCCTGCATCTGGAGCCTCAGTTGTACAGCAGAGCAAGAAGAGTGTGGCCAATGGCCATTAAGGTCACTTGACCCTAAAATACCTTCTTCATGAAGTTTTCCCTCATCTCTTTTCAGCTGCTGAGATTCCCGAAACCTGGAAAACATAGCTGCACGTTGTAAAACCTGACAAAGGAGATAAGTCAGGGACTTTGGGTAGAATCAAAAACAGTAATTGCTGGAAAATCTCAGCAGGTCTGGCAACGTATGTGGAGAGTAATCAGAGTTAACGTTTCTGGGTCCAGTGACCCTTCCTCAGAACTGCACTTTCTGAACTTCCTCTGTTCTGCGGTAAGGTCAGGGCCCCGAAACATTAACTCTGATTTCCCTCCACAGATGCTGCTCGACCTTTTCCAGCAATTTCTGTTTTGTTTCTGATTTCCAGCATCAACAGTTCTTTCAGTTCTTACATTGGGCAAAATCGTGTTGTGGTGTTAGAGGTCTTAATGGAGACTGGACAGCAGGTGAGAGATATGTATTGTCTCTTTTCAGAAAGACCCATTAAACCACGAGCAAATTAGGCCTTTCATCAGAATTAGGGTGACCTTAATCTACCTGATGAGAACTGCTGATCAAACAGAGTCCAGCTACTGTTGTGCTCAGTAGTGTCATTGGGGTTTGCTGTGGCTGCTGCCAAAATGATAGGCTCCAGGAGTCTCAAGATTGAGGAGCAACTCATAGATTCATAGAATCATAGAATCCCTACAGTGTGGAAAGAGGCCATTCAGCCCATTGAGTCTGCACTGACCCTCCAAAGAGCATCCCCCCACATTCAGCCCCTACCTGTAACCCTGCATCCCCCATGGCTAATCCAGTAGCCTGCACATCCCTGGACACTATGGGCCATTCAGCATGGCCAATCCACCGAACCTTCACATCTTTGGACTGTGGGAGGAAACCGGAGTACCCGGAGGAAACCCACACAGACTCAGGAAGAATATGCAAACTCTACACAGACTGTCACCCAAGTCACTCAGGGCAGCGATAGGTAATGTTGGGTGATGGGCAGTTGGCTTGCAGAACAGTGGCCACAGGGAGAGGGGTTAATGCGGGGTTAGCAGCAAAGGTATGGGGCCTGTGGCAGTCAGCAGACCCCTGTTTCCCAATGCTGAGTCCCTCAGTCAGGTGCCAATTGCCTTTCTTTGCAGGACCTACCTGTACACTCCTGGCTTGGAGATGACAACCTCTGCCCACAATTTTAGCTGTCTTCCATACCTGCCTGAAGTGGCAGTGGGATAACACCCTTAGGTAGTCATTAATTAACCACTTAAGCAACTCAATGGTGTGGTATAAACTCCCACCATGGACGATCCCACTCTTGACTTCATTCTGGCAGAGGCAGGAAGCCTACAGGGTTCAGGTATGCCATTGTCCTGCCTAATTAAATACTTCCTACCTTTAAGCCAGAGGCAGTGGGCTATTCTGCCCACCAATATGAAATAATCATTCTGTTTTTATCTCCGCTGATGCTGCTGGCCTGTTACATTTTCCTAGTGATTTCTGTTTTTATCTCAGATGTCCAGCCCCCGTAGTATTTTTCCTAGGGCTGCTGGCCTGGAGTTAAATTGTCAGTTACTTGATGTACTGCTGTTTGTTCCAATCCTGTTAATACAGATATGGGCTTGTTAGAGGTGCACTGGTTTTGAATTTCAGATTTTTAAAGAAATCTTATCATCTGGTCTGACCACAAATCACATATTTCTGGGAAATAAACTTCAGCACATTGATGTAAATATGCTCTGAGCCTAATTCTCCACAGATGTTATTATATATTTTTGCTTTAATGGATGGGTGGGGATGTTTGGAGAATTTTGTTGTACATGCCCAAGGCCTGAAGAAATCATAATTCTGGAGCTCTGACTGTTAGTGTCGCAACACTCATTGGGTTAGCACTGCTTTTAGTTTTATGATAACGAAACTTGCATGGCCAGAGACTTTGTTTACCACGAGAATGTCTGTGTCTGCATCATTTTCATGCAGAGAAAACCGCAGCATTTGGCACGGTGAGGTAATCAGTTTTTGAGAGGTCACTGACATGTTCTGTGCTAATGGCTCTCCCCTCCTCCTACAATGCTTCATCTTTTGTTATTGCAAATGCAGTTCAAGGCTGCAGCCAAAATATGAGCTCAAGTTTTCATTAACTCACCCAGACTGGGCTCACTTTGCATTTGCTGAGGACAATAACAGACAGTCGGAATTGGCAATGATCTGCTCTGAAGCTTTCAAAGCATATTTAACTCTTTTGGCCATGTTCATGTATCATAAGAAGATGTCGATAGACATTACAGAGTGGATACCCAAACAGAGGGACTGATATGTGGACAGGGGTAGTGGGTGATCTGCCACCATGATGTGGGTTTTGCCACCACAGATTTGTAGCTGATTGGCAGTGTTCATATTAGCTCCTGTAACATAAGAACTAGATGTGGGCAACAGGATTCAATAAATATTCATTACAGCTCCTGATAAATATATATATTACAGTGAAAGGCATTTCAGTGTCTAGGCTAAAGCTGTTCAATTACAAACAGCGACAAGTCGCAACAACTTGTCATGCTTCATGTGCCCATGCTAAGATGGAGATTAAAACATTTATACACTCAAGTCACATACTATGAAATGGTGATAACGTCATGCGCATGTCTCTTAAAGGTATACTGCATGCTAACTTTGAGAACTAACACAACAGTAGGGTGGTAAAGTGGTTATATTGAAAACCTTCCGGGCCTGTGAAGTGGGAGGTCCTAATGATTCTAACTTCTTCGCTTAATTTGCCTGCATTCATGGTGAAGGCGATGGGAAACATTCAGTGGCTGGAAGGAAAGAATAGGATTTTGCTCAACAAGAAACTGTGTTAGTATCATGTGTGTTCAGACTGTTAGTAAGTTGTAAACTTAGGATTCCACAGATGCAAGAAAAACACATTTTAAAAGTACCAGGCAGAGGTATGGACAAGCCATGCGCAATGCAGAAGAAAGTTAGAGGGGGAATTAGGAGCAGAAGATTGGTCCTCAGATCTAATGCCTCTGGCATAAGTAAATAGTGGGGAGGTGAGGTCATCACGGAAGGCGGGAGGGAAGGATAAGCACCAAGGCCTTGAGGAAACTAAAACAAAATATAATAATTTGTCACTTAGAATTTGAAAATTAATCACCTTTTTGGGAAAAAAAATCAAGCAACTCTGGACGCTGAAAGTCAGAAACAAAAACAGAAATTGCTGGAAAAGTTCAGCAGGTCTGGCTGCCTCTGTGGAGAGGAAGCAAAGTGTTCTGATGAAGGGTCACTGGAGCCAAATCTTTAACTCTGCTTTCAGTAATTTGGGTTTTTATTTCTCCTTCATGAATCACAGAATCCGCACAGTGGGGAACCAGGCCATTCAGCCCACTGAGTCCACACTAACCCTCTGAAAAGCATCCCACCCAGACTCATCCCCTACCTATATCCCTGAATTTCCAATAGCCAATCCACCCCCACATCTTTGGACCTCAGAACAAAACCAGAGTACCTGGAGGAAACTCATGCAGACACTGGGAGAATGTGCAAACTCCACACAGACAGTCGCCCGAGGCTGGAATCAAACCCAGGTCCCTGGCAATATGAGGCAGCAGTGCTAATCACTGAGCCACCATAATGTCCTCTGACTCTGGCACCTCAGCTTGACTGATTTAATGTGGAGAAGAAAATCAGGAAGCCTCAAATTAAGATAAATAGATAAAGTCATTAATTGGGACCCTTGAGCAATGCAGTATGATCTGAAGAGGTTAATCATGTCATCATTATCCTTCTGCCTGGTTTTTGACATGGGTGTTAAACTCACTGTGGTATCACTGTGCATGATAACAAGGGTTCTTCCAGGTGTGCAACTTGGAGTTGAATTCACTGTCAAAGAATTGGGACAGCGTGAACTCCTCCAAGAGGTGAATGTAATCTTTAGTTCTTAGTTGGGGCACGCCTGCTTCACAATACTGCTTTTAATTCATTAACAGCTACAAACGTGGTGTCAGTTTAATCATGAGTGCAGTATTTTACAATGGGAACAGAAACCAGTTTGTCCTGCTCAAATCAATGTGATGTAAAAATGTGAACTTCCTTGAAGGCTATCTGTGTTTTTAACCTGTAATTTATTAAACGATTTCACAGCAGAGGCCAATGGTCTCAGCAGAGACCCTGTGGCTAGGAAGTCTGCCAGAAATCTTTGTCATAATCACAAATGAATGATTGCACTGGGTCAAAGCACTGAACCCTATCTGGCATTCATGAATGCATATACCAGCAAAGAATCAATAGCCTGGCTTTAAAATGAGAATGGGGAGAATTTGGGAAGGCCAAAAATGTTCAAAGAACCCTGTTGGACCAAGGATACAGAATCATGCTGAACTTAATGGCAGGTCTTAATTATTAAGTACTATTTTTGCTTGGCAGCTAGCTAAATTGACAGCCAGGCCAGAGTCTGCAGCTCGGAGGTCTATGTAGACAGTTCCTGGAAAGTAAGTGATTACAGTGACAGGGGTATTGGGGAATGGAGAAGAGGGAAGCTGCGACTAGCTGGGAGTGTCCTCCTTTTGAACCATAGGCAATGCTGGAAAAGACACTCTATGTGAAGTCGCTACCTCTCTTTGAAAACATCTAGTGCTGCAATACACCTTAAATTTTGTATGGTGAGTTATGCCATTGTCGTGCTACCCTTTGCTATAAAAACAGATACTGAGTATGTTTCAGAGATAGTAGGAACTGCAGATGCTGGA
>NC_063346.1:17618882-17631567 GCF_021869965.1 Rhincodon typus
GTCAGCTTTCCTGCTCCTCTGATGCTGCTTGGCCTGCTGTGTTCATCCAGCTTTACACCTTGTTATCTCCGATTCTGCAGCATCTGCAGTTCCTACTATCACCAAATGAGTTTTGCTACTGGCAGGTAAGAATAAGCTACTTTCAAAATGGAGCCATTGACTGACTGAGAGATTTCAACTCCCTTCTCCCTGTTGATGGCCTCTTTTGCTTGGCATCAGGTTATCGACTCTGGCTTTCACATAGTGATTCCTATGAGCTAGTCTATTCATAGTAATATATTTTTTTCTGTAAGAGGCTTTTAGTGATCAGATATAATCTCTAATGTTCTTTTTGCACTGACCCTCTTTATTTAAGCATCAAATGTTTACTTCTTCTATTATCACGATATCAATAGGTATGCTTTGTAATGTCCTTACAATAGAGAAGGAATTAGTTATTGTGACAATATGTGCCCTCTGTTCTGCTCATTATGAGCATTGACCAAAATGTACCAACAACAGTTTTCAACCTTTAGTTATCGGCTGTTTCTTTATGTTTTGATTCCATATAGTCTGAATCCCCTCTAGATTTTGCTTCATTTCATTGTGCTATTTAAATTCTTATTCTTCATGTCATTGTAAATTCATGCAAAAGCAACCACTTGTGAGAGTTCCTCCTAGTTTCATGTATTTTTGCGATGGAGCAAATTATTTTGGAATAACTATGCATAGAATAATGCTGAGTTGAGAGTGAGTAACAGGATTGCAACTAAATTCAAAGATTTAAGGAATGGTCATTAGCATTTGAAAGATATTTAGCAGGGGAGACAAAAGCCAGATTTTCACCATGGGGGAGCATCTCCACCATGGCTAAAATGTCAGAATAAATCGAGAATCCAAAAACTCATTGCTGAACTGGCATCTATTTGCTGGGGTGGGATTGGGGGAGTAGTTTGTAGTTCGTACCTCATGGTTCCTACAGGCAGCAGATGATTGAAGTGATCAACTCCCACCTATGAGATTGGATTTTAGAATCCCTGAATAGAATCCAGCATATGGACATGAGCTGAGGCAAAAGCAAGTCTATTCTTAGTGTATTCTTCTTTGGATAGATAGGGTAACCTTTTGGAGAGAGAAAATACATCTTTGGAATCGGTCCTGGGACACCTTTGGGTCAGTAAAGCCTTCTGCTTTGGTGGAGGTAAGACAGTTTTTGGGAGAGGGATGGACCCTTTGGGATTTTGAAAAGTAGTCATGATTGTGGATAAATTCATATTCTTTTAATTCATTCATGGTATTATTGGCTATGTCAGTGTTATTATTAATCCCTAGTTGCCCTGGCTAAAATAGTGATTTGCTGCCTTCTTGGACTTTGGATGTGCTGTTAGAAAGGGCGTTCCAGGAATTTGACCCAACAATAGTGAACGAAAGACAATATAGTTCCAAGTCAGGATGGTAAGAGAGGAGTTGACAGGTATTCCCTGTATCTGTTGCCTTTGGCTGCCTTGGTTGTATATGTCATGGTTTTGGTAGATGATGTCATTGGAGTCACATTGAGTAACTTCAGTGCACTTTATACATGGTATACGCTGCTGCAATTGTGTGCCAGTGGTGAAGGGAATGTCTACAGGCATTGGAAAGGCAGGTGGTGAATTGCTTGCAGCAGCATTCCCAGCCTCTGACTTGCCCTTGTAACCACAATATTTATATTCTGACTCCATTCAGGTTTTGGTCAAAAGTAACCCCCATGAATCGAATGGAAGGCTTTCAAAAATAGTAATGCCATTGAACATCAAGGGAAGATTGTTGTATTCTACCTTGTTAGCTCATTATCTATGACTTGGGTTACATGCCCTTTATCAGTACAAGCGTGGATATTGCATATAAACAAGGGCTGCTTCAGTCTCTGGTACTGAACATTGTATAATCATCAGCAAGTATCCCATTTCTGACCTTATGGTGGAGGGAAGATCATTGATGAAGCTGCTGAAGATGGTTACGTCTAGAACACTGCCCTCAGGAACTCCTGTGATCATGTCCTCAGACTGAGATAATTGATCTCCAACAACTATGACTATTTTCTCTTGTGCTTAGAATGACTTGGACCAGGAGAAAGGTTTCATCTGATTCCTACTGACTTCAGTTTTGTCATAACTTCTTAATACCATGCTCCATCAAATGCTGCCTTGATGTCAGAGGCCGTCACTGCCACCTCATGTCTGGAATTCAAATCTTTTGTTCATGTTTAGACAATGACTACAATGGGGTCAGGAGCTGAGTGACCCTGTTGGAGTATCAGTGAGCAGTTTAGTACTAAGCAAGTGCCATTTAATAGCACTGTCAAGAACTCTGCCATCACTTTGCTAATGACTGGGATGACGATTGAGACTTCCAAAGCTGTCGAAGAACTGTCAAAACTGTCAAGAAGCTGACAAAATCACCAAGGTAATGTTCCAAAAAAATGTGTGGAGTTGGAAAGAAATAATATTCGGTACGTCAGCGTGCTTGTTAACAGAAGCCATTATAGGAATTGTGCAACGTGACTGATTTCCCAAACCATCATTTTCACATTTGTATGTGAAGTGTGCATTTTGATGGATAGCTCCAACTGTTGTGGAATGGAAACATTTGCTAAGTGACTGAACACTTAAATAAATTATTTATTTTCATAAGGAATTAGTTGAAGAAATTTCAAAGTTTTTTTCAGTCAGAGTATTTATTTAAATAGTGGTGACTCCAAAAGATATCCATCTTATTTTCTGACACATGCTTCCTGATATTTTCCTTTTTGTGGATACTCAGTGAGTTGGCATGGAGAGCAAAAAACCAGGCTGGTCAGTGAGGATAAGTGTTAGCATGAGTTAGCATTGAGTTGACAAAGTGCCATAATAGTATGTGGGGTAACTGGGGGCATAGTATGTATAAGGAGCACTGGGAGATGGGGATAGGATTGTTTATGGGTATGTAGGTCCATGCAGGATGTGGATAGGGGCATAGGATAGCGTGGGATCTGAGAGGTAATCAGTTTTGGTAATGGGGACATGGTTTGCATGGTGAGGGCCATAAGGATGGATACAAGTCATTTGGTGGCACATGTTGACATGGATAGAGAGTGTGTAGCTGAGTATCTGGGTCTTGAGAAAAGTGCAATTTCTTGTCACATCGGCCACATATTCAATTTTTATTGTTCATGCACGATGGTTTAGATGTCTGAAATATAACTGCACAATGGAGTAATAGATGAATTCTTCACTGTTACTCAGAAAGGTTTGGTTTTTGCCCAGCTGTCATTTTTAAGATCCAAACTCTGAGACATGGCATGTGAACTTGTGTTTTTGGTTCATCTACAAATTGCACACATTATTCATTTTGATATCTCTATTCCTGGTGAAGTACTTTGCCTAAAGACATTGGAGAAAGAGGTTGTTGGAAATTTGAGAGAGTCTACATAGAATTTGTAGGAGTCACCTATGCATCAGCCAATTTAAGAGATTTGTTAGTGTACTCCTTTTTAAAAAATGGGATGCTGCGATGAACGTTCATAACATGTATTATCATCATTATTATTATTTGGAAATTAAGTTCTAAAGTGGACAGAATGATGTATGGCTTTAAATCTGATTTGTCTTTCTATATTATGCACATTAAGAAGGGAAGGACATCATCTTAGCTTCATTTTGGATATGTTCTGTGATTGCTGATGGTGTCTGAAGTTTTTTGAAGCATGCGTTTTTACTAAGATTTATAGCCTTGGATTAGAGCTTGAGGTGAACTGTTAGTGCATTAGAAACAAGAAGAATACAAAATGTAAGCTGTTACTTAGCGATAATGTGTCCTGTAACATGGGAAGACAGAGATGAGTTCATTTAGAAAGGCAGTGTGGGCAAGTTCAGTCAGGGTGAAAAAGTGGTGACAGTTTTGTAGTTTACAAAAAGTTCTAAGCGGCTCAGAAGAAAACTCCAGAAGCAGCAAACTATTGGAAACTGAGGGTATGCGGTGTTTGCTCTGTAAGTGATTGGAAGTCAGTAAGAATAAAGGTCTACAAGCCTATTACATCTTTACCAGCTGAACAAGGGACTTTGACATGCAGACACGTTGGCCTTTCTCTAATAAAAATAAACAGTGATGGAGAAATTCAGCAGATCTGGAAATATCTATCGAGAGAGAAACAGAGTTAATGTTTAGAATCCAGTATGACTCTTCTTCGGAACCTTCATAACCTGACCCTTAACTAAGACTTGACTATCTGTGAGATTGTTGTCAAAGGTTTTGATGTTTATTTTTGATAATATAATTCTTGTATAGTGTAAACATTTTTCTGTAATGTGTATAAACTTTGATGTTCTTTTTTGAAAGTACGTTAGCTGTCTCAAATGAATATGTTCAGCAACTGATCTCCACAGTAACTAAGTTGCAAAATTAAAACTTAAGGTCTATAAAAATCAGTTTCATTTTAGGGTAAGATTTGTCTAGTATTACCTTCAGTTGGGATCATAACAGTGCAAGAAACTAAACTTAGAAAGGGAAATCAATTCATGCAGAATGGGAAGAGGTTACTGATGGTTGGATTATTGTGGGCACAAAAATGCAGCAGAGATTGTTCATCATCAGTCTCAGTTTATTGAACTCAGACCAAGTTGATTGCCGTGGGGATGCAGCAAGGATAGGCAGTCTCCATTATCCTTACCACAGTCAAAAAGGTGCAATGTATGGACAAATTCTTTTTGCCTATACAGAATAGAGTCTTGTGTGAGAATAAATGTTGCCTGAAGCATATACAAATGAATCACATAGAAAGACCAATAAATAGTATTATCACCAGAAATGACAGGATATATACCGAAGGGTGCAGATATTCAAGGGTTTAAGGCAGATGAGGTACATGACGCTCTAGGTTGGTAGGTAATGATTTTGAACCTAATGTATGTAATAGGATTCAAAAACAGAAATTGCTGGAAAAGCTCAGCAGGTCTGACAGCATCTGTGGAGAGAAATCAGAGTTAATGTTTCAAGTTGAGTGACCCTTCCTCAGAACACTTCCTCAGTTCTGAGGAAGGGTCACTCGACCCAAAACATTAACTCTGATTTCTCTTCACAGATGCTGCCAGACCTGCTGACCTTTTCCAGCAATTTCTGTTCTCGTTTCTGATTTTGAGCATCTGAAGTTCTCTCAGTTTTTATAGCATAGGATCAATCATCTTACATTCTATATGTTTTTCACGTAATAACACAAAGATTTAGGAGCTATCGGAGAAACTGAACATTAGGATTTATCATGACATGAGTTCCCTCTGTGCGGGAATGTTCTTAAATGAATATTTTAATCATTAAGGTTGTTACCAGAATCTCTCAAAACCTGACACATTTGCATAGATTAAGAATTGGTGTAAAAATATTCAGGTATAGAAGTTGTAAAAGTCACACTACATGGAGTGGTGCATGTTTACAGTAACTTTGTTTTTCAGGTTGGTTTTTCAGACCAGACAGGCTAGGAGAGGATGGTAACAGTTCCAGTGGTAAATAGAATTGTGCATTACTAAGTATGCAGCAATTATTATCAAACTTTCTTACCTAAAGAATGATATCATTGATTAGAAGATGATGTAAGGAAGTTTCATTAGGCACAGTCCTTGTGTGAGGTGGTTTTCTGATGAAGACAGATTGTGTATAATGGGGCTATATTCGCTGAAGCTCAAAAGAATAGAGGTAATCTCAATGAAACACATAAAATCCTGTTCATAGTCTCGGGAGGAAGGATTGGCCATTTAGGACTGAAATGAAGACAAATTTCTCCGCTCAGACAGTTATAAATCTTTGGAATTCTTTACCTCTGTGGGCTGTAACTGCTCAGTCATTGGAAGTATGCAAGACAGATGTTGCTACATTTTGTGCATGAAAGCATACGACAGGAAAGCAGAATTAAGGTTAAAGCTCATTCCTGACCTTATTAAATGTTGGAGCAACATCAAGGGTCTGGATGACCTATTCCTCCTCCTGTTTCTTACCTTCTTATGCCTTCTCAGAGATTTTAAGACCATTTATTTTAATAGCTGCTGCATGACTACGAGGGAGCCTTTGTGTTGACTTTAGTTATGTTTTTGAAAAATTAAGTGACAAAATATAATTTTAACTCAATTGCTTTCTAACACTTCCATTAGCACCTTGATATAGAATAGTAGGAAAGGTGAAATATGAAAACCATCTCAAGTGAAAACATGAAAAAAGTCACTGGCAAAACATCAACTTGGACTAAATTGAAATTTATTTGAATCAGTGTGTAATCTACAATTTGTTTTCTTCTTCGGTAAATGAATAGTTTTCAACAACACTTAATGCCAGCAAAATATTTTAGAGAATATATCTGGTGAAAGAATTCTATGCCCACATATCCAACAAATTTTCCCACCTGATTATTATTGGTTAGTTTGTATTCGAGAATGTAATTAAGAAGAGCTAGATGTAATGAAGTGTACAAAAGAGTTTAAACTGAAATTTGGAGTGAAACTTATAAATTGATGTACTGGTAGTTTCAGGGTGGGAAAAGAAAAGGAAACCTCAGCTGCCAGCCTTGTTTTTAAATCACAAGTTTTAATCTGTCCAATATGGTAAATATAAAATATTGCAGTAAGCAGTTATAGTGTGGATTTATTGCCACTGGGGAGTTTTGAGAAAGGTGTCAGACAGGGACCATTAATCAGGTAGTGAGAGTCATTAATCCATCCAACAGCCATGCAAAGCAAACTTTACAGTCGTTTTTATGCATCCTGCAATAACTCAACAAGTTCTAAATCACATATTTATGGAGATTATGTAATGAGCATTATAAATGTTTAATTTATGGATAACTGATACATTCAGCTGAACATCACCAACTGTCAGTAGACTACCCCCATTTGCAAATGAATGCTTCTGTACAAAGATGCGAGAGACCATTTATCATGTCACTGAGCAAAATCTTGCAGTGGTCGCAGATAAATTTTGCAGTATGGTATCTTGAAACACAGAGGGGCTGGTTAGCTCAGTTGGCTAAATGGCTAGCGTATGGTTCAGAATAGCAGAGTAGCACCCACAGAACAAGTTCAGTACCTATTCCATCTCAGGTTGACTTTGGTACTGTGTCTTCACCCTGTCCTGAGAGTCAAAGGCAATATCAAACCATCGCCACCAACAACTGCTAAGAAAATGGCTCAAGATAAAGCATCAGCGCACATTGAACAACAAAGACCTGTCTTTCATGCAGGACACACAAGGCATGGAATAAAACCCATTGAAAGTACTTGAGTTTTGTTTTTGGTCAAACCTCAGTGTTAGGGGTGATTCCTCACTCATCAAATTCCTGATTGTGGCCAGAGATCAGCAAGGGACTATGCACGTGGAGATAATTGCAGACCAGAATACACATTGTACTCCTAAGGATTTAATGACACCAAAATAACTTCATTGTTGTAGCTTCTTGAACTTGATAAAGGTACTTCAGCAGGAAATTATAAAAGAATATATGACACTGAGCCACTTAACAACATATAATGTTATATGGCCAAATGCTTAGCACTGTTGATCAAAGAGAAAATTTTAAATGATGTTTTAAGAGAGAAAAATGAGGCAGAAAAGCAAAATGGTACAAGAGGAGAACTCTGGAGGTTAAAACCCATGTAGACAATTGAAGGCATAGCCAACAATGGAGGGTTATGAGGAGGGAGTGATTACAGAGTTATTGGAGAGGTGAGAACGTGGAGGGGCTTGGAAAAAAGGATGAGAATTTTTAAATCAGGACATTGCTTGACCAGAAGACAGTGTTAGTTAGTGAGCACAGAGACTGTGGGGGAAGATGATTTGAAGTGCCTTAAGAGACACGCAGCTGTGTTTTCAATGGCAGGGGACAAGAAAGGAATGCATTGGGAAAGCCAAGATGAGAGATGACAATATAAATTAAGGCTTCAGCAACAGAAGGAGCTGAGATAGTGTGAAGGCAGATAATATCAAAGTAGAAATGGATAGTCCGGTGGAAAAAAAATTTATTGTTTGAAACACATCTGATATGATACCAAGATTGTGAACTGATTAACGTAGTCTCAGACTGTTACCAGGAAGAGGAATGAAGTCAGTTGTCGGTGAGCAAAGTTTGGACCGAGGATCAAAGACATCAGCTTAAGTTTTCACAATGTATATTTAGAAAAATTTCTGTTCATCCAGGTTTAAACATCAGCTACGTAGTTTGACAATTTAGCAACTGCGGAATAGTCAAGAGAGCACAGTCTGCTAGAGCTGGATGCCTTTTTGGATGATGGTGCCAAGGGGCAGCACAACGATGACAAACAGGAGTTGTCAAGGATGTATCTGAGACTTCAGTATTCACAGTGCAACAGCAGGAAGTGAAGCTGTTGCAAGTGATTTTCTGGCTATAAATAGATGGATAAGAACAGAAGGTGAGAGACAGTTCATTCAGCTGGACAAT
Source organism: Rhincodon typus (assembly GCF_021869965.1). NCBI lineage: Eukaryota > Metazoa > Chordata > Chondrichthyes > Orectolobiformes > Rhincodontidae > Rhincodon > Rhincodon typus. The sequence goes on from NC_063346.1 coordinate 17,627,317, forward strand.
GGTAAATTGATGTTGATGTAAGATGCTGTGATCAACACTGTCAAAAGCTGCAGATATGAATAAAAACGAGGAGGAATTGTTTACCTGTATAGCAGTCATGCAGGATGTTATTGGTGACTTTGATCGAGCTGTCTCAGTGCTGTGGCAGAAATGGAACCTTGATGGAAGGGGTTTAGCCATGGCGTTCTGTAAAATAAAATGTGTCTGATTTGAGCAGTAACAATGCACTCAGTTAACTTGAATAGGAAGGAGAGGTTGGATATGGGTGATAGTTTGTAAGGACATTGAAATCAATGGTTTGTATTTTGAGCAGAATGATCATGGTGATGGCAGATGTAAAGGACAGATTGATAACTTAAGGGAGAGAATACTTGGTGAGATATTTGTATCATTGATAACCACAGGTGAGATGCTGGCAAACTGGAGGTTGGCTAACATTGTGCCACTATTTAGGAAAGGTGATAAGGAAAAGCCAGGGAACTATAGACCAGTGAGCCTGACATTGATGGTGGGCAGGTTGTTGGAGGGAATCCTGAGGGACAGGATTTACATTTATTTGGAAAGGCAAGGACTGATTAGGGATAGTCAACATGCCTCGTGTGTGGGAAATCGTGTCTCACTAACTTGATTGAGTTTTCTGAAGAAGTAACGAAGATCTATCAGAGCAGAGCGGTGGATGTGATCTAACTGGACTTCACTGAGGCTTTCGACAAGGTTCCTCATGGTAGACTGGTCAGCAAGGTTAGATCACACAGAATACAGGGAGAACTAGCTATTTGAATACAGAACTGGCTCAAAGGTAGAAAATGCTTTTCAGACTGGAGGCCTATGACCAGCAGTGTGCCACAAGGATCAGTGCTGGGTCCACTGCTTTTCGTCATTTATATAAATGATTTGGATGTGAATGTAGGAGGTATGGTTAGTAAGTTTACAGATTATACCAAAATTGGAGGTGTTTTAGACAGCAAAGGTTGCCTCAGAGTACAATGGCATGTTGATCAGATGGGCCAATGGGCCAAGGTGTGGCAGATGGAGTTTAATTTAGGTAACTGTGAGGTGTTGCATTTTGAAAAGGCAAATCAGGGCGAGACTGATACTGGGGAGTGTTGCTGAACAAAGAGACCTTAGAGTGCCAGTTCATATTTCCTTGAAAGTGGAGTAGCAGGTAGGTAGGAGAGTGAAGAAGGTGTTTGGTATGCTTGTCTTTATTGGTCAGTGCATTGAGTATAGGAGTTGGGAGGACATGTTGCGGCTGCACAAGACATTGGTTCAGCCACTTTTGGAGTACTGTGTGCAATTCTGATCTCCCCCTTATAAGAAGGATGTTGTGAAACTAGAAAGGGTTCAGAACAGATTTATAAGGATGTTGTCAGGGTTGAAGGGTGTGAGCTATATTGAAAATCTGATTAGGCTGAGACTATTTTCCCTGGAGCATCGGAGGCTGAGGGGTGACCTTTATAGGGTTATATAAAATCATGAGGGACCTGGATAGTTTAAATAGACAAAGTCTTTCCCCTGGCGTGCAGGAGTCCAAAACTAGAGGGCATAGGTTTAAGGTCAGAGGGTAAAGATATAAAAGGGACCTAAAGGGCAACTTTTTCATACTGAGTGTTGTGCATGTATGGAATTAGCTGCTGGAGGAAGTTGTGGAAGCTGGTATGATTACAACATTTAAAAGGTATCCAAATGGGTATATGAATAGGAAGGGTTTAGAGGGATATAGGCCAAATGCTGGCAAATGGGACTAGGTTTCTATTGTATATCTGGTTGGCGAGGACGAGTTGGACCAAAGGGTCTGTTTCCCTGCTGTACATCTTTATGGCTCTATGACTGTAATTGTGTTTTTTACATCTAGTCAAGCAACTTAATTTTGGAGAAAAAAATTAACCTATTTTCCCCATCAACCTGTTCAGCAATGTTATTACACACCTCTGGAGCAGGTGGGACTTGAACTCAGGCCTCATGGTCCAAGGGTAGAGATATTACATCTGCACCACAAGAGAGACTTGGGGAGAGAATTGTTCTTTATTTTTAATTTATCCTGTTTTTCTAATCAGCCTGTTCAGAGATATTATTACACATCTCTGGAGCAGGTGGGGCTTAAGCCCAGATCTCCCGGCCCAGGGATACAGATGCTACCCCTGCACCACAAGAGGGTCTTAGGGAGAGAATTGTTATCATTGTCAGCTAGCAAGGGGATTGGAGGGGGAATTGGATGGTTAGCACTTTAATTGAAATAGGGTTGAGGGAGCAGGAATCGAATCTCATGGACAAGGGAAGCTTGGAGAGGACATGAGAGGAGATAGGAAAGAAACTTAAAGAAAAGAGTTCAGGGCTAGAATAGGAGGACGACAGAGGAGGTTTTTGCCTGGTAGTCAGAAGAAAGGAAGGACACCGCAGAAGCAATTTTTTGCATGGTCTTGATCTTTGTGTCAAAGCAGTCCATGGGTTGCTTATACTTTTTGACTGAGACAATAGAGCAGGATTTAAATGTGGTTTCAACAGAGAAAGAAGCTGGAAGCTGGGTTTGCATTTCAGGATTTGTGAGCAGTTTTAGCACACAATACTACGAAGCACAGATTCAAATGTGAAATATGAAATTATGACTGATATCAGGACATTTATTTTTACATGACAAATGGTAAGTGAGTGAAACAGGTTTTCTAAGAATAATGGAAGAAGAAACCTTTAAGAAATTATTGAAAACTGTAGAGCAGAGATTTTAAGTTTTCTTTCTGAGGTAATGACTTATGGTCAGGTCAAATGATTTTTCTCTTCAATAATTTTGTTGTGAACTCAAAAATGGCAAAGATGGCATCCTGGGAACAAATTGACTACTTGGCCTTCCACTTGAAGAATGGAATAAAGATCAATACTTGGACCCCAACCATTTGCAATGTAAATTGCAGATTTAGATGCGGGAACTAAAATGTAATGTCTCCACACTTGTAAATGACACAAAGGTGGGAGAGAGGGTGAACTGAGAGGAAGATGCAAAGATGCTTCAGTGTGATTTGGACAAATTGAGTGATTGGAGAAATGCATAGCGGATGAAATATAATGTGAGTGATCCACTTTGGTAGCAAAAACAAGAAGACAGATTATTATCTGAATGGCAATACATTGAGGAAGTGCAATGAGACCTGCTGTCCTTTTACACCATAAGTATAAGTAGGCAGGTGCATCAGGTGGTGATGAAGGCAAATGGTATGTTGGATTTGAGTACAGGAGCAAGGGTAACTTGCTGCCATTGTTCAGGGCCTCAGTGGGACCACACCTCTGGAGTATTTTGTGCAGTTTTGGTTTCTTTATCTGAGGAAGGATATTTCTGCCACAGAAAGCAATTGAGGCCAAAGCATTGAATGGTTTCAAGAAGGAGTTAGATATTGTTCTTAGGCCTAAAAGGATCAAAGGTTGTGAGGAGAAAGCAGGAACAGGGCACTGATTGAATGATCAGTCATGATCATGCGGACTGGCAGAGCAAGCTCAAGGGGACAAATGGGTTACCCCGGTTCTATTTTCTATGTTTGTAAAATGCACAAAACTTCCATTTGTATTGTGCTTTCATGACATCATGACATCCCAAAGCATCTGAAAACTAATGAAGGGACTCATCATTGGACTCGGGGAAATGTGGCAGAAAATTTAAAGACAACAAAATTGACAAACTACAGTGTGATAATGATCAGATTATCTGGTCATTTTAACTTTTTAACAAGGCTGTTTTGAGAGATATGTATTGGGGAAAACACCAGGGAAAACATAACAGACTATGAGACAACAAGGTGCAGGGGTGGATGAACACAGCAGGCCAAGCAGCATCACAGGAGCAGAAAGGCTGACGTTTCGGGCCTAGACCCTTCATCAGAAAAGGGGGAGGGGAAGGGGGTTCCGAAATAAATAGGGAGAGAGTGGGAGGCGGATAGAAGATGGATAGAGGAGAGGATAGGTGGAAAGGAAACAAACAGGTCGAAGAGGCGGGGATGGAGCCAGTAAAGGTGAGTGTAGGTAGGGAGTTAGGAAGGGGATAGGTCAGTCCAGGGAGGACGGACAGGTCAAGGGGGCGGGATGAGGTTAGTAGGTAGGAGATGGGGGTGCGGCTTGAGGTGGGAGGAGGGGATAGGTGGGAGGAAGAACAGGTTAGGGAGGCAGGGACGAGCTGGACTGGTTTTGGGATGCGGTAGGGGGAGGGGAGATTTTGAAGCTTGTGAAATCCACATTGATACCATTGGGCTGCAGGGTTCCCAAGCG
>NC_063346.1:17632067-17642691 GCF_021869965.1 Rhincodon typus
AGAAATTAGATAAGGGTAGGGAGGGAAAGGTGTCTTTGGTGGTGGGGTCGGATTGCAGATGGCAGAAGTGTCGGAGGATGGTGCGTTGGATCTGGAGGTTGGTGGGGTGGTACGTGAGGACGAGGGGGATTCTTTTTTGGTTCTTATTGCGGGGACGGGGTGTGAGGGATGAGTTGCAGGAAATGTGGGAGACACGGTTGAGGGCATTCTCAATCGCTGAGTGGGGGGAAGTTGATCTACTTCCGCTTCTATCTCCTTCCCAAAATCCACAAACCTGAATGGCCCAGTCGACCCATTGTCCCCGCCTGCTCCTGCCCCACCGAACTTATCTCCAACTATCTGGACTCCATTTTCTCCCCCTTGGTCCAGGAACTCCCTACCTATGTCCGTGACACCATCCACGCCCTCCACCATCTCCAGAACTTCCAATTCCCCGGTCCCCAACACCTCATCTTTACCATGGACGTTCAGTCCCTCTACACCTGCATTCCCCATACAGATGGCCTTAAGGCCCTCCGCTTCTTCCTGTCCCGTAGGCCCGACCAGCCCCCCTCCACTGACACCCTCATCCGCTTAGCCGAACTCGTCCTCACCCTCAACAACTTCTCTTTCAATTCCTCCCACTTCCTACAGACAAAGGGGGTAGCCATGGGTACCCGCATGGGCCCAAGCTATGCCTGCCTCTTTGTAGGTTACGTGGAACAATCCCTCTTCCGTACCTACACTGGCCCTAAACCCCACCTCTTCCTCCGTTACATTGATGACTGTATCGGCGCCGCCTCGTGCTCCCACGAGGAGCTCGAACAGTTCATCCACTTCACCACCACCTTCCACCCCAACCTTAAGTTCACCTGGACCATCTCTAATACCTTTCTTTCCTTCCTGGACCTCTCTGTCTCCATCTCGGACAACCACCTAGAAACCGATATTCATTTCAAGCCCATCGACTCCCACAGCTACCTAGAATACACCTCCTCCCACCCACCTTCCTGCAAAAATGCCATCCCCTATTCCCAATTCCTTCGTCTCTGCCGCATCTGCTCCCAGGATGAGGCATTCCACTCCCGTACATCTCAGCTGTCCTCGTTTTTCAAGGACCGCAACTTCCCCCCCTCAGTAGTCGAGAACGCCCTCAACCGTGTCTCCCACATTTCCCGCAACTCATCCCTCACACCCCGTCCACACAATAAGAACCAAAAAAGAATCCCCCTCGTCCTCACATACCACCCTACCAACCTCCGGATCCAACGCATCATCCTCCGACACTTCCGCCATCTGCAATCCGACCCCACCACCAAAGACATCTTTCCCTCCCCACCCTTATCTGCTTTCCGGAGGGACCACTCTCTCTATGACTCCCTTGTCCGCTCCTTTTTTTTTTTTTTTTTTTTTTTTTTTTTCACTTTTCCCTGCAACCGCAGGAAGTGCTACACCTGCTCCCATACCTCCTCCCTCACCCCCATCCCAGGCCCCAAGAAGACTTTCTACATCAAGCAGATGTTCACCTGCACATCTGTACATGTGGTATACAGCATCCGCTGTACCCGTTGTGGCCTCCTCTACAGCAGGGAAACCAAGCGGAGGCTCGGGGACCGCTTTGCAGAACACCTACGCTCGGTTCGCAATAAACAACTGCACCTCCCAGTCGCGAACCATTGCAACTCTCCCTCCCATTCCTCAGACGACATGTCCATCCTGGGCCTCCTGCAGTGCCACAACGTTGCCACCCGAAGGTTGCAGGAACAGCAATTCATATTCCGCTTGGGAACCCTGCAGCCCAATGGTATCAATGTGGATTTCACAAGCTTCAAAATCTCCCCTCCCCCTACCGCATCCCAAAACCAGTCCAGCTCGTCCCCGCCTCCCTAACCTGTTCTTCCTCCCACCTATCCCCTCCTCCCACCTCAAGCCGCACCCGCATCTCCTACCCACTAACCTCATCCCGCCTCCTTGACCTGTCCGTCCTCCCTGGACTGACCTATCCCCTCCCTACCTCCCCACCTACACTCACTTTTACGGGCTCCATCCCCGCCTCTTCGACCTGTCTGTTTCCTCTCCACCTATCCTCTCCTCTATCTATCTTCTATCCGCCTCCCCCTCTCTCCCTATTTATTTCAGAAACCCATTCCCCTCCCCCTTTTCTGGTGAAGGGTCTCGGCCCGAAACGTCAGCCTTTCTGCTCCTATGATGCTGCTTGGCCTGCTGTGTTCATCCAGCTCTACACCTGTTGTGCTGGAAAATCTCAGCAGGTCTGGCAGCATCTGTGAAAGAGAAAACAGTGTTACCGTTTCGGGCCCAGTGACCTGCCAGGCCTGCTGAGCTTTTCCAGCAATTTTGTTTTTGTTCTTGATTTACAGCATCCACAGTTCTTTTGGTTTTTAGACCAGTTAAGATACTTGATCAGGCTTGATGTGCATTCAGACTAGGTCTAATGCCAATTTTGTGATATTGGAATGATGAAATATGCTACTGTAGTGGAAATCTTGAGATCAAATAATGCATTAAAGTGATTAAAGTCTGAAAATGCAGTCAGGTTTCCTTATGTGACTCCGAAAATATGAAATTAGTCCTTTTTAGCAATGCTTCTCACATCAATATTTCCAATGGCTTTTTGAATTCAACAGGGTTTACCATATGCTTGGAGAAAAAATAATAATAAATGTTGTCTTAGGAAGGCAAGAAAATAAAAACGCTATTTTAAAATGCCTTAGCTGCTGAAACATTGGAGCTAGTTGAAGCTATCGCTCCAATGCTGTAATTATCCAATATTCTAAAAGAAATTCCTTCCAAGGAGCAATCAGAGAAACGTTTGCCTGGGGAATGTTACGCATTTAACAACTCTCTCTGTTAGCAATGTACATTTGACAAAGGAGTCATGCAGCAATGTTGAGGATTAATCTTGCCAACATAAAGAAAATTTCAGGAAAAAAGAGATTTCTAAAATAAAGTGGGTTGATGCAAGTCACCAGTTGTCAGATTGTTTCACAAAAAATGGTGTTAGCTCCAAGAAATTCTTGGAGATCTTCTAAGAAAAATGTCTGGCGGTATGAGGAATCACACAAATGTGAAGAAAAATTAATGTTTGTTTGGGTTGCTTTGTGATTAAACATGCTCTAATTTTCTTTGTTTGAAGAAAAGAAGGAAGAAAATTATATGAAATAGAGCCTTAATTACTGATTGGTCATACAATAAGATAAACTACAAATATAAAGAAAAATATTTTGTTTAATTGTAAACAGTTATGTGTAAGGTTTGTTAATTTGTCTTCAAACAGTTTATTTAACGAAAAGAGGGGAATCCATTAATTGTTACAACATGATTGTAAGCAAGGTTCCCCAGTTCCTTAGTCCCAGAGAGGATACCCCAAACTAACTTTCTTTGTTCATAACCTCCCTAAATTGGTTACCATAAGGTTAATTTAAAAACTGCTTCCTTTCCTTCCCTTGCAGATACCTTTCTCCTCGACCTAAGTGAGACATGCTTTAAAAGAAACCATTTAACAGGCTTTCTTAAATCAACAAGTCACATCATTGATGACTAAAAGCAAGAGAATTTGTAATGTTACACACAGACATTCAGTTTGGAAATAAGAGCTAAGTCCAAAAAAAATTCTGATCAGTCTCTGGGAAAGACAGGGGAAATAAAGATAAACTTTTTCCACTGGCTGGAGATTCTAGAATTAGGGGCCATTGGTTCTGACTGTTCAGGAGAAATATCAGGAACTGCTTCTACACTTGTTGATGTTTGGAATTTCCTTCCACCAATGGCAGAGGATGCTAGATCAGTTGTTACTTTTAAATCTGAGATAGATAATGTTTGTTAAGCAAACATACTAAGGGATATGGGCCAAAGGCAGGTACATGGAGTTAGACCACAGATCAGCCATTAATGGCAGAACAGGCTCGAGGGGCTGAATCTGAATCCTGTGCCTATGCTACTACGAAATGTTTGCAAAGAGTGGATAGCATTTAACCAAATGATTGCAGTTAATTGAACAAGTCAATGAGCAAATATAGAAGGGGAGCACATGGGAACTGCTGTGTCAAAGAAGCTGTAAAACTCAGTAGATAATAAATATTACACACAAAGAAAGGTGTCTTAATTTCGAGATAGCAGGAACTGCCGATGCTGGAGAATCCGAGACAACAAGGTGTAGAGCTGGATGAACACAGCAGGCCAAGCAGCATCATAGGAGCAGGAAGGCTGACGTTTCGGGCCTAGACCCTTCATCAGAAATGGGGGAGGGGAAGGGGGTTCTGAAATAAATAGGGAGAGAGGGGGAGGCAGATAGAAGATGGATAGAGGAGAAGATAGGTGGAGAGGAAACAGACAGGTCAAAGAGGCGGGGATGGAGCCAGTAAAGGTGAGTGTAAGTGGGGAGTTAGGGAGGGGATAGGTCAGTCCTTTCTGCTCCTATGATGCTGCTTGGCCTGCTGTGTTCATCCAGCTCTGCACCTTGTTGTCTTAATTTCTGCCTGATTGACTTTTTTTTATTCACTCATGGGACTAGCTGGACTGGCATTCATTGCCCATCCCTAGTTACCATCAAGAAGGTGGTGGTGAGCTGCCTTCTTGAACTACTGCAATCCATTTGGTGTAGGAAAACCCACAATGCTGTTAGGGAGGGAGTTCCATGATTTGACCCAATGACATTGAAGAAACGACGATATATTTCCAAGTCAGGATGGTCAGTAGCTTGAAGGGAAACTTGCAGGCTTGCAGGTGGTGGTGTTTCCCTAAATTTGTTGCCCTTATCCTTCTAGATGGTAGTGGTAGTGCGTTTGGAAGGTCCTCTCTAAGGATCTTTGGCAAATTTCTGCAGTGCATTTTGTAGTCTGGCTTGGACCCAAGGTGACAAACAATGCACAAAGCTGAATATGAATGGTGCACAGAGGGATAGAAACCTGGGAGGGAAAACATGAAAATTGCTGCAATGTCTAGTGAACAAATGCTTACTCAGGAAGCTCTAGAGGAAGGACAGAATTGATAGGATAAGATAAATGGCTGTGAGGGAATTCTATTATTAGAGGTAGATAATGTTTCTTCCAGCAACTAGCAATTCTGAGTGCCACATCCAAATGCTTTATTTCCATGGCTATTTCTCGTGGGAATGTCAGCCTAAATTGCACTAACTGCTGGCAACATTGGTGCTACTTCATGACCTCTGTACCTGCTCCCAGCGTTTGCTGCTATTCCTAGATTCTCAATTCCCAGCTCTCTTCCACACACAGAAATTCAGCCTCAGTAAAATTATCTGTGCATGTGCAGCCAGTGTAATGTTATTGTGCATGGAATAAAATGATCTCGGCCAAACATGCACAGATTCATTCTGGCGTAGAGACCAGCCCATTTGCCCATGTGCAGGCAGCTAGTTTGATGTCTATTTTTGCGCTCATACTGATCACTTAATATTTCTATTGCAAGGTGTACTATGCAGCATTTAAACAACTAACATCTGGTTTTGGTCAAATATGTATTTGTGCATATTCCTTAAGCTATTGTTGCCAGACCTTTTCCAACTGTGGTGAAGGCCAAGAGTCAGGAAATCTTGAGCAAAGATGAAGGTATTCTGAAAAATATGGTAGGAAGAACAAATAAATGATTTATATTTCCGGTCAGCAACCATGGCATCCTAAAGGAATGAAACTAGCAATTTTTATGCATGTTTCTCATTTAGTTTTCTCATGATCCCAACTGATATTACTACTGGACAAGTCAAAACCCAGAATAAAATCTAGTTTGATAGACATTTTAAAATTTATTGTGATGGCCTTTCACTGAAACATAAGTGCACAAAGCTGCAAATTTGGTTTTAACAATAAAACAAAAAATAAATACACAAAGAAACAAAAATTAAACAATACAAACCACCCTATCTAAACATAATGCAATTTGAAAGATTTCAAAACATACAACATAACAAATTCCTATCTACTCCCCAACATCATCATTTTACAATGAATCAAAACCCAAGGAAATTTCCTTTCTCTATCAAATCTGTCGTTCGACTTAATTGCTACAATTTCAGTCCTGTGAGCAGTGAAACCTTTTTATTCACACAACTAAGAGTTTAGACTTTCACAATTTTTGGTGATCTGCAGGATTCCAACCAAACACCCTTGGTCTAGAAATTTCACAAATTATACTCTGACTGAGGTGACTTATTTCCTTAACTGGTCTGAACAATCTCCTTTTTCTAGGATAGACTATACTAGCATCAGATATTAGTCAGGTCCCCTTAGAACTGAACCCAAAAGGTTTTGAATTAAAAAAAAACTTGCTAATCCTCGATTCTGCTTAACTACTAACTGAAGATTTTCTCTCTTCAGTCATAAACCTCCACAGTATAACAAACTTCCATGAACTCTCTCAGAGCCACACATTGGTCCGAAATCATGTTTTCAGAAAGACTGACATAGTTAACTTTTACACCCCTTTCATAAAAAAATACCAATAACCATATCACATTAGTTAGTTTCTTGAGAAAGTAATATTAATGTATGTATATACACACTTTAATAAAGTTGCCAATAAAGTTATGGTTGCTGCCATTTGCCACATTTTCAGTTAAAGGATGCCATCAGAACAGACACTAAGCCCTTTATTGTGAAAAAGCTGATATAACATTCCATTGATCTAGCTACTTAAACAGAATGCTTGATTTTCCACATTGAATTTTAACTGGGCTCTCTCCCTCAAAGCTGGAGTTACCAATTGCTTTAACCCAGCTCCACCAATGACATCTGAAGTTAATTTTCAAACAAGACAATATTCATTCAAAAGAAATGGAAGGTAAAAAATGTTTGCAACATAACTTTGTTTCGCAGAAATCTATAGTTGACGCGGTGTGGAGCTGGAGGAACACAGCAGGTTGTGTCAGATCAAGGGAGCAGGGACGAGAGAGAGGGTTGGACATGGGATGAGGCCAAGGGTAGGGAGGTTTTAAACCTGGTAAATTCCATGCTTAGACCATCGGTCTGTAGATTCCCAAGGTGGAATATGAAGTGCTGCTCCTCCAGTTTGCAGGTGGTGTCAATGTGATACTGGAGTAGATAGACCTACTGCATCCACTGCTCCCGATGTGGTCTTCTCTACATCGGTGAGACCAAGCAGAGACTCGGGGACCGTTTTGTAGAGCATCTGAGCTCTGTACGTGACAAATGACAACACCTTCCGGACATGAACCATTTTGGCTCCCCCACCCCCCCACTCCCGGCGTGACATGTCCATCCTGAATTCACCAGATTTAAAATCTCCCCACCCCCGGCCTCATCCCATGTCCAACTCTCCCTCTCATCCCCGCCTCCTTGACCTGACAGAACCTGTCCTTCTTCTCTTCCACCTATCCACCCCACCAGTCCCACTTACCAATCCCCACCACTCCCTGCCTGCACTCACCTATCACCATCCCACCTACCTTACCCAGTCCTATCCCTCCTCTCTCTATTTATTTCTGAGCTCACTTCCCCCTCCCCATTTCTAAAGCAGGTTCCCGACCCGAAATGTCAACTTTCCTGCTCCTCTGATGCTGCCTGACCTGCTGTGTTCCTCCAGCTCCACACTGTATTGACTCTGACTCCAGCATCTGCAGTTCTTGCTATCTCCATAGTTGACACTATATTTTTCAGTATGAGGTGCAAGGCAAATTGTTGTTCTTAGAAAAATCTTCCTGCAAACTTTGATGGTTTCCTGAAGGATTTTCTATGCAATGCTTTCATGGTCCAGCACCTTAACATCAAAGCTGACAACCTCTTCAACTACCAAACTAAACTTCATAGATTTATCTAGTAGCTTGTGCAAACTGCATAGGAGGATTTGAAATTCAAAGTAGATGTGGAGAGAATGTGCAAACTCTAACAGCTGGTCAAGAGTGGAATCAAACCAACATCCCTGGCACTGTGAGGCAGCAGTGCTAACCACTGAGCCACTGTATTATACATTGATCTTGCATTTGAACACTTTGCTCCTTGAAATAATTCCAATAATTCTGGCTGGGAAAGAAGAGAAATGGGACTGAATAATACCAATATTTGATCAATAAAAATAAATGTTAAAGATTCCTCTTTAAAACTAGAGATGCAGGTTAATAAAGCCAATTTAAAACAAAACAAGAGCACTGAGGTTCATCTCCAGAGAAATAGTATTGAAAAGAAGATAAATTACAGTAACCCTTTGTAAAGAATATTGGTCAGAGTACATCAACCACATCCTTCTGGTCTTCAAATTAAAACGAAGAGAGAAAAAGAGGTAACGGTGAATGTGCAGGAAAGATATACACAGGTAGTACCTAAACTGAGAAGTTTAATCTATCAAAAAAAATTGAAAAGGTTGTGACTCTTTTTTACCTCTAAAAAGGAAACGCTGACCGGTTAAAGATTGTGTTTATGATTATGAAGAGTTTGATAGGATGGAGATAAAGAAGATGTTTCCAATCACAGGGGAAGGCAAGACAAGGGGGCTGTTTTTGGGCTGGGCAGAGAGGATAGATTTATGACTGAAAGAAACTGGAGAAATCTCTCTCCTCCCAGTCTCTTGAAGAACAAGGCAGCTGGTAATAACACAAATCCAAACACTAATAATTCAGTGAGATCTACAATATTCCTGGATGCCATTGATTCAGCCTATCTCTTATCTCCATTCCAACCAAATTAGATTAAAATTTAACAGCTCAAGAATATGTTGAAGATTTGAAACTGTATATCCTTTGTTTTTGTGCTGGACAATAACTACATTTTAACTTCGCTCCTACATTTGTGTGTTTGTTTCTGTGTGTATATTTCATGCTGTGTATTCATTGATTTTTCTGGGTTAGTAAGTAATAAATTTGGCCTTCCTTTCACTTAAGGAAAACTTGTAAAAAATGTGGTTGAAGATGATGAGAAATACTTCAGCTCTAAATGTTGGGATTCACCCATCTTCATATTATATTTATATAGCACTTTTTTTGTTGAATAGTTCACAAGCATTAAACAACCAAATAAATACTTTTGTCAGTACAATTAATTATCCAATGTAAGAAGTATCACAATTAATTTGGATAGGTGAAGCTTTCACAAACAACAAAATGAACAGTTACTGATTAAGGTGTAAGTCAAGAGAGAACTATTGCTCAAGACACTGCAAAAGAGAACTTCTCTGGTTGTCTTAAAGTATATCACCATGAGACCTTTTGTATTTGAGTGAGAAGGAAGTAGAACTTTGTTTAACATCTCATCTGAAAGACAATAACTCTGATAGTACTCAGTACTGCACCTGGGTGTCAGATATTTTGCTCACGCTTCCAGAGCAGATTTCTAACCGCAAAAATCAGAGGCAAGATCACTACCAACTGAGCTGTGCCTAATAATCTGTTTAGCTCTGCTAGAGAATATTCAACAGCTGAAGTATTAATTAAAATCTCTCTGTAGCTTTAAAAGTTCAAGCTAATGTATTACATCAGTTTTGATTGAAAAACGCTATTCAACCAAGAAGGCAAAAAATGGATTAAACTGTGGGGTAAGTTATACGTTAATCTAGTAACGAAGCACACAAATCATTGTAAACCAATTCCTACAGTCATCTTTTGAGATATTCTTCGCTATCATCTATTGTGTGATGTGTCACTCAAAGGTAATTAAATTACACATACTGTTTGCAAATGCATTCTTTGGGTGGAAAACTTTATTACAGATCTTTTGTTTCCTCAAAATATCAAGGCTATTCAGTCATTTATATCCATAATCCTGTTACTGTTACTATTTGACAGCCACCTGGGGAAAGAAGTTATGTGATTTATTGAACCGTTTTCGCAGCAGCACACATACAAAATAGTAGGTCTGTGATGAAATTTAGACACTATTTCACAAAAACAGAATCTAACAGCTAGATCCTTCATATTGAATTAAATTATCCAGATTTTAAAATATGGTTCATGGCCTAGCTCAACATTCTTCACATAAATGATTTACATGTAGGAGGTCTTCAAACAGAAGTTACTACAGTGACATTTGCTGAACCCATGTAACTACAATGACTTGATTCATTTAATCAGCAGGGATTTTTAAAAATATATGACCAAACTCCTTTTCCAAACAACTTATAATAGTAGTTGATGTTTGCTTGCCGTTTTAATATTGCACATGAGCTTTCTGTTGCTATTTGTTCTTTTACACTCAGTTTTCTCTGTACTGTTTTTGCCATTAATATTATTAATATCATTCATAAAATCAAGGTTTGCCTCAATGTTGTATGGTGGAGACAGCCACAAAATTCACGGTCTTGGTCTGAAGACCTGAGTATACTTTGATTGATAGGGGTCACCACTAGAGCACACTAGAGTGCTTGAAGTTATTAGAACAAAGTTCTGTACAATTACCAATCCGTCTCTGGGAGAAATGATCTGTATTGACAAGCAGGGCTCACACAGAAAGTAATTTGGGCATGCAAGATGCTTAAAATTTTCATTCTAATGAGCTGCAAAATCGTAATATGAAAATTGTTAAGTTGTATAAGACAGTAAGAGAGGTGTTTGAGAGATAGTAGAAACTGCAGATGCTGGAGAATCTGAGATAACAAGGTGTAGAGCTGGATGAACACAGCAGGCCAAGCAGCATCAGAGGAGCAGGAAAGCTGACGTTTCGGGCCT
>NC_063346.1:17643191-17656049 GCF_021869965.1 Rhincodon typus
GCTCCGAAATGTCAACTTTCCTGCTCCTCTGATGCTGCCTGGCCTGCAGTGTTCCTCCAGCTCCACGCTGTGTTATATCTGAACATACAATGGAGTTCATTATAAGTTCAAGACCAATCCAAGCTGTCCAAAAATACCTGTTGGAGAAAAAGGTCACAACATTAATGCACCACCAAATGACAGCAGGAAATAAAAAAAACCATTATAACTGTGGCCAACAACATCTGCACACATCGGGTGCAGCTACCAGTATTGGTATATTAGCCAGGAACATGAAAGGAAAGCACACTCTGTGTGAAATGCAATCTGTTGCACTCTCCCATAAGACTGTCCTGCATTCCAATATGTAAGTCATGCATTGCAAAAGCACAAAACACTCATAAATGCAAGAAATAGGATTTTGAAGATGCAAAGGCTAAAACAGGACACGACCGAAAAAAAAAGCACATGCAGCATGCTGGCAACCACAACAAGGACAGTGCCAGAGTCCTGCATAAGCACAAGCATATACACTACTTTTGCATCAGGACAGCCCAAGGTGAAGATTCAGAGTAAATCCTGTTATTAACATCATATGTCCAAGGAAAATTGGTAAACACATGCTCAAGTTCAAAGTCAACACAGGAGCAGGTGCAAACATCCTACCAGTTAGAACTCTAAAGGGTCTGTACTTGGATCACTGGAAATCTATGATACAAAATAAAATAGCAAAACTGACTGCAAACAATAGGTCACCCATCCCTCGCATTGGTACATTGACAATAAAATGTAGCTAAGGCAGTTTTGCATGGAGCCACAAGCATTTTACCTGTTGAAATGAATGGACAGCAGTAACAGGACTACCTGTAACTACCAATAACAGGTAATGGCCTAGTGGTATTATCGCTATACTGTTAATCCAGAGACCCCGATAACATTCTGGGGATCTGGGGTTTGAATCCCACCATGGCAGATGGTGGAATTTGAATTCAATAAAAATATCTGGAATTAAGAATCTAATGATGACCACAAATCCATTGTCCATTGCCAATTGTCGAGGAAAAACCCATCTGGTTCACTAATGTCCTTTAGGGAGGGTAAACTGCCATCCTTACCTGGTCTGGCCTACATGTGACTTCAGACCCACAAAAATGTGGTTGACTCTCAGCTGCCCCTCTATGCAATTAGGGATGGGCAATATGTGCTGCTTAGCCAGTGACGCCCTCATCCCATTAACGAATGAAGAAAAAACGTCCAATGTGTACAGCATTCAACAATGTGACCAATCATGAAATCATCAGTATACCAATTCCTGTAGAACAGGCCAAGAATACTGACAGTGAATTGATCCTGGATTTACAAAACAAAGAACTGTGGATGCTGAAGAACTGAAACAATCAAAAACAGAATTGTTTGAGAAAATCAGCAGTGTGGCAGCACCCATGGAGATAAAAACAGACTTAATGTTTCACAACTGCTCTGAAGAAAGAGTTACAGGACTCAAAACGATAACTGTTTTCTCTCCAAAGATGCTACCAGACCTGCTGAGTTTCTCCAGCAATTTCTGTTTCAGTTTCTTACAAAAATTATACCTAGATGGTTTCAATGCCATAGGAAACTTCAAAACTGATGCTTTATTACACACCTCAGAAGATGCAATTCAGTCATTTGACCCTCAGAGAACATGCAGTGTTCACAAACAAGAGATGCTTAAGAGTGAGCTGGGCAATAAGGAAGTTAATGATATTATTTGATGTGTACATCAGTACATGGACTGGTGCACTTTGTTACATTCTCTCTAAAGAAAAATGGCATCAGGGTATGTTTGGACCCTAGATATCTAAATCTTTCTCTAAAGATGTGTCCACACAAATATTCCAACATTAAAGAATTGAATCCCAAATTCGCAATAGCAAATTTTTTTTACAACCTGAATACCAAGTATGCATGTTTGTTGATTCACTTCAGAATTAGTTTCAGAGCACCATTTGGAAAATATGGCTTTTGGAGAGTACTTTCCAACTGGGTGTCAGTCAGGATCGGGTCCAGAAGCACCTGGATAGAATTACAGAAGGTATTCCTAGATGTGTATTTATTGCTGATGATTTTGACCATCACTTTAATGTCAATGAAGTGCACAACTAATATCTACACTCACTGATGGCTCAGTTCATTACATCTTCAACAGGACAGTGTCAGCTGAGTGTAGGTTAGATCAACAATCCAACATATGGGATACATCTCAACCCAGAAAATGTCAAGATCAATGACCCATATCTGCTATGTACATTATATGGATTTTCAAGATTACCTTTCCATTTATTGAGGGAGAGGAGACCAAACAACCTGAGGGGCACCATACCTCAAGTGAGAGGGGAAGTTGAGAAGCAGAGCCCTTCATCATTACCTCAGCCAGTGCAAGAACTGAACCTATACTGTTGGTGTCACAGGGCAGCACAAGCCAACTCCCCAGCCAACTGAGCTAACATATCCCCTATGGCCAGTCAACTTAAATTGGTGTACTCTTATGTAATAAAACTTCACACGGTGTTTCAAACAACCAGAATCCGACAATATTGACACTGAAGCAAAGACAAACATTTGAGGTGAAGATCAGGCATGGTATTGACAATGGAGCAGACTCATGGGGCCACAAATGACCAAAAGCTTAGTCGAAATATTAAGCTTTAAAGAATATCTTAAAGGAGGAGATCGAGGGCAAGAGGAATTCCCGACCTCGGGGTTAGAAAGTTTGCAATCACTGCGGGAAGGTTGTTAGAGATACATAGCATTGGAGACAGTTGCAGAGTTCTTGGAGAGTTGTAGATGCTGCAGGATTGGGAGGGATAATCTCATGGAGGGGTCTGAGGACAAGGATGGAAATTGGCAAAGTATTCACTGATGGGGCTAGTGTGGGTCAGTGAGCAAGGGAGGGAGGGAAGAAGGCAGTTCCCGGTGTCAGTTCGGACTTGCAGAGTTGCATTACCAGTCAGTGACCCTGGGCAACACCTTTAACGATTCAATGTATTTTTTTTAAAAAAAAACAAAAAGAAGGTGCGGCCTCTTGCTCAATATAATGACAGATACGTGGCAATAAGCCCAAACCAGAATTATCACCTAGCCGCTGGCAGGAGCTGGGACAGGCATGTTAGTTACTGTACCTGTCTGTAGGAGGAAGGAGGAAGCATTCACCGCAAGTGTGTGTGTTTTTTAAAAAATATTTAACTCGACTCTCTGCTTCATTCGCTGAAGTGCTGTCAGACAACTCACTGACGAAAGCCGCCGCCACTCTCGAAACAAACATCTATTTTACATGTGTTTATGAGGAGGACAGTGCGGGAATGAAAGCATGAAACAATCACGATTTCCCAAGTTCTTCCAGAAACTTTCCCTCGCCTTCTCCAGAAGAAAATACCAACTACTCCAGGACAGTGATTTGCACGGCAAGGTGAGTGAGTGCCTGCTTATTATGGGATGCTTTACCCTTACCCTGGGGCTCCGGGCTCAATGGCAGTTTCAGACTTATGCCACTGACCTAGTCATTTCAGCAATCAAAGCTACATTGTAAAGCCAATATCTTCAAACAAACTTCTCGGTGTTCTTTTTGCATTCTTATTGCTGGATAAAGCACTGCCTTTTCTCAATATTCGTGGCTGCTTGTTCAAATGGAGACATTTTAAAAACTTGCTGGGTTGAGTGGTGAGCGAGTACAAGGAGCCTAATTCTTAGCCATTTCAGCGAACCAGCATGGGCACGTTGGGCCGAATGGAGTCCTCTGTATGCGATTTGCAAGAGAGAGAGAAAAAAAAATTGGCAGCTGCTTTTCCAGCTCGTGACCTGCGCTTTTGTTTTAGTTGATCCAACCGAGGTATTGAAAAAACGATCTTTTGAAAATAAGTTTAAAAGTTGGTGATCTCTGACCTTTTCCGTTCTTGTTTCAAAAATAGGCTATGCTGTGAGTTTTATTTTTGGTTCTCAATGGACCTATGTATTTCTAAACCACTTCAGCATTGCAGATTTATTGTTTGCAACTTTTACAATAACTAGCACCAAATGCTTCTACTGTTGTTAAACCTGTACACTACAATCCCTGGTCCAATACATAGACACAGCATTTCAACTGGATTTACAATACGGTTGAAGGAACTATTGAGCCAAATGGATATATTTTGTTTTTATCTGGTTTGTGGTGGACAATGAAAGGTTTACTCTTGGGTCTGTCTGTGATGTATAATGGCCAAAGGAGTTTCAAATAGCTTCCAGCCCAATGAAGAGTTAAGTTTAAAGTCTTAATGTAGGTTGCCCTGAAGCTTTTTTAACATTTGAAATATTACTGAAATGATATGGGCTCTTTTCCACTCTTTTTACTTAATATGCAAATCAAATCAGTCAGCTACCACAGGGAAAGCTGTATTCTCTATGCTCAGAAATTTGCACAACATGCCTGAGTTATAGTTTATCTAGCACTTACTTTCTTCTTATGTTTATGCCCATAATTATAATTGTAATATTCCAAAACATGTTGACAGGCCAACCTGAGAACTGCTGAATAGTAATCATTAAGAGGCAAAAATAAAGCAAGCAAAATGGTTTGATCAGTACAATGCATATAACAATAGGAAACTCAATTTCTCACCCGTATTTTAAATGCATGTATGTATGTAAGTTCCCATTCTCTCTGTTGGCTCTCTGCATTAAGTTTCACTGGTCAACTATTCCTACAGGGTGATAAGCCAGCAGAAGCACTTGCTCGGTCAGTCTGGTTACATGTCTCTTTGCCCAATTTTTAGATTGAGTTAGTACGCGAGGAACGTGTTAAATGCAAAACTCTGCACACTCACATCACTCAAAGATGTTAACAAAATCTCGTGAGGAATGCTAGCAGAATAGTAATTCAATAACAATGAACCAATGATCCTAAACAGGAATCTAAGAGTTAAGACTCAGGTGCATGAAAATGGCTTTGCAAATTGAAATCAACATTATTTGTGCCTCCCTTTGAAAGAAACATATTTAAATTCTGCTCTTGCCACTTAGAGCAATTTCCTCTACTCCATAACTCATTGTGAATTGGATTGGACCTGGCTGGAGAAAACACTTTTCTTTCCTTTTTTCTTTATTTTACAATTTTTGTAAATTCCCATGCTGACTTTCAGAAGGATAAATGTATTTGTTGCCTTCCAGAATTACTTATAACAGCCGAGTGATTTAGCTGCCTCTGAAGACTCTGTATCACATTAGAACTATTTGAACAATTGGCTGAAGAGTGAAGTTTGATGTGTGGCAGTTATGGGAATTTGGCAAGGCAGTAGTATGAATTCTCTTTAAATAAGTAACTACTTTATTAATATACACCCACTTCATGAATTGCTAGATTACACTTTACCAGGAAACATTGTGTAGTTAAATTTATGCAGAGTCGAACAATAGTAAGAGGAATTATGAAAGGTGGTAACATAATGTGATGATCTCCATTTAGAAAATTATTCTATTGGAATGCTTTTCTTTCTGTGATCCTTTAATTCACTTCCAATGAACTAATCCATTTTTTAAAAAATGCAATTACACAATGTCTTTCATAATCAGATGACATCTCAATAATTTTATTTGATATCTATGCTCTCATTGCTCTGCTGAAGAATATTTACAGAGTCTGCTGAGGTAGAGAAAAAAAAAACCTTATTTAAGAATCTTTAGTTCATTATCATATCTTACAGTCCAATTTAACTCCATATACTACATCCCCCTCCCCCACCGAGTCTCTGACCTCACATTCTTTTCATTACAGGGTCCACCACTGTGGTGGATTCCATATTTATCTGAATTGTCCTCAGCTCTTTGGAGGAGTCTGGGAATTCAAGTCCTCTGTGTGACCTCTCTAACTCTGCTGGGCAGAAAAAGAATTGACAGATGAGTCTGATTTAGTGGTCAGGCTGTCATCTGCGTCTCTTGATGAATGCAACATATCTCGTCTGTTTAATTGTGTACAAGATTGCTTCTGTGTCGAAATTGGTCCATGTCTCTTCAGTTGCATTGTACCATTTTTGGTTTGAATGAGACAGGACCATGGTGACTGTTCCACCACATTTTTCACAAATGGGTTTGATCTCACATCCAGATTGACTCTTCTTATTGAAGGGTCAATGGACGCAAAATGTTAACTCTGCTTTCTCTCCGCAGATGCTGCCAGACCTACATCTCTGCAATTTCTGTTTTTGTTACTGATTTCCAGCATCTGCATTTCTTTGGTTTTTTGTTTAGTATCTTACTCCCTCACTTTTTTTCAAGTCATCATCTCGTACACACATTATGAGCCTATGTGAGAGGGAAGGAACTTGAGCTTGTGCTTCTTCCCATGAGGGGGTTCATTTGGACCTGCACAATTTTGGAATGAAGTTGAATGATTACTCAGAAGTGCAAGTTAAATGCCATCCTTCTTCAGCTTCCTATTGTCTTGAGGGTATTTTGGTGAGCCCATGGGTAAATTGAGTTGCGTGGCCTGGCATTCCATGTGTTTCAAACATCTCCTGCAGCAGTCTAATCATTATTTCAGACATTTGCCTCTATCCATCGACAGAAATGATCTACTACTATGATAACATCTTACCTCTGTTCATAGAGGTCCACCCCAAGACTTTCCCATGGCCCTGATATAAAGGAAGGTGACATTAATGGTCCACTTGACTCCAGACAATGAAACGCACAAGTAATACAGCTTGCTATCATGTCCTCTGATGATTTTGAGATATCTAGCCACCAAACAGAATATTTCACTTTGGTTCAACATTTTGTCATATTCAGATGTCCTTGGTGCAGTAGTTGAGATATATCAAATCTCTAAACTCTCACAATGACCAATCTCTCATCATAAATGAGTATACTTGATCACTGAGTCTGAGACGAGGGTTATGTCACATGTATCCTGACCATCTCTTAGCACAGCATCGGCTATCTTATGGGCATTCTTGGTCTGATTTCCTTCAGCCACTGAGTTGCAGAGAGGCTGATTCAATATAAAGATTTCCACCTCTTTAATGCATTGAACATCTTCATGTTCAATCCTTGCCATCGAGATATGAGACAAAGCTTTACATGGAGTCTTCTGTTTTTTGGCACATTCTAGCATCATCCTTGGGCTCATTGTTGTACTCATGAAGGCATTTTTGCTTTAGAATTTAAGAGTGTCACTAAGATGCCACTAATGTGGTCTGCACTTATTTTTAAATGAAAATCAAGAATAATACTTGCCACTTTTTCACAAGTCCAAGTGGCTATTAACCCTTCTTTCTCTATCACTGTCTATCTCTGGTCAGTTCCATTTAGTGAATGTAATATGTAGTACACTGGATCTACACTTACATGAAAAATTACAGCTCCCAGTCAAACAGAAGATTCATTTGTGATAATGATAGTGGATGGCTATGGGTCTTAGTGAGCTGAAAAAGCAGGTGATAGCAACAATAATTTGATGTTCTCAAAAGATGTATGTTGTTCTGCCTGTCAGCGCTATGCATTGTCTTCGTTGTAACAACCGACACAGTAGCTCATTGACAATAGGAAGTTGGGAATAAACTTTCTGACTTTATAATACCTCTGCATATCTGGAGCTTAGTCATATTTTGAGAGCTGTAAGCTCCTTAATTGATCTTATCCTCTGTGGATCAACTCTGACATGGGATGTGTCCACAATATGCCTATTGATTGTGACATTCTGCTCTGAGAATTCGGACTTGTATTTGAGTCTAAGTCCTGTTAGGTGTTGCACAGCTCACACTGAAGTGTCATGTTCTGTTTTTGTGTATTCATGGATCGGGATGTCATCTATGTGACATCTAACTCCATCCTTCTACAATACTTGCCGTTGTCCACTCAAAGATTTCTGTTACTGATGTGATGCTGAAGAGTAGTCTGTTGAAACAAGACCTTGCAATCAGTGTAACGAAGGCTGTGAGAAACTTAGTCTCTTCCTCAGTGGGTAGTTGCAACAAGATCTGGACAACACCCAGGCTTGGACTGACAAGTGAAAAGTAAGATCTGTACCACATAAATGCCAGGCAATGGCTATCTCCAATTCAAGAAACTATCTAACCACCAGCCCTTGACATTCTATGGAGTTACTATCACTGAATCCCCCACTATCAATATCTTTGGGGTTACCATTGACCAGAAGCTCAACTGGACTTGCCACATGAATGGAGTGACTACAAGAGCATGTCAGAGGCTAGGACTAGTAACTCACCACCTGACTCTCCAAAGCCTCTCCATCATCTACAAGGCACAAGTAAGGTGTCTGATGAAATACTGCCCAGTTGCCTGGATGGGTGCAGCTCCAATAAAACTCAGGTAGGTTGGCACCATCCAGGACAAAACAGCCTGCTTAATTGGCACCAAATCCACAAACATACATGCCTTCCACCACCAACGTTCCATAACAGCAGCGTGTACTATCTACAAGATACACTGCAGAAATTCACCAAAGATCCTTAGATAGCACCATCCAAACGCACGACCACTTCCATCTAGAAGGACAAGGGCAGTGGATATCTGGAAACACCACCATCTGCAGGTTCCCCTCCAAGATACTCATCATCCTGACTTGGACATATATTACCATTCCTTTGCTGTCCAGTGTCAGAATCCTTGAATTCTCTCCATTGTAGGTTAATCTTCAGTACATGGAGCAGTTCAAGAAGGTAGCTCACTAACACCTTCTCAAGGGCAATTGGGGATGATATAGAACATAGAACAGTACAGCACAGTACAGGCCCTTAGGCCCACGATGTTGTGCCGAACTTTTACCCTAAACCTAAGGTCTATCTAACCTCCACCCCGACCTTATACTATCATCCATATGCCTATCTAGTAGCCGCTTAAGTGCCCCTAATGAGGCCGACTCCACTTCCCTCTCCGGCAATGCATTCCACGCCCCTCCCACTCTCTGAGTAAAGAACCTAACTCTGACGTCTCCCCTATATCTACCTCCACTCATTTTAAAACTATGCTCCCTCGTAATAGCTACCTCCACACTAGGAAAAAGTCTCTGGCTGTCCACTCTATTTATACCTCTGATCATTTTGTACACCTCTATCAAGTCACCTCTCATCCTTTGTCATTTTAAAGAGAAAAGCCCTAGCTCTCTCAACCTTTCCTCATAAGACCTTCCCTCCATTCCAGGCAACATCCTGGTAAATCTCCTCTGCACCTTTTCTAACGCTTCCGCATCTTTCCTGTAATGAGGCGACCAGAACTGGACACAATACTCCAGATGTGGCTGAACCAGGGTTTTGTATAGCTGGAGCATAACTTCATGGCTCTTGAACTCAATCCCTCTATTAATGAAAGCTAACACACCATACGCCTTCTTAACAACTCAATCCACCTAGGTGGCAGCTTTCAGGGAACTGTGAACATGAACCCCAAGATCCCTCTGCTCCTCCACAATGCCAAGAATCTTTCCGTTAACCCTGTATTCTGCTTTCAAGTTTGTCCTTCCAAAATGAATCACCTCACACTTTTCAGGGTTAAACTCCATCTGCCACTTCTCAGTCCAGCTCTGCATCCTTTCAATGTCCCTTTGTAACCTAGAACTGCCCTCCGCGCTGTCCACAATGTGACCCACCTACGCATTGTCCGCAAACTTACTAATCCACCCTTCCACTCCTACATCCAAATCATTTACAAAAATCATAAATAGAAGAAGACCCAGAAAAGATCCTTGTGGTAAACCACTCGTAACTGAGCACGATGTTAAATATTTTCCGTCCAGTACCACCCTTTGTCTTCTAAGGGTCAGCCAATACTGAATCCAATCTGCCACATTTCCCCCTATCCCATGCCTCCTTACCTTCTGCATGAGCCTACCATGGGGAACCTTCTCAAACGCCTTACTTAAATCCATGTATACCACATCCACTGCTCTACCTTCATCCACGTGTTTGGTCACCTCTTCAAAGAATTCAGTAAGGTTTGTGAGGCATGATCTATCCCTCACAAATCCATACTGACTGTCACAAATCAAACTGTGCCTTTCCAAGTGATCATAAGTCCTATCTCTCAGAGCCCTTTCCAATAATTTGCCCACCACTGACGTAAGACGAACTGGCCTGTAATTTCTGGGGTTATCCCTATTCCCGTTTTTGAACAAGGGAATGACGTTTGCCACTCTCCAATCTTCCGGCACTATACCCGTGGACAGTGAGGATGAAAAGATCATCGCCAAAGGCCCTGCGACCTCTTCCCTCACTTCCCATAGAATCCTTGGATAAATCCCATCAGGTCCGGGGGACTTATCTATCTTCAAGTTCCTCAAAATTCCTCGTACTTCTTCCTTACTAACATCGACCTCCTCCAGCCTACCAGCCTGTTTCACACTGTTCTCCTCTACAACTAGGTCTCTCTCAGTTGTGAATACCAAAGAAAAGTATTCATTAAGGACCTGTCCTATCTCTTTAGGCTCCGTGCACAAATTCCCTTTACAATCCTTGATCAGCCCTACCCTTTTTCTGGTCATTCTCTTATTCCTCACATTCATTTAAAAAGCCTTAGAGTTTTCCTTGACCCTATCTGCCAAGGTTTTCTCATGCCCCCTTATAGCTCTCCTAAACCCTTTCTTCAGCTCCTTGCTGGCTAACTTGGAGCCGTCTAGAGCCTTTTCCGATCCTTGTTTCCTAAACCTTATATAAGATATGATAATGATCACGTTATTTTGCTTGAGGGGTAGGTATAGGTCAAGGTTGATGGCTTTTTTGTCTATGCGTGTATATCAGTTTTTTTGAAAATAATGCTTACAAACTTATGCATGATGTTTTGTTTAAATGTTGTATTGTCCATGAAATTTATGTTTGCCTTGTGTTATAACTTTGCTTTAATGGAGGGTTGCTAATTAATATGAGTACATCTGCTCCTATGAGTCCAAATATCCCCTATGCAAGAAGTTTTCACTATGTGATTGCACTACCTCATACATGAGAGAGTGAGAGAGAAAAAAGACACCTCTGAAAAATTCTCAAAAGAGCATCACCCGCACCAAGGAGGAACATTTTGCACCCTCAGGCAGACATAGATGACAAATTTCATCACTGCCTCCAGTATGCCAGCTCTGTTTTAAGCCACAAAAGGAAAAGAGGACTTATTTGAGGGACAGGATCTCAAACCCAACACTAAGATATTGGTTTGCTAGGCAACTGTATTCCCTTTGCTCCAAAATACTTTAGAGACTTGAAAAACCTATTACAGGCAACTCAAAACACTGGATAGGTACCAGCACTGGTGCCTTCATACGACTTTCCAAATCCTGTGGCAACAAATGGGGTCCAGCAGTGGCATCCTCCCAAAAGACAATATATCCAACATCAAGTCATGGATCATTCAAATTCATTCAAAACAAGTTGTGCCTGATAGCAGAGTCCCAAAGCAACTGCTTGGTCACAGTGAAAGACAGCAGGGGGACAGATGATACATTTTTGGTGTGTAATAGACAAGCATCCATGTCAATTTGTGCAGAAGTGCAGTCGAGGTTTTGGAGAGGTCATGTAAACCTCCAAATAACCACCTCACACATACAACTGCCCAAGCACCACCTGCCTCACACATGGTAGATTTTGAAGATGGCACATGGAATTATCAGCCTTCTCATAATTTATTGAAACCAAGTGGAAACAAACCATGCTCAATCCCGAGCGATTGCCTTAGAATGTACACAGCACCTTGCCATGACATCTTTGACAGCACTTTCCAAAACTGTGACCTCTACACCTTGGAGAACAGGGATGGCAATGATTGAGAGCACCAACCTGCCATTTTCTCTCCAAGTCACACACACCATCCTGACTTGGAACTATATCAGTGTTCACTTGCTGTTGCTGGGTCAAAATCCTGGAACTCCTTAATGTCACTGCATGACTCACATCCCATGAATAAATAACAATGATAAAAGGATATTTTTTAAAGGATTCTGACACTGGACAGCAAAGGAATGGTAATATATGTCCAAGTCAGGATGATGAGTATCTTGGAGGGGAACCTGCAGATGGTGGTGTTTCCAGATATCCACTGCCCTTGTCCTTCTAGACGGAAGTGGTCGTGCATTTGGATGGTGCTATCTAAGGATCTTTGGTGAATTTCTGCAGTGCATCTTGTAGATAGATAGCTCAGAACAAAGGGTCCAGACCTGAAACGTCAGCTTTCCTGCTCCTCTGATGCTGTCTGCCCTGTTTTGTCATCCAGCTCCACACCTTGTTATCTCAGAACAAGGCTGCCCTTAGCCGCGGCTTCTTTCAGAGGAGGTAAATTAGTGAATACGGGGAATGTCCCACTCTCTGAAGGTATTGAGCATTCTGATTGACTAACATACACAGCATTGCCAGAGGTCCATAGTCGTTGAACCGAGCTCAAAATTGACCCTTAATTATTCTGTGGCATGTGCTGGTCAGGCTATTGATTTCAGTATCTGCTATCCTCCATGTTATGGGTGTAATGTCTGGGTAGGTGCTATGGTGGTAGGCTGAGCTCCCACTTTACATGCTACCCGTGCTGAAAATGTGGGCCCAGTGTGGGCCTGTGTTATTCAACTGATTGCATCTACATTACTTTCAGAGAGAGGTCACTTCTTTCTCTGCCACCGTCTCTGTGTCTCACTCTCTTTCTCTGTCACTTTTTGTCTGCCACACTGTCACCATCACTGATGTGAGTTGAAACTCCACCAGAAAACTTCATCACTGCAAGTTGAGGGCGCCTAGAGGAGAACATGAAACCTACACCACTATC
Source organism: Rhincodon typus (assembly GCF_021869965.1). NCBI lineage: Eukaryota > Metazoa > Chordata > Chondrichthyes > Orectolobiformes > Rhincodontidae > Rhincodon > Rhincodon typus. The sequence continues at coordinate 17,655,936 of NC_063346.1, forward strand.
ACCAGAAAAGCGATTCAGCTAACTATGACTGATCCAGCAAGGCACTTGCATGCGAAGTGACTCCAGCTGTGTGTGTGTGTGTGTGTGTGTGTGTGTGTGTGTGTGTGTGTGTGT
>NC_063346.1:17656059-17666675 GCF_021869965.1 Rhincodon typus
GTGTGTGTGTGTGTGTGTGTGTGTGTGTGTGTGTGTGTGTGTGTGTGAGAGAGAGACACTTGTTAATATGTTTCTGATACTGAGCCATATACAGTCTAATAAATGTACATGTGAGCTGTACCTGCCTAATCCAGCACTCTGTGGTCTGATAGCCGTACTGCTTCTGGTTTTCCGAAGATGATATATTTTACAGTGCAGGAAGGCAGGTAAACAGTTTGACATGCACCAGGCAGCCTTCCCAGCATTGGTCACCTGAAAACACAGTTCCCAGCACTAAAGAGTGAGAAAGGAATTTTAAAGAGGACTAAATGAGATTTCCTAGCATTAAACACCTCTCAGTTCCCAGCATTTAAAATAAATTAACTGTCTGAAATGTCATCAAAGAGACCAGTGAAGTGTAAACATGTATCATTATCAATGCTGCCAAAGGTTGAATTATTGAAAAAGAAGTAAGTATGCATCTATCATGACAGGCAGTATGTGAAGCTTACAATGTTGGGTCGTATGATTGAAAGACCTGATCCTATTGCTGTTTTAAGTTTTTAACTGACATTGAAAGAGAGAGCATTATGGCAGTCTGTAAAACATTAAAGGAACGAAGACCAGTGATTTACACAGCACACTCCTGCATTGATTTCGGCTTCATCAGAATGCTGGAACAAGTATTTCTGGTTTAAGAACTCTGTCCAAAGGAATGATGCCAACCTTTCAGTTGCTTACCATTTTAAGAAACCTTCTTGCTGTTCCAATGGAGCTCAACAGAAGGTGGAGGAAAAATATCTCACTTTCTGCTTAAGGCAGTTTATAGCCTCTCGGACTCAATATTCAGTTCGACAACTCTAGAGCATGACCTCTTTACTCCATTTTGCTTATACGCTACTCCAGGAGTGTCTTGTGTGCCTCATTGACTTTGCCATAGCAGAATGGACCAGTACTTTCCTTTTCACACCTCCAATTTACATCTGTTTTACATATCTCTCCTTTACCACCACTATCACTGCCTTTGTGTTTTGCTCTGGACACCCTCCCCAGCTGTTCCAGTTGCTGTTTATCCCCTTCTGTCAACAACATAAACACCACTATTTTATACTCCTTTCGGTTCCAAAGAAGAGTCATACTGGACTCAGAATGTTAACTCAGTTTCTCTCACTGCAGATGCTGCTGGACCTGTTAAGTTTCTCCAGAACTGTCTAGTCTTGTTTCAGACTGTTCTTGGTGGTTACAAAGCTGTGGGGACACACAAGTGCAAGCTCATGGTCATTGGCAAAAGCGTGAATCCAAATGGTAAAAATATTTCACATTAAATACCATGACAACATGTTGGATAATCACTAACTTATGCCATGAGTGGTTCGAGAATATTTTATGCCAGAGGCTAGAGTACCTTGTTTACATTGGCTTGGAGAACGCTGCCAATGATTAACATAAGAGTGGTGGGCGTGTGGAATGCGCTGCCGGCAGTGGTAGTGGAGTCAGATACTTTAGAGACTTTTAAGCGACTCTTGGATAGGCACATGGAGGATAGTAAAATGTAGGGTATGCAGGGTAGATTGATCTTAGTAGGATAATAGGTCAGCACAACATCATGGGCCGAAGGGCCTGTACTGTGCTGTACTGTTCTATGTTCTATGTTCTATTTGTTCTGCCAACCTGAAAGCCAGTGTTGTGGGTATATTTTTATCCCCTAAGTATCTCCATTGATTCAGTCTTGCAATCAGGGTATCTTACAATCTCTTAAGAATAAGTACAGATCTGAACTTATGTACTGATTGCTTTTGGCAATTTTTTCTGGAAGGTCTGTGATTAGTATTTTCGAAAGAATTTGACTTCAAGGATGCAATTTAGATACAAACTAATTTCTGGAAAAAGGAACTTCATTCCAGCGAGGCGTTGTGGTTGGAGCTAAGAAATAAGAAAGGGATGGTGACATTATTGGAGTGGTACTATAGGCCCCCAAGTAGTCAATGGGAATTAGAGGAACAAATATGCAGGGAGATTGCGGAGACTTGCAGAAGAAATAGGGATGTCATAGCGGGGGTTGTAATTTTCCTAACATAGACTGCAACTTCCATAGTGTTAAGGGCTTAGATGGGGTTGAATTTGTCAAATGTGATCAGGAAAGTTTCCTCAAGCAGTATATATTGGGGGGGGAAAGGTGTGTGGGGTGGCACTTTGGGACCAGTGACCATTGTTCTATTAATTTTAAAATAGCTATGGAGATGGACAAAACTAGTCCAGAGGTTCAAGTTCTAAATTGGGGCCAGGCGAATTTTGATGGAATTACACAGGTACTTGCATGCGTTGATTGGAATAGTTTGTTTGCAGGCAAAGGGACTTCTGGCAAGTGGGAGGCCTTTAAAAGTGTGATAGTTAGAGTTCAAGGTCTATATGTTCCTGTCACGGTGAAGGGCAAGGTTGGCAGGAGTAGGAAACCCTGGATGATATTGAGGCTTTGACTAGAAAAGAAGAAGGGGGCATAGATCAGGAACAGGCAGCTAGGATCAGGGGAATCCCTGGAGGTACAGGAGTTTAGTGAAGAAAGAAATCGGGAGGGTGAAAAGGGGTCAGACTTAGCTTTGGCTGAGAAGATTAGGGTGAATGCAAATAGATTCTTTAAATATATTAAAGGAAAAAGAACAACTAGAGGGAGAATAGAACTCCTCAAGGACCAAAGTGGACATGCGTGTGTTGAACCGCAGAGATAGGTGACGTCCTCAATGAATATTTCTCCTCTGTGTTTACCGTGGGGAAAGATATGAAGACTTGGGAAGTTGGGGAAGTTAGTGGCAATATCATGGGGACAGTCTATATCACAGTAGAGGTGGTGTTGGAAGTATTAGAATGTATGAAGGTGGATAAATCTCCTGGTCCTGACCAGATATATCCAAGAATCCTGCAAAACGCTAGAGAAGAAATTGCAGGGTTTCTGGCTGATATATTTGCATCATCATTAGCCACAGGTAAGGTCCTGGAAGACTGGAAGATAGCGAATATTGTGCCCATGTTCAAGAAGGGCTGCAAAGAAAAATCTTGGAATTATAGACCGCATCTGTGGTCGGTAAGTTACTTGAGAAGATTCTGAGGAAGAGATATACATGCATTTCGAAAGATAGGATTTGATTAGGAGTAGTCAGGATGGCTTCGTGTGTGGGAGATCATGCCTCACAAATTTGTTAGAGTTCTTTGATGAAATAACCAGGAAGATTGATGAGGGCAGGGCGGTAGACATAGTCTATATAGATTTCAGTAAGGTCTTTAATGAGGTTCCACATGGTAGGCTGCTCTGGAAGGTTGGATCGCATGGAATCCAAGAAGAGTTGGCAAATTGGTTATACAATTGGCATGATGGTAGGAAGCAGAGAATAATACTGGAAGGATGCTTGTCGGACTGGAGGCCTGTAACTAGTAGTGTTCATCTGGGATCGGTGCTGGGCCCATTGCTGTTTGTTATCTATGATGATTTGGATGACAATGTACAAGGCATGATTAGTAAGTTTGCGGATAACACTAAAATGGGTGGTATTGTGTGCAATGAGGAAGGTTATCAGAAATTGCAGCAGGATCTTGATCAACTAGGGAAGTGGGCCGAGAAATGGAATTTAATATAGGTAAGTGTGAGGTGTTGCATTTTGAAAAGTCAAATCAAAGTAGGAGTTTCATGGTAAATGGTAGGGCCTTAAGGAGTGTAGTGGAACAGAGGGACCTTGGAGTTCAGGTGCAAGGTTCTCTGAAAGTGAAGTCACAGGTAGACAGGGCAGTGAAGAAGGCATTTGGCACACTGGCTTTCATCAGTCAGGACATTGAATGCAGAAATTGGGAAGTTAATTTGCAGTTGTACAGGACGTTGGTGAGGCCGCACTTGGAGTATTGTGTTCAGTTTTGGTCACCTTACCATAGGAAGGATGTTATTAAACTGGAAAGATTGCAGAGGAAATTTACAAGGATGTTGCCAGGACTCAAGGGACTAAGTTATAGGGAGAGTTTGAACACTAGGACTTTTTTCTTTAGACCATAGGAGACTGAGGTGGGGATCTTATAGAAGTATAGAAGATCATGAGAGGCATGGATTGGGTGAATGCATTCAGTCTTTTTCCCAGGGTTGGGGAATCGAGGACTAGAGGGCATCAGTTTAAGGTAAGAGGGGAAAGAATAAATGGGAACCTGAGGGGGCAACTTTTTCACGCATTGGGTGGTATGCATATCGAATGAGCTGCCAGTGGAAGTGGTTGAGGCAGGTACATTAACAACAATTAAAAGGCATTTGGACGAATACATGGATAGGAAAGGTTTAGAAGGATATGGGCCAAGTGCAGGGAAATGGGGTCAGCATGGATAGACATTTTGGTCAGCATGAACCAGTTTGTGCTGAAGGGCCTGTCTCTGTGCTTTGGGACTCTATGACTCTATGATTCACTGTGAAGAATTGATGGAACAGTCTCTGGACAGCCGTAATGTTTGAGGACTATCCTCATTCAACTCAGGAGACTGACTAAGCTAGATTCAGAGTGACTCCCTGCAGTGCTTGAGGTGATGAAAAATCTGAGAAAAAACGATTTACAGGACCGGATGGATGCCAAAAAAGATGCACCAGTCAAGAAACAACTGACTAATGATGAGATAATGCAAATGGTACTGCAGGGTGAAAGTAAAACCAGAGTAGCCAATGGTGATGAAGAAGATAAGACTGAATTTGAAGAAGGAATTTCAGTTGGCCACAGATTTTATAGTTGGATTGAAGCAAAAGCATCTCATTTCTGGGCAAGATGTCATATCTGTGCACATGATACAAGAGAAATCCATCAAAGAAAGACCAAGATATGTTGGACCAACCAAGCACCAAGATTGGTTCAAGATGATAGACAAGAAGAGTGGTCACCAGCACTCAGCAAGTACGTGTACAAGTGCAGTAACCCCATGAGGGGATAGTCCATCAAGGGTTATCATCAGAAACTGCAACAAGGGAAATGCCTTCGTACAAGTCAGTCCCTTTGAGGTAGTAGAAGAAGGGGCAGGCTAGAGAAAGGTACAAAAATTCCCATGCTGACCCTGACAGGTGGTCAGGAAGATACAAACTGTATATGGAAATTTGCAATATCCTCTCCCTTTTTGAAAAAAAACTCTTGTTCAGATCAGTTAAGCAGTGTGACAAGAAAAGAAATTGGTTCATTTCTCATAACTTGATCATTATATATAGAGTAGGCAAAGACATGGTGGAGCTATAATTTATTTCACTTATGCATTCAGAGTAATTGAATTTTTCTCATTCAACAGGAGAATGGGGAGCTCCAGGAACTAAAAGTTAATGGCAAAAGTCAGCCGATTGTGCCTGTATCTTCCAAAGAAGCTAGCACACGGTACCTGGATGAGCTAGTAAGCGATCTTCAGGTGAGAATATATTTTGATGTAAGAATCCAGGACATTTTTTTTGTTCTGAACGAATAGTATTTGTCATCTGGTTGAAATGTTTGGTGAACAATTTGCCAAAGGCACTTTTGTTATGTAAATTTGTTCTCATTCCATGTTTCAAACTAGAAACTCCAGGTTTGAAATGGTTGCTACAGATACGTTTAAACATTGGTATTTGTCTGGAAGATCTGTTTTCATTGGAGATATTGTTTGCAACTTTTCCCATCAGATATTGCTTAAATTACATGCAAACCTATATTACATAGACCAAAATGGTCTTGTGGTTTCAATAACATTTAATGCGTGACCTGCAAAGGTCTGTCAGGCTTCCATTGACAACTTGTTCCTTCTATAAAGATGAAAATCACATGTCTCAGGTGGAATGCACATGGATTATGTAGAAAAGAGTAGAGAAAAGCCATACCTTCTGGCTCCGAAAGAACTACTTATCCTTAATTTTATTTTTGGCAATTTAAGCAATGGTGGCAGCTGCTATTTGAACTATAGGAACAGCTAAAGATGATGTAGAGGAACATCTACCCTCCTCAACCAAGACAAATTTCTGCAAGGAAGTCCACACCAGGAATTAAGGCTCATGTTTGCATACGTTAGAAGACTTGCATCACATTTTGTCAGTTGCCCAAGAGGCTTTTAACACTGTTTTTATCATGGTGGCCTCTATAATACTGACAGAAATCAGGTACATGATTTTGCAACCTAAGACAGCTTTCCACCCATTTTTCTGGCAGCTAATTGATACAGTTTCTATTTCAATGTAACTTCTACAATTCTAAAATGAGTGGAAAACTGCTACTTTTTTAAAAAGCAGTTAAATAACAAGGGAATTCAAGTAAAAATTTAAATTTCTGATTAAATTAATCTTTTATCTACCTAATATTTTGGTTGCATCAAATTTATGCTATAAATGCTTTTTCTATTACTAGTGTGAATGCTTCATTGGTGCTTCTTTCCATATAGACTGTGTTATTGATTCTGAAATTGGTTGCTTTCAGCATCTAGTGTATCCACATTAAGTTGTATTTTCATTATATAACAGATGGATGATTTGAATCATTTTTTAGCCATTGAAGCAAATCCCAATTTCCTCGCAATTATATTCAATTACAGCGATGCTTTATTTTCATTCATTCGTTCAAGGTGTCACTTGCATGATCAGCATTTATTGCCCATTCCTAACTGCCTCTGAAGGTGCTGGTGAACTACTGTCTTGAACCAATGCTGTCTGAGCAATGAGACAATTTTGATAGGGAGGGACCTACAGGATTTTGACCAGTGCTAATGAAGAAACAATGACATATTTCCAAATCAGGAAATTTTCCCATGTGCCTGCTGCCTTTGATCTTTTGGATAATACAGGTTATGAGTTTGGGAGATGTTGGTGACTTGCTACAGAACAACTAGTAGATGATATACACTGAAGACTCTGAGCTCATGGTGGGTTGAGTAAATGCTTAAGGTGATGGTTGAGGTGGAAATCAAGCAAAGTACTTTGTCCTAGATAATGTTGAGCTTCTCCTGGTGGAATCAAACTTGTACAGACAATTGAAGCTTATTCTGTACCACTCCTGCCTTGTAGATGGTAGAATGGCTTTGGAAAATACCTAAGCTCTGACCTGCTCTTGTAGCCACATTTATGTCCTGGTTCACTTAATCTTCTGGTCAGCGGTGATGCCCAGGATGCTGATGAATGATCCAATCTGCTAATACCAAGGAGAGGTGGTTGGACTTTGTTTGTTGGTGTTGGTCGTTGCTTGGCACCTTGTACAATGTATGTTACTTGCCACTTGTCAGCTGAAACCTTAATGGAATTGGAATGTTGCTGCATATCAGCAGTGTTTGTTTCCTTAACTGAGGAGTTGCGAATGATACTGAACACTGTGCAAACATCGGTGAACATTCCCACTTCTGGCTTTTATAGATAAAAGGATGAAGCAACTGAAGATGAATGTGTCTGGGATACTGGCCTGAAGAACAGGTTCTTGTGGTGCAGCAGTGGTGTTCCCACCCTGAGGAGCAGCTGCAACAATGTCCTAGATTTTAGATAACTCCTGTTCAACAACCCTTCCTTTGTGAAGGGCATAACGTCAGCCAGTAGAAAGGTTGTCCCTGATTCTTTTTGGCTTCAGTGTTACTAGGTGCCACTTAATGCTTCGGTCAGTCAAATGTTGAAAGTGACTCGATCAGAAGGTGGGTAGAAAACACAAAAAAAAATTGCTAAAAGGCACATTTTATTTTAAACAGCTGAATTCAGAAAGATGCATCGGATGTAATTTTAATGACGTACCTTTACTTTTGGGCAGGGTCTTGTCATTGGTGATTTTAAAATGAATCTTTGGTTTTAATCTTAGGCTGACTTACAGAATGGTCTCACGAAGGTCCATGTGCAGGAACGTCGGCATCTATATGGATGGAATGATTTTGAAGTGGCTAAACCCGAACCAATTTGGAAAAAGTACCTTGGTCAGGTAATGCTTAGCATGTATGCAGATGTCATGTAAATTCAGAAATTATCATACAGATGTGATGAAATCAAGAAAGAAAGTTGACTTTATGGTCTACATTTAAATGCAGTTTTGGTCTTGAGTTCGTTGACATTCTCCCTGAAACAGATGTTGCAAAATGCAGTTTGACGTTTTTCAGGCACTTGGGGCAAAACGTTAGTGACCAAGAGAGAGTGGGTTTGGGGTTTGGATTTAAAGTCTAAAAGTGCTTGTGGGTCAGGAATCTGACATGATTCATCCCACTTCTGGGTTTGACTGGGTGCTGTTTGGAGGCAAGCAGGAAACCACCGTGGAGAAGTTGAGTAAATAAACTGAAGGTGAAAATCGTCAGTAGTTTGCATTTAACCCAGGATTTTGGCTTTAACTGCTAGCAAATAGGTTTTCAAGGGTACAGAGATTGCCAGAGTTAACAAGATGAGATGAAAGCAGCAATACATTGCTGAATGAAAAGAAGAAGCTTGAAAGCCTTTAACTGGTGAAATTGTGCAGCTGAGGGTCAGCCTACACTAAACATTTGTGTTCGCATTCCTTGTGATTAGAGCCTAATACACTATTTCATGAGTGATTTCCAACTTTGGAAAGTCTATCCATCAGCTTAACTAGGGGTTAGAGAGTGGTCATCTTTGAACAAACAAACCGTTTTAAAAAGGGTGGCATGGTGGCTCAGTGGTTAGCTCTGCTGCCTCACAGCACCAGGGACCTGCGTTTGATCCCACCCTCAGGCGACTGTCTGTGTGGAGTTTGCACATTCTCCCCTTGTCTGCGTGGGTTTCTCCCGGGCACTCTGGTTTCCTCCCATAGTCCAAAGATGTGCAGGTTAGGTGGATTGGCCGTGCTAAATTGCCCGTAGAGTTCAGGAATGTGTAGATTAGGGGGATGGGTCTGGTTGGGATGCTCTGAGGGTCAGTGTGGCTTGTTTCCACACTGTAAGGATTCTGTGACATTTTACCTACTTTGGACTTTAACCACATTGATCTGAATTTCTCTGCTGTCAGTTTTTGCTGGAGAATATCCAAAGCATGGACCTCTAATGAGGAACTGGAGCAGCACCATCAACTGTCTACTCATATTCATATATTGCTCACAGGACAGAGGGGATGGTCTCAGAGTTCCAGCCTGTAGGAGAAGATACTCCCAGCAAGAGTACACAGACACAGGATCAGATTCCTCAACATGACTGAGCAGTTGGGCCTCAGGAGATTAAGGCTTTAATGGTCATTCACTGCTGGTATCTGCAGCTTCTCTGAACAAGAAAATGGACAGTAAGCTAAAGAATTGGGATATTGGGCAGAGAAAAGCATTGGCAAAGAGGACTGTTTTAAGGAGGTTCTTAAAAAATAGAGAGGCAGAGGTGTTCAGGAAGGTAATTTGAAAGCATTGTGTCTGGATGGCTGCAGGATGACTGTCAACACACTTGGAAGAAAGAAGATGCTAAAGCGGAGTCCATGGAGGCTTGCTGTAAGGCTAGTAAGGGTACAAATAAAAGGGAGTGATGAGATCTTCAAAAGACTTATATAAAATTCAAGTCAGGGGAGCATTGCAACAGTCACTTGTGGAGGAACCAAAGTTATGAATCACAGTTTTAGCAACTGATGGGCTGAGGCGAAATATGTTGTAACAGTAAAATAAGGGCATTCTTAGTCATTAGAGAGAATGTAAACTCAGCAACAAGTCTTAGCAATTTGGATACCAAAGTTGAAACAAGTTGGTTCAGTTAGAGATAGTGGTCAGGGTAGAAATGCAGACAGTGTTGACTACAAAATTTATAGCTGACTAAAAGCATGGCTTTGGTTTACCTGCTGTCTAACTGAAGTAATTATATTTCATGGTGAATGTTGCGCAATACACCTTGAATTAGCCAACTCACGGCCAAAAATGGCCTGGCTCCCGAAGCAGTGGTATCAGTAGGAGGCCCTCCAGCTTGGTAAGAACAGCAGCCCACAGTTCAGGTAAGAGAGAGAGAGAGAGAAGCTGCCTGCATCTTGTGCTGCCCCATCCCCAACATGTTAAATTGTCAAATTAAAAATGAATTCAGTATCCAGGGCACAACTGTGGAGGGGAATCTCAAAGAGGGCCTCAAAGTTTGCTAGGAACCCAGGCCAAAGGATCACATCCAGATAACTGGTTTAGCCCCAATACCTCTGATGATAAGTATAGGCTGTTAATTTCCCTTAATTTGGCTACTTGCCACCTACAGGTAGATAGCCCATCCTTCTCAACCTCAGGAAATTGGCCCACGGGTATTAGGAGAGTGGGGATGGGTGCCAGCATCACAGCTGCCCACCTTTGGCGAAGATGGGGGCACTGGGTGAAAACTCAGTCTCATGTCGTTGCATGATTATGGCTAAGGGTCCACAGGTGATGAGGGACAGGAAGGGACCAAAGAGATGTCCTTGGGGAACTCCAGGTCGGGAAGAGCAACATCTGCTTGAAATGATCTGGTTGCATCCTAAGTGGAAGCAAATGAGAGTTTAAATTGTATAGGAATAAGTCCCCTGCAGTTATGCTTGAGAGGAAATGTTGAAGTGACAGAGATATTTGATTTCATTTGGGGTTGTTGCTCATAAGGAGATTTTCAATTGCTTTAAAAGCTAAGCAGATTTTGCTTAAGAATACAAGGTGCAGAGCTGGATGAACACAGCAGGCCAAGCAGCATCAGAGGAGCAGGAAAGCTGACATTTCGGGCCT
>NC_063346.1:17667175-17678365 GCF_021869965.1 Rhincodon typus
CTCTGATGCTGCTTGGCCTGCTGTGTTCATCCAGCTCTACACCTTGTGATCTCAGATTCTCCAGCATCGGCAGTTCCTACTATCTCTGAAACAGATTTTGCTTAATGTGATTTTATACTTTTTATATAAATAATGTTTTTGCTGTTTTTAGCTAGGAGTACTATTGCTTTAAAATATTTGTATTTCCTACAGAAATGCAGTTGGTTAGCAATTGGTAACCTTCACAGATGAATCAGTTTGTTTACAGTTGTGTAAATTTGTTGCTACAAAATGTAGGAAAGGTTTTATGTTGAGATAAAATTTAATCAACTTTAAGCACTATTTGTCATGTGTTAAATAATCTGTTAACTGATGTGTTTGTGTACTTTGGTAAGCAAAGTTATAAAGACATTGGAAAATATCAGTTATTCAAGCTTATTCCTCCTTGTACTGTTAACATTTGACTGTTTAACTAAGATTTCAAGCCCATTCTGAATGTCCTTGGCCCTTTGAACCAATATTGTACTATGCATTTTCCTCTTTTAAGCCATTAAGTCCTGCTTAGCTAACTCTGTCATGGATGCTTTATTCATTAAAGTATGTGTCACAAGATAAAGTGAAAGCTTAGTATATAAAAAAACAAACATTTAGATGTCAGCTTTTATAACTGCATTAATCCCATCCAGACACATGAGCCATTATACACAAATGGTGACCAGTATATTCAAACCTTAGATTTACATTTTGATAGGTAATATATTCAGTACACTTGCTAATTTTTGTTTTCAATCCTAGTTCAAGAACCCCCTTATTCTGTTACTTTTGGCCTCAGCTGTTATTAGTCTCATCACTAAAGAAATTGAAGATGCAGTGAGCATAACATTGGTACGTATAAATGTTCACCCAATCAATTCTGTTAGTGAATATGATTTGGCACATTATTTTGACTTTGTATTTGTTGAGGGAAAGACAGGGAAATGGGTTGCAAATTTTCCGCAGAAAGGATATCAGATAAATTTATAAGTTGGAATTTAAAAGCAAAGTGTGTGTGCAAGCTTCTTTCTTTAAAAGCAAAATTACGGGAAGAGGTTAAAATGTTATGAGCTAGGTATAGAAGTTATTTCTCCAAGGTGAAAATGCTTCATGATTTGCTTGCCTAATTTAACAATTGATAAAGATTTCAGCCTCAGGTACTGGGCATTTAGCAGGGCTTTCTCTTTCCTATTGGTTTTTAGAATTAGAAAACAAAATAAGGCCAGAACTTTAAAAGAAAGTTCAGGATTTTAAGCAGAAAGCTGCTGGTGCAGAATTTTATCAGGATCCAGAAGATTAGAATACAGGTCCTAGTGAGAAAAGACAGACTAAAATTATTTGTTTTTAAAGCAAAGAGCAAGAATTTGGGGTGGCATGGTGGCTCAGTGGTAAGCAGTGCTACCTCACAACACCAGAGGACCCAGGTTCAATTCCACTCCTTGGGTGACTGTCTGTGTGGAGTTTGCACATTCTCCCTGTGTCTGTGTGGGTTTCCTCCAGATGCTGTGGTTTTCTCCCACAGTCCAAAGATGTACAGACTAGGTGAATTGCCAATGTGATCAGGGATGTGCCAATTAGATGGCTTATAGGGGTCTGGGTGGGATGCTCTGAGGGTTAGTGTAGACTTGTTGAGCTGAAGGGCCTCTTTCCACAGTGTAGGGATTCTAAAGTCTGAAATTTTTTTTTTCTAATGCAGTGAGTTCTTATGATCTGGAATTTGCAGATGAAAAAGTTGTGGAAGCAGAATATATAACTTCCAAATGGAAATTAGGTAAATGTTTCAGGAGGAAACATTTGCAGAGTTGTGGGGAGAAGGCAGGCAATTGGGAGTAAGTGGGTAACTGTAACAAAGAACTCGACAGATGGACTGAATGTACTCTTTCTGTGCTTTATAATTATATGAATCCATGTGATGACCATATGATGTGGGGAAGCATAGTACATTCATTTCTTTGTATTCCTTCATAAACCCATGTTATGCAGATTGAATTAAGTGAGTTTGATCAGAAATAATGCTCTGTGTTTGCTCATAGCCTGAGAAATAAAGCAGTTCATTGTTTTAATTCTGCCCTCATCTCATTGGTGAGTAAATAGTCCATCTATTGAGAGATATAGTGTCACACTTGAGAAGGGCTTATACAAAAAGGTGCTATGACCGGTTTGTGTATTAAGACAGTACATTGTTACATCTGCTGGCTCACACTTTGTTGTAAATAGATATTGGTCTGTGTGAGTCAACTTTGCAATGTAAATAAGAGCAGATCTACTTACAGGAGTGACCATCCCAGAAATGCTGGAAATGTACAGTACTTACATCAACATCTATATTTGAGAAGAAGAGAGAAGTTAACATTTCAGGGATAAATCCTTCAGCAGGTTGCATACCAAATGTTTGGACCAACCAAGTTGGTCCCAATACTCATGTTGATTTGGAATTCCTTTGGAGCTGATGTCCTGAGGATGAAAATCCTTCAAGGGCATCCTGTACATAATGTGACATTTTCAGCTGTGTGTTATGTTGAATATCAACTTTATTTTGGCCACAGCAAGTTTTTTTTTAAGGAAGTACTTGTTTGTAAAAGTAGAAAATATATACAGAGGAATAAATATACTTGAAAAAAAGGAGCAAGGATGGGTTGCTACTTGGCCACTGCCTGTTACAGTTTATTACAACATAATTAGGTTTTTGGACATGAATTGTTTCAATGATATTATTAGAGATAAATTGTAAAATAAACCAATTGGTTTTATTGTTGCTCGCTATAGGTTTACAACAAAGCTGGCACTATCTTCATTTTCCAGCCCTAAATTATTCTTAGAAAGTATTTTGCATTTTTGCTATTTGTAAATTTAAATGTGATATCTACATTTTGTGAATTTTCTCAAGATAACAATTTTTTCTGCTTTTTTTCTCCGCGAGTCCTTTGTTTATGAACATTGTAATGGAATTATGTTAGTATACTCTCATTTATGTGCACAAAAGTACTGTACTATTTGCCTCCCAAGAATTGCATTTAAATCCAATCAATGCTTTCCTCTGGGTCTTATTGAAACAAAAAGTAATTGGTAAAAGTGACACGAGAAATATTTTAAAACAGCGAGGGCTAAGTCTGGAATGTATTGTCTGGGAGCAGCATTTCTTCTCTCCCTGAGGAGGACTTCCATTGAAAACCAATTCACTTCAGGAACTGGCTGCTCTTTCCTCTTTCACCAGTATGGTTCAGAAGCCTCAACATTGCTCTGTGCCAGCCTGATTTAAATATTTACCAGAAGTGTTTTACTTCTTCAAACTTGTGGAAAATGATAACAAGTGCTTGTGCATTGGGTTGTGGTCTTTTTCTTTTCCTTACTTCCTCTCTTGCTAACATCTCAGCAGCAGAAGTACATTGCATGCTGATGCTTTCAATTGTAGTTGAGGTCCCAGCACTTCTGAACTTTAATGCCTCCAATTCGATTCAGGAAATTTCAAAGAGGAGATCAATAACATGAAGAAACAAGTGAAAAAGGTTCTTGGAAGAGTAGGTACCTCCACTGGGCTAACTCAGCGTTATTCATCTGTCACCTGTCTGGTTGATGCTTTTTGAGCGTCAGAGGTTAAGGGGTGACCTTGTAGAGGTTTATTGAATCATGAGGGGCATGGATAAGGTGAATAGCCAAGGTATTTTTCCTAGGGTAAGGAGTCCGAAACTAGAAGAAAGAGGTTTGAGGTAAGGGAGGAAAGGTTTAAAAGGGACCTTAGGGACAACCTTTTCATACAGAGAGTGGTGCGTGTATGGAAGAAGCTGTCAGATCAAGTGGTGGAGGCTGGTAAAATTATAACATTTAAAAGGCATCTGGATGGATATATGAATTTGAAGGAGTTAGAGGGATATGGGCCAAATGCTGGCAAATAGGACCAGGTTAATATAATATGTCGGGTTGGCATGGACGAGTTAGACCGAAGGGTCTGTTTCCGTACTGAACAACTTTGTGATCCTATGACTGTATAACTGCAACACTGAAAAAAGAAATTGATTTATTATCATTTGCAAAATAGGAAGTGTTTTTAATACAACTTAGTAACCTAATGTCATTCATGTTATAGGCTATAATAATCGTTGTCACAGTTGCCTTTGTGCAGGTAAGGTATTTTTACTGTTTGTTCGGTAGAAACTTTTGTGAAATCAATTACTTTAAAATTTTGTGTTGTCTAGTAACCATTTATTTTCTCAGGAGTATCGATCTGAGAAGTCTCTGCAAGAACTAGGCAAACTGATTCCTCCAGAATGTAACTGGTAGGTGCCACTATACCTCCAAATACTTCATGAAGTGTGGGAGCAATCCTCCCTCTAGCACATAGGACGGGAAGTTAAGAGGAGCTGCTAGAACTTAGCTCCGTAACTATTAAAACACAGTTGTAATTCCACGTGAGGGTGTAAATGGTGTTTCCGATGCACTTCCGCCAAAGTTGTAGCTACATGCCCGAAGCAGATGCATGGAAATTGTTGATGATAATCTTACAAAGAACAGGAATCAAAAACAATTTGTTTTTGTGGTGTTTAAGCCTTTATAGCGCAAAGGATGACATTAGTCTGTCTGTCTCCCCATTTTCAGCATTCGTGAAGGTAAACTGGAGCATCTGCTAGCAAAGGAGCTTGTACTGGGTGACATCGTGTGCATTTCAGTTGGTGACCGAGTCCCTGCAGATGTCCGACTCTTTGAGGTTTGTCCTTTTGCATGTTTTTACCATTCTAAGTAAAGATAAAGTTTCCATAGTCCCACATTCTCATGAGAAAGAGACAATTGGTGGTGAGGTAAACTCAAGGGTCACCATACCTCAGGTGAAGAGCAATGTTGAGAAAGCAGAACCTTCACAGTGATCATAGCTGGTAGAGGAATTGAGCCTGTGCTGTTGGCAAAAGTCTGCATCATAAACCAGCTGCCCAGCCAACTGAGCTAACCAGCCTCCAGGATCTTAGCTTTCTACCAGGTTTGCAAGTCCACAGACCAATAGCTGATTATTAACTGGAAGCTTACCATCACCTTCTCAAGGGCATTGATGGACAGGTAACAAAAGCTGGCTTTGCCACTGACATTCGCATCTCAAGAATGAGTTTAAAAAATTACCTGGACTATAATTTGCAGTGATGATTGATAAACTCATGAATATTCAATAAAAACCTGCAGCCTGCAAGCGTGTGCAAAAAGCAGAGGGCAAAAGAAATGGTCAGCCAGTTGAAAAGAGAAGGAATAATCATCAGCCAACTTTGAGCCAACACTATTCACCATGCCAGCTACTGAAGGCATTGCCACTAACAAATTAGCCTCTTTGGCCACAACAACATTAAATCCAAAAGTGATCTCCACAATGGATCCAGTCCATCATCTCCCAAGATAGATGATAGATAAATACATTTTCTCAATAGTATTAACAATACTTATGTGTTAACGATAATACTAAATAAGATATTTATGATTCTATAAATTTGAGGCGAGCACAAAAATCCTTATTACCATTGGCATAATGTTATATGGTAGCCTCATAGATAGAGGATTGGCTAATTAACAGAAGACAGAGAGTTGGGATAAGGGGGCATTTTCAGGTTGGCAACCTGTGACTAGTGGAGTGCCACTGGGATCAGTGCGAGGACCACAGTTAATTATGATATAAGTTAAATGACTTGGGTGAAGGAAGTGAATGTACTATGACAAGTTGGTAGATGACACAAAAATAAATGGTACAGCAAGTGGCGAGGATGACAAAGTCTACAGAAGGATATATATACAGGTTAGATGAGAGGGTAAAAACTTGGCAGATGGAATATATTGCAAGAAAACAGGAAGAATGGAGCTGAAAATTATTGAAATGGAGAAAGACTGCAGAAAGTTACAGAATAGAGGTATTTGGGAGTCCTTGTACGTGAATAACAAAAAGCTAGCCTCTAAGTTCCGCAGGTAATAGGGAAGGCAAATGAAATGTTGAATCTAATTTCAAAGAGAATGGAGTATAAAATAAGGAAGTCTTGCTAAAACTATAAAGGCACTGGTTAGACCATACCTAGAACCCTATCTAGGCAATGATATTCTGGCATGGAGAAGGTTCACCTGGTTGATCCCGAAGGCATGGGGGAAATTTCTTATGAGGAAGGTTGAGTAAGTTGGGCCTGTACACATTAAAGTTTAGAAGAATGAATGGTGACATTATTGAATGACCTTAGATACTTAGGGTACTTAACAGGGCAGTTAAGGAGTGATTGTTTCCTCATTCAGGAGAGTCTAGGACCAGAGGACATAATCTCAGAGTAAGATGTCTTCCAATTAATATAGAAATGAGGAGGAATTTTTTTTCTCTCAATAGGTAGTGATTCTGTGGAACTCTTCACTGCAGAGAGCTTTAGAGGTAGGATAGTTAAGAATATTCAAGGCTGAGATAGTTATATTTTTAATTGGTATATGATAGGGGGAAAAGGCAGGAATTTGGTGTTGTAGAGTATCAGATCAGTCATGAGCTAATTAAATGGTAGAGAAGACTCAGTGGGCTGAATGGCCGACTTTGATTCGTGTGACCTATGGTCTTATGGTCTCATTTGATCGTGGACTATAAGAATAATGCAGTGCTGTTCCTACATATTTCCTTGTGTTTTGCTGGTACTTTTCTGGATACAAATGTTTTAGGAGTTAATATAGGTTTTTTATTTGCAGTTGCAATACAAGTAAAAGAAGTGACCTGTGAATCAAGTAGATTTTAAAGATAAGTTGTTTGCATGGTGTGAATGTTAGGAGAAAGAATGGCAGATATAGGTTGTTTAAGAAGCTTTCAGTGCATTTGTAGGGTTGGAATCTTATGAGTAGCATTATATGCACAGTGTAAATTTTATTTGTCAATGTACGTTCAGAAAAAACAAAGTTGATAGACGAGGGAAGGGCTGTAGATGTCATATACATGGACTTCAGTAAGGCGTTTGATAAGATTCCCCATGGTAGGCTGATGGAGAAAGTGAAGTCACATGGGGTCCAGGGTGTACCAGCTAGATGGATAGAGAACTGGCTGGGCAACAGGAGACAGAGAGTTGTAGTGGAAGGGAGTTTCTCAAAGTGGAGAACTGTGACCAGTAGTGTTCCACAGGAATCCGTGTTGGGACCACTGTTGTTTGTGATATACATAAATGATCTGGAGGAAGGTATAGATGGTCTGATTAGCAAGTTTGCAGATGATACTAAGATTGGTGGAGTAGTAGATATTGAAGGGGACTGTCGGCGAATGCAGCAGAATATAGATAGATTGGAGAGTTGGGAGGAGAAATGGCAGATGTAGTTCAATCCAGGCAAATGCGAGGTGATGCATTTTGGAAGATCCAATTCAAGAGCGAACTATACGGTAAATGGAAAAGCCCTGGGGAAAATTGATGCACAGAGAGATCTGGGTGTTCAGGTCCATTGTACCCTGAAGGTGGCAACGCAGGTCAGTAGAGTGGTCAAGAAGGCATGAGGCATGCTTTCATTCATTGGACGGGGTATTGAGTACAAGAGTAGGCAGGTCATGTTACAGTTGTATAGGACTTTGGTTCGACCACATTTGGAATACTGCGTACAGTTCTCGTTGCCACATTACCAAAAGGATGTGGATGCTTTGGAGAGGGTGCAGAGGAGGTTCACCAGGATGTTGCCTGGTATGGAGGGCACTAGCTATGAAGAGAGGTTGAGTAGATTAGGATTATTTACATTAGAAAGACAGAGGTTGAGGGGAGACCTGATTGAAGTCTACAAAATCATGAGTGGTATAGACAGGGTGGATAGCAAGAAGCTTTTTCCCAGAGTCAGGGACTCAATTACTAGGTGTCACGATTTCAAAGTGAGAGGGGAAAAGTTTAAGGGAGATATGCGTGGAAAGTTCTTTACGCAGAGGGTGGTGGGTGCCTGGAACACGTTGCCAGCAGAGGTGGTAGAGGTGGGCACGATAGCGTCATTTAAGATGTTTCTCGACAGATACATGAATGGGCAGGGAGCAGAGGGATACAGATCCTTGGAAAATAGGCAACTGGTTTAGATAAAGGATCTGGATCGGCGCAGGCTTGGAGGGCCAAAGGGGCTGTTCCTGTGCTGTAATTTTCTTTGTTCTTTGTTCAAACACTAGTTAGTTATGCTTGCTTAAGTTACCAATATATCTCCACAAACATCAGCCCTTTTTGTTTATTTAGTCCCAATTTTGAATCTGTTTACAAACCAGTTATTTTTTAAATGGTGTAAAGGAAGAGTTTGTTCCTCTTTCAGCTACGAGTTCAGCACAATAGGCTCATAGAGCAATGATTGTTGTACCAGGTAATAGTTTAAAATTAGAACACAGAGTTTTATGGTCAGTTTCACTGCGTCCTTTTGCCATGTGCTTTCCCTGGCCACTGGTACCTTCCCCTCCCAAAAGATATCAAGTGCTTCAGGAAATCTAAGATAGGTTTTTTGAGTCTTCTAAATTCTTAATGTCTTGTGCATTAGCAACTGAAAACCAGTACAGGATTTTACAGCTCTCCACAGGTGTGTTTGCAAAAGGGTGAGGGGATTTGTCAAGTATGGTGCGTGGACTGCACAAGCTGTCTCCCATTTTACAGTAGAAATTGCCTGTGAAGCACTTACCCCAATTCAGTGAGCAATTAAGGGCGTCATCCTGCCCTACCAGTGGCCCGGGGGTGGCTCAGCCAAAGTAGGTAGTCAGCAGCTTTTACTGGGCAAGATGGTATCAAAGTCCCTTGTGTCCAACAAAGTCATCTCCCACATCACCATCCCATGAGTAAGGCCTTACTGTCACTTCCACTAATTCTTCAGCACCCCTCCTATCTTACCCACTCACTGGGACCTGCCAACCAAGCTCCTGCGTTTGCCCAGACTTTAATTCGGTCTGATTTCCAAAACATCCTTTTTTTCACATTACGGCTGTCATCCCAATAGGGTCCACCATTCACAACTAACAATTGGATTGGCTGGCAGCTTTCTAAAGCAGGGTTTCCTCCCCAGATGGGCCAGGAGTCTGTGCCTGAGGCGACAGACACCCCGCTGAGCAGAGCAGTTAGCTTTACACTTGGCGGGGTCTTGTGTGACTTCTTCATTGGAGGGACAAGGTGGGGAACACGCTAAAATAAGAAAATAAGAACTAGGTGCAGGAGGAGGCAATTCAGCCCCTGGAGCCTGCTCCACCATTTAAAATGATCATGGCTGATCTCATCTCAGCCACAACTCCAGTTTCCTGCCGATTCTCCATAATGCTTTCACCAAAACCTAATTAAAAATCTCCCTATCTCCTCCTTAAATTTACTCAATGTTCCAGCATCCACCACACTCCGGAGTAGTGAATTCCACAGATTCACAACTCTTTGAGAGAAGTAATTTCTCGTCATCTCTGTTTTAAATCTGCTACTATGACCTCTTATTCTAGTTATCAGCTCAGTGCCATTATCATAAAATCTTGATGTGTAGATGCATTTTCCATATCAATACTATTCAGAAAAACTGCTAAAGTGGGTAGCGGATGTGATGTTGTAAACCTTAAGGCACTAATCCATTTGACGTATTCAGGTGATGTGTTACCCTCATTCAACATAAAGTGGTTTGTGTTTGTTGACTAAATCTCCGATGGATTTGCTTCCAATTTACCGGAAGGTTTAACATGTTAAATTATGGTAGATTTTCATTGTTCTTCTCTGTTGCGGAAATGTGTTGAATCAGTCGTGTTTTTATTGCTCATAATGTTGGTAATTGTTTGCATGACGTTGAATTTCAGTTTTGTTTACACGTGTAAGATTGCCGTGTTAGCAGGTGCTTCTTTAATGGTACCAGAGAAGGTCATTTTAAAGAAATTGACTTTATTGTATGTTCAAATCCAAACCTGTTCTAATATCGAGACATAGAGTCATACACCGTGAAAACATACCCTTCGGTCCAACTAATCCACATCAACCATGTTCCCAAACTAAACTTGTCCCACCTGCCTGCAATTGGCATGTAACCCCCCAAACCTTTCCTATTCATGAAATTATCCAAATCTCTTTTAAACGTTGTACCTACATCCACCACTTCCATTGGCAGTTCATTCCACACACTAACCACTCTCTGTGTAAAAAAATGTTGCCCCTCATGTCCTTCCTAAATCTTTTTCCTCTGACCATAAAAATACATCCCCTGGTTCTTAACTCCCCCCACCTTAGGGAAGAAAACCTTTGCTATTCACCTTATTGATGCCCTTTCATGATTTTATAAACCTCTAAAAGTATGTTGACATTTTGTTTAAAAGGAATTACTTTTCAAAGCCAAAGCTTCCCGCAAAAATTAAATAAAAAGTCTATTCCACTGTCTTGCTCATTCCTATACTCCTTTCACTTGAAGACTTAAAGTTTACTAATTAAATACTCAGTGCATATCATGAGGCTCTGATGCTATGTTATGCTCATGTTGCTCCTTTGATAGTCAGAGAATAACGCAGCATGGAAGGAGGCCATTTGAACCTTTAAGTTTGTTTTGACTGTTTTGAAAAGAAATAAAGTACATCCTACTCCCTTGCCCATGTCCTGACAACTTTTTCTCCTGTTAATTTTTGAAGGCCTTGGAATTGATTCCATCATCTTTATTAAGTAGCGAATTCCAAATTTTAATCACTGATTGCATAAGAAAAGTTTCTGTCCATGTCATCTCTGGTTTTGCCAATCAACTCAAATCTGTGCCCTTGCTAATGGACCCTTCAGCTGTTGGAAATAATTTATCTTTATTTTTACTGTCTAACTGTTTCATGATTTTAAACGCTTCTAATCCCCAGGAAAATTAGTTTTGAAGGCTAAACAGAAGGTGATTGATTAGAGTGGGGATTTGAGGGAGAAGGGTGCTAGCCGGAAGCAAAGTATGAGAGAGGACAGAAATGTAAGGACATAGCTCAGTGACAGGTGCTAAATGGGAAAGAAAGGTCTCAGAGGAGTCAAGATAAATAGCAAGAATGGAATAATACACTTTAGTCTGGTGGCAGCCAAAATGCACACACAGAAATGGTAATTGCAATGTTACAATGCATAATTAAATAAATGCCTTTGGTTTTATTTAGATCTTTAATCTAATTTGCAGTACACATCTTTAAAAAAAAATGTTGTTTAAGGTGCATAAGTGAAACTTGAAAGGATTCAGAAAAGATTTACAAGGATGTTGCCAGGGTTGGAGGGTTTGAGC
>NC_063346.1:17678865-17692094 GCF_021869965.1 Rhincodon typus
CTCCCCACCCCCGACCTCATCCCAAAACCAGCCCAGCTCGTCCCCACTCCCGACCTCATCCCAAAACCAGCCCAGCTCGTCCCCACCCCCAACTTCATCCCAAAACCAGCCCAGCTTGTCCCCACCCCTGACCTCATCCCAAAACCAGCCCAGCTCATCCCCACTTCCTTGACCTGTCCGTCTTCTCTTGACTAACCAACCCCCGCCCCCCCAACTTCCCACCTACACTCACCTATACTGGTTTCAAACCCACCTCCTTGACCTGTCCGTCTCCTCTCCACCTATCTGCTCCTTTATCTGCCTTCCATCCACCTCCCGCTCTCTATTTATTTCAGAATCCCCTTCCCCTCTCCCATTTCTGAAGAAGGGTCCAGACCCGAAATGTCAGCCTTCCTGCTTCTCTGATGCTGCTTGGCCTGCTGTGTTCATCCAGCTCAACACCTTATTACCCCTGATACTAATGGCGGCTCTCATGCTTCCGTGTTACTTCTAACCTTCTCCTTCTTGGGCAGTCACTAGAATTGAGGATAACTTTCTTCTACTCGGATGAGGTAGCCTTGACAATGACTAATTCCTTCAGTGGGTCATGCTGTCCAGAGCAAATAGCAACTGAATCTTGGAGCAAAAGTAGGCCACTCAGCCTCTTTAAGCTGCTCTGCCATTCTGGATCTTAACGGGTCATCTACCTCAATGCCATATTCATATATTAAATAATTTGTGCTTTTAGGTTTTAAAGGGAGAGACAATATTTCTTGGAGAAAAATATTACAACCAATTTCAGCCTCAGTAAGCAACCATTTTACCAATAGGTTGAAACATTATGAATATTTACCCTACCTTTATCTGCAGGGAGATATCAAAGGAATACTTGAATAGTTATAGAAGCAAAAATCCAAATGAACAGCAAAGGGTAATTGCATTTACAGGAAGTAAAAATGACAAATCCAAACGGACCAATTACTACTCCATTGGACTATGCTCAATCATTGTAAAGTGATAGAAAGTGTCATCAACAGTGCTATCAAACAGCACCTGCTTAGCAATAACCTACTCATTGACACCCAGTTTGGGTTCTGCCAGGGCCACTCAGTTCCTAAACTGATTACAACCTTGGTTCAACCATGGGTGAAATAGCTAATTTCCAGAAGTGAGATGTAAATAATTCTCTTGACATCAAAGCCAGATTTGACTGAAGGTAGCATCACGGAGGACCTAGCAAAAGTAAAGTCAATAGGAATCAGCGGAAAACTCTCTTCTGGTTGGAGTCATACCTCGCACAAGTGAAAATTATCATGTTTTTTGGAGGTCAGTCATCTTAGCTCCAGGATACCTCTGCAGGAGTTCCTCAGGGTAGGGTCTCGGGCCCAACTAACTTCAACTGCTTCATGACTTTCACTCCATCAGATCAGAACTGGGGATTCTCAGTGATGATTGCACAATATTCAGCATCGTTCTTGACTCCTCAGATATGCTCAAATGCAGCAAGACCTGGATAACATTCAGGCTTGGGCTAAAAAAATGATAAGTAACATTTATACCACACAAGTGCCAGGTCATGGCCACCTCCAACAACAATGAACTTAACCACCATCCCTTGACATTCAATGTTGTTACCATCTCTGAATTCTCCACCATCAACAACTTATGGCTTACCATTGCTCAGAAGCTGAACTGGACTAGCCATATAGATCCATGGCTATCCATGCCGATAAATTGGCTAGGAATCCTGCAGTGAATAAGTCACTTCCTGTCTCACAAAAGCCTGTCTACTGTCTACAAGGCACAAGTTAGGAGTGTGATGAATACTCCCCAGTTGCTTGGATACGTGCACCTTCAACAATACTCAAGAAGCTTGACACCAGCCTAGACAAAGCAGACTGCTTCATTGGCAACAAATCCAGATACATTCACTCCTTCCACCTCTGACATATAGTAGCAGCAATGTGTACTAACTACAGGATACAATATGGAAATTCGCCAAGGCTCCTTAGGCAGCACTTTACAAACCCGCAACCATTACCATCTGGAAAGACAAGGGCAGTAGATACAAGGGAACACCACCATTTGCAAGTTCTCCTTCTAGCCACTCACCATCCTAACTTGAAAATATATCAAAGATCCTTCAATGTCACCAGATAAAATCCAGATTTCTCTTCCTAACAGCATTATGGGTGTACCTATAAAAAATGGACTGCAGTAGTGTGGCAGATCACCGTCACCTTGTGGAGGGTAATCAGGGATGGGCAATAAATGCTGACTCAGCCAACAAGGCCTACATCCCTGAATGAATTAAAAAGTATAGTTATAGTTCAGATCTGTGAATAGTGATGGTCAAGGATCCAACTGTCTTTATGTTGCAAGACATACCAGGGGTCTCTCCTGCATTTACTACCTGCCATTGTCTTATGACGGAAGGATTTTCATGTGAATGTGCAATCTGTCAGGCCACATATAGAACATCACTTCCATGGCCACTAAGCCCTGGAATGGGACTTAAATCCAGCACTTCTGACTGTGAAACAGGGATACTACCCATTGTGTCACAAGGTCTCCCAGGTTACTGTCAATCTCTAGTTGCTCTGAGAAAGAGATTGTCACCCTTTGCTGAATGTGGAAAGACAGCTATATCAAAAGCAATAGCGTAAGTGGAGAAAATTAACGTTACACAATGTTTCTGCTCACAGTGATACAATTTTTAAAAAATTCATAAACCCTTGATATTTGCCAAAAAAAGGGAGCAGTTGTTCTTTGTGACATTTTCCAATGAACTGGTAAGTATGTTTGAATAAATCTTCTGCGTACCATTTTAAACCTGTTTATTTTAAGTGGATTAATGATTTTGTTAAACTATTGCACGCACAATTTAACTGATTTGTTGTTAATAATGGACTGAATAATTTCTACTCCATATTGAATATTGCTCTGGCTTTTCACCGTGATGTGTATACATAGCAGTGTAAGTTCAACACTCTCTTCTTTCCTGCGCATACATATTCTCAAAAGAATGTGGGGTGAAGAATCAATGTTACAGTTTTAAAGAACTATTTTCAAAAAACATTCTCTTCAATCGCAGGATTATTAATTTTATTCCTAGATTTTTCAGATAACCCTTTTCCTGACAAACTATCATCAAAGACGATCGATTGTCTCATACAATTTTCGTTCTGTGCTTCTCCTTCTCCTCCTGAAGGCAGTGATTCATTCTGAAATTTGGCCAACAGCAGCTCCCCCAGTCTATTGAAACAACTGTTGCATATTTTCACAAAATACAAAATGTTATGCATGATTTTAATCACAGAAGATATTCAAATAAAAACCCAGGAGGTGTACAGTTAAAAATATAGTTAGTCTTTTACATGTGCTTTAAATAATGTGTGGTGTGAATGAGGAGTAACAAACTTTGAAAACCTAGAGTTTGCCATATTTGCCAACATAAACCTGAAACGGAAGTGAAAAGTAGTGAAATTAGGGCACAAAAGATTTGCTATATAGAAAAAATAGGGAGGATACTTGAGTAAGGTACACCCTTCAGATTTATTGAACTTGAGTGTGACAGCTGAATAATGAGACATGATTCTAAGGAAGTGGGAACCTTACTGTTTTGAGGCCCTTAATACCCTTGTTAAATTTCTTGCTGGCATCCTGTAGTTTTCTACCTCATTATAACTTTAAAGTATTCAGCCTGTGCGCGATTCTCCAGGAAAGCTAACAGGACTCCTGCAGTCAGATTCCAAACCTTGTTAATGTAATTTGCTAAAGATTAGCAAACCTTCACTCTAACTGAATTCTTCTAGGAATATAATTGTGCTCTTTGATCTATGTTTTAACTGGTATTGCACAGTCCAGTTTAATTCTATAGTCAAAAGTTTTGAAATGCTGTAAGGATATGGTTTTCATTGCAGTAGCATGTGTTTGATGGCTATCCTTGGCTGTAATTGATAGTTACTTGATGAAACAAAAGCTTAAGACTTGTATTAAATAAATAACATTTCCCAAGTGTGATCTGTTTTACCAAAAGATGATTGACTGACCCCTTGCAGTAGTAGGATCCATGCAACATTTTATCATGTTTAGCAGTTTTTATTTGGATTTATTTGGTTTTATTATGAAGAATATGGGATGAGGATTAATTTTAAAGATATCAGAAAGTACGTTAATGAAAAATGCAAAGAATCAAGCTCCATGTTCACAATGTAATGCCTTATTATGCCTAATGATCTTGGCTCTGTTTGATCTGAGTTGTGACATTGGGTAAAATATAGAGCTGTGTTTGTTTGCAGTTAAAATGGTACCATATGTTACTAAAACCAATTCACCTCATTCAGATCTAAAGTGCTTAGTTTATATGCATAAATCTAGCAAATTCAAAGTCACTTTTTCATACGAAATTGACCACTTGTATGAGTTCTGAAACTTGAAATACATTTAATTCTTGCTGTATTTCTATGGACCTAGATAGACTGTCATCTAAAAATAAAAGCTCCCACCTACAGAGGTGTACTTTTCAGACTACACTATGTCAAATTAGTTTGATTAAAACTTCAATTCTTAACCATTGTATTCTATAATAATAAAGACTAATAAAATAATGCACATTTCTTCTGTTGAACTATTGCTAAATTTTAATCTCTTATGAAAACAGATTGATGTAGAAAGTAAGAAATCGTTTTCATATTGTACCATACACTGCAGTGGATAAAGTAATGCTAATTGTAGTTATTCTAATAATACAAGGAAACATGGCAGCCAAGTTTTACACCTCACAACACATACTAACAGCAGTGAGATAAATGACAATGTTGACTATTTTCACAAGATGTCACTTTCAGGCATAAACGTTGGTCAAGAGGGGTAAATGGACTCTTGTGTTTTTAACCCCTGGTTGGCCACAATTCCTTTTCACACAGAGCTATATCACACTCTAATTAAAACAGTGTTTCCTAGTTCAAAATTAAGGTCCCAATTGTGCAGTTTTCTTAAGCGAAAGGAAAAGCAATTTAATTGTTTATTAAACTAAACAAATTAATAAAAGCAACAACAAACACACGGACAAACACAAGTCTAAAGTTCAAAAAGAGGAGAGTGCCTACTGCGGAAGGAAGATAAAAGAAATGCAATTTAAGAGTCCTTGAAGTGTTAGGTTTTAACATGAGACTAATGTTGTTTAATTGATGACTTGTATCATTGGCAATAGCAAGATTTGGAGCTATCTTTGGGTTCTCAGCAAATGAATGTACCTCCAATTTTCTTTTTATCTGGCATTATCTTCCAAGAAGCTGAGTGGGAAAGCAGTGAGAGAGAGATTTCCAGTTCTACTGTTATAAATCCATTCTTTCCTCTCCCTACTCCGCCTAAAAGCAGTTGTTTGAAATGCAGTTCATTTGTACATTCCTGCATCTGGCTTCATTTTCCTCTCTGCTGGATAACCTGAAAACATTTTTTATTTCCTCAGAACTGAGGAAGAGTTGCCAGACCCAAAACGTCGACTCTGTTTTCTCCTTCACAGATGCTGCCAGACCTGCTGAGCTTTTCCAGCAACTTTGTTTTTGATCTTAAATCATTATTTTGTTTTCTTTCTTAAAATCATTTTAGTCAATGAACAGTCTCAGGAATAAAAAAAAGGTGATGGGATTCAAAAATTGATCCTCCATTTTTACCACATATAAAACAGCTAGAAAAAGACAATAAGTATTGTCTTCACCTGCAGTCCTGACACTTGAACACTTCAGAGGATAGATAGTGATCAGGCGCATGAATCCTAAATAAATTTCTCTCACAGAGCACAGAAACACTGATGGTAATTATGATATGTTACTTATACCATGTCTGGGGTCACCTAACCCACTACTGACTCTGAATCAGAGTTATGACCATCAAATCTGCATGAATCTTCCACATTCACTTAGTAACCTAGGCATCCTGTTTATCCAACACTACTACCTTAATAAAAAAAAAATCAGATATTTCCTCAGGTTATTTCTAAATCATGAATCAACATTTTTACATGTGGGTTATATTCAGATCTATCTCATTTTTATCTTAATTTCAAATCAGACTGATACAAGAGGCATTTTATAAATAACTTTTTTTCTGGATGGTCTAGTTGCAGTTTCTTAGAAGACAGAGGAAGCATAAGTATATATTGCAAACTGTGCAAGTTATTTCTTTCTATTCAGCTCATACAGATCAATATTCAAAAAACATGTCACTCATCTTTCCTCAGGGGCACTCCAGGCAAGCATTTTGAAGTGAGTGGAAGCTGATAAACAAGGGTAGCTGATCAGATTGTATCGGTTTTCCACTCTGTTACTTAGGATAAAATTACTCCACACCTTAGACTGTAGGATTACTGTAGCATTTTTCTAGCACGGTGTTCATTGGGAGGGGGGTGGCATTGTAGCTCAGTGGTTAGCACTGCTACCTCACAGCACCAGGGACTCAGTTTCGATTCCACCCTTGGGCAACTGTCTGTGCGGAGTTTGCATGTTCTCCCTGTGGGTTTCTGCTGGGTGCTCTGGTTTCCTCCCATAGTCCAAAGATGTAAAAGGTAGGTGGATTGGCCATGCTAAACTAGTGTTCAGGGATGTGTAGGTTCGGTGTGTTAGCCATGGGAAATGTAGGTTACAGGGATAAGGTAGGGGGATGGGGATTGGTCTGGGTGGGATGCTCTTCAAAGGGTCAGTGTGGATTTGTTGGGCTGAATGGCCTGCTTCCACACTATAGGGATTGTATGGATTCTATGTCCATGTGAAAAACAGATGAACTACTCATTCATTAGTGTGTAATCCAGATTTACAAAGCAAATGGTATAATAATTATCAGATCATGTGCTAGATCAGGAAAAGGAAATGAAAAGTATAAACTTCAGTAAACATGTTGAGCTAAAATTTGGATAAGGTCTATTAGTGGATGCAGGAATTATAATGCTTGATCAGTCCATGACTGATTGAGGTGATGTGAGCAACCCACAATCTTGGTTTTGCTTGTTCATCTCCATCATTGAGGAGTGTGTCCCTGTGCTAATTTTAGTGCTGCAGAGTGGCTACATGTTCTGCAAAGGGCTCAGACTCACACAAAGCTAGCACAAGTTAAAGCTTCTTAAAGCTAAACCACATCTCTTAAACAGGAAGTGCATTCTGACTGGGTGCAGGAGTTATTGCGATGATTTTGTGAGCAGAACAAAATGGAGCAGTGACTCAAGGAACAGAACATTTTCAAAGCAATGCTGGGGGCCTTAGGTGGTGTAAAGGAGAGAAGTCATCTTTCCTCAGGGGCACTCCAGACAAGCATTTTGAAGGGAGTGGAAGCAGATATACAAGGACAGTTGATCAGATTGTATTGATTTTCTATTCAGTGAGTTAGGATAAAATTACTCCAACACCTCAGATTGTAGGATTACTGTAGGATTTTTCTAGCACTGTGTCCATTGCGTGTTTGGTGGTGGGGTTGGGAGGTGAATGAGAGTTGCATTTGGATATTCTTCTTTCTGACTTTTCAATCCCCAACAAGAAACCATATAGACTGGGAATTGTCACTATGCCTGTGAAAACCTTGTCAGTTGCACAAGTGTGAAGCCCTTGAGGACATCTGAAAGCCTAAACTCTTCAATAGTATTTCCTCTCTTTCTGATCTCTTGTCCACTTCCTCCTCCATCTACCAGTGGCTATCCTTTCAGCTCTGTAGGCTTTAAGCATTGGAATTCCATCCAAAAAATGATCTACACCCCAAATTCTCCCTGTTCCTTAAGGATGCTCCTCAATCGCTATCTTTTTGACCAAGATTTTTAGCACTTATTCGAATGTCTTGGATTTAGTTCAGTATCAATATTTGTCTGATGAAATGCCTATGAAATACTTTGGAATGCCTTATAAAGTTAAGGGCACTACATAAATGCAATGTAGAATAAAACAATGTATTATAGTAAAAATCAATAAGCTTTTCTAGTTAGAATAGTAGATATAATAAAAGTAAAATCTCAGTCAATTTAGCTCAGAGTAATACAGGATCAAAATGTTAACTCTGTCTCTTTCTCCTCAGATCCTGTCAGACCTGCTAAGCTTCTCCAGCATTCTCTATGTTTCAGACATTTGGACATCTCAAGCTTTCCTGCTCCTCTGATGCTGCTTGGCCTGCTGTGTTCATCAAGCTCTACACCTTGTTATCTCAGATTCTCCAGCATCGGCAGTTCCTACTATCTCTGAATCAAGAGACAGTTGATTTGGGTTACTGATGTGTCTCTTTTAGGGTAGCAATCCATCCCAATTTAGCAGGTGACCCTATTTCCATGGTTTCAAACATATTCTACAGTTTCATATAAGGGCAATTTCCACTACAAGCACATTTATATTTTCCAGGTAATGGGGTGAGGATCAGGACTGCTGAGCTGGTCCTGCAGTATGCTTTTCCCTAGACTTTGCATTTAGCTAGTCCATTCAACAGAAAATATCATAATTATCTTGGCTATGTTACTTATTTCCAAGTCTGAAATAACACTTCAGTTTCCTTTTACTGCTGTACAATTCTTTAGATTCAAAACAAAAATGTTTAATTGAGGCATTAGTTTTCAGCATGGGAGGTACTGCTCCTGATTGCATTAGTTTGAGGAGTAGAAAACTTCAAAAAGCAACCACATGCCTTGGGGTCGGAGGACATAATTTGATCTCATTACGATTGAAGGATTTCACAAGGAATGGCAAAACAAGGAATCTTCAAAGTGAATCAATTGCAATTCCACGTCGCAAGCCATGGAACATGCCCTCTGTTCAGGAACTGAAAGTATGGCTAATTTCAAAGTTGCTGTAACTTGATTGAAAATTACAGGAGGCTTTATTTCTTCCTGTATTTTCATGTTAATGTTTTGGTGGCAACAGTTCTGTATGGTTTGCACAGTTGTTACTATAAAGCTGCAGAGCCTTGCTTTAGTGTTATTTTATTCTTCAAAATGGTCGTTTCAATTAATATTCTGATTCTGATAAAGACCAGTGAATCTTTGTCACAGCATTTGGGAATATGCCTCCATATCCCTTCTCTCCTTGTTCTTGCAGGCACTACATTTACTGTGTTAGACCATTTTAATAGACTTAACATAGCTAGATGGGTTTGTGGAAGAGCAGGAAGCTGTGAGCTAGAGTTCTGGGTTCAAGTTCCACTCCAGGGTGTGCTGACAAAGCAAGTTGATTATCAAACTGTAACTTCTGCTTGTCATTTGTGCACTGGAAGTAGATCAGCCAGAACTGTGTGGTAGATGCAACACAACAGCCTCCCAGGTTAAATACTTCACTTGCAATTGAATTCCATCTTGCTTTGAATGACTAACAATTATCATATTCACAACACAAACTGATCAGAGAAAATTATACCGGACAAGCACCCAAAAACATCCTTAGCAGTGGTATTATTCTTAGCTTTTAAGGAATAACATAGTTTGAGTACCCCACCTATTGGTAATAAGGCATAAAGATGTAAATATGCAAATTTCCATTTTCAGTAGAAATTGGCCAATTTCTGTGCATTTATGGAAGAAAAGTGGTCTTGAAAATGTAAGTGTTCAATTCCTTTTTTCTTCCCTGAAACAACAGGAGACTTTGTGTTACTCTAGGAGCCTCTGTATTTGTGTGAAAGCAAAATACTATGGATGCAGGAAATTTGAGCTAAAAACAGAAAATGCTGGAGAATCTCAGCAGGTCTGGCAGCATCTGTGGAGCAATCCAGGATTCAAAACATTAACTCTGTTTCTCTTTTATAATTGCGACCATTTCCCTCTCCCCAAATGATCTCCACAGAGAGAAGAAGCAGTTGAAGATTCTTCTAAGGAGGCAGGGGAGAATAATACAATTCTACAGCACTTGGAATCAGTGTGGGTGCAGATGAAGGCTGTTCTAGACCATGATCACTGCACTGTGTCATCTGCTGGGGCAGATGTTCTCAGAAGGGCTGAGTGGCCATCTCTTCCCAAGAGTTATCAAGGTCAGAGCTGCCCTGAATATTTATGCCAGTGGCATGTTTCAACTGGTGACCCATGTGGCATCTCCCAATCTTAAATGCTGAAATGAATCCAGAAAATAGCTGTTTTCCCCAAATTACAGCTGGTCATATCCATTCCCTCTATTGAGCTTGGGCAGTCGGATTCTCCTACATTGCTGGCTTCCTTTAGGTGCAGGGCACTATCAGCTGCACCCACATTGCTGTGAGAGAACCCTATCACTAACCTGCAGAATTTATCAACAGAAAAGGCTTCCACTTCTTTGTTCAAATTGTATGTGATCTCCATCAATTTTGGAAGTCTCAGGTGGATATTCTGGGAACTACCGTGATGCATACATACTTGCGAATACACAGTTCCCTGCTTCCTTTCAGGGTCACGGGAACATACAGAGAGATGGTTTCTGGCAGACAAGGGGTATCCCCTCCAATCATGGCTGATGGCATGTTTACAAAACTGATGTCGAATGAAAATACAGCATTGCCCATGATTCTACCATAGTGGAACAGGCCATAGGCCTCCTTCAGATGAGGTCTTGATTCCTGGATCATTCCAGCAGGATCTTCCAGTATAGCCCAGAGATGGTGCGTGTGCCATTGTAGCAAGCTGTACCCTTCACAACCAGAACCAACAAAAAGTTGGAGGTCTGTGAGAGTAGTCACACTGAGTCTTGAATCTTGTTGGAAAAACATACCTACTCAAAACAAAAAAATTCAGCCCCATATTAAGAAGGACAGTATACTGGATATTTTCCACCAGTTTGAAAATGTACATTGAAATTGGCTAAATTTATACTTAATACTAGTATTTTAGCTGGCTGCTATCACAGTTTGTGCTTGTGCTTCAATTATTTTTTCAACGATGTGTTGCTGCCACTCTTAAATTGACTGATTTGCCTTTTGAATGATTTCGGTATTCACATCCAATATATGCTGTGCTGAAATGTGCACCATGCAGTATTTATTGTTTCTTGCCAAAGTACAATTGTTATCATTCCTATTTTCTTGGAAAATCTAAACGTGAATGTTAAACATCAGCTCTTGGCCCAGTTTGGTTATTTAGATTCATGGTGATTTAATCCAGCTGTTTAAGTAAGATTCTCCTGCAAAAAATGGACTATAGCACAAGCAAAGATTTTATAAAAAATCTGACAACTTGGAACAGTGGTTAAATGCATTGTGTAATGTAGTATTGATTATTATGAATGATGGACCATCCCAAACTTTTGAATAGTGTTTGTGCTGTTACTTAATGTTAACAAAGAATGCATGATTATGATTTTTCACAATTCTCTGGAAATTAAATGGCCTGCATAGTTTGTAAATGTAATACATCTATTCAAGAAAGGATGGGGAGAAAAAAAGTGACAGGAACAAAAGACCACTTAACCTATTGTCAGCAAAATGCTGGAGTCCATTATCAAGGAAATCTTAATACAATGCAAAGCAATACAATACGATACAGCACAGGAACAGGCCCACCAAGTCTGCGCCGATTCTAATCCTTAGTTAGACCCGCTACTTATTGCCCATACACATTTTCCATCCCTCTGTTCGCCTCCCATTCATGTGTCTATCAAGATACATTTAAATGTTGCTAATGTGCCTGCATCCATCACCCCTACTGGCAGTGCATTCCAGGCATCCATCACCCTCTGTGTGAAAGATTTTTTCCCATACTTGTCCCCTAAATGTGCCCCCTCTCACCTTGAACTTTTGCCCTCTTACAGTTGACCTTTTCACCCTAGGAGAAAGCCTCTGACTGTCCACCCTATCTATGCCTCTCATAATTTTGTAGAACTCTATCAGGTTGCTCATCAGCCTCTGTTTTTCCAGTGAAAACAATCTGAGTTTATCCAATACAGTGTGGAGATGGAGGAGCACAGCAGGTCAGACAGCATCAGAGGAGCAAGAAAATCAACGTTTCAGGTTGGGACCTTTCATCAGGACTGAAATAAACTGAAAGAGTTTATCCAACCTCTTGTCATAACTAAAACCCTCCAGACCGGGCAACATCCTGGTAAATCTGGTGTAGAGCTGGATGAACACAGCAGGCCAAGCAGCATCAGAGGAGCAGGAAAGCTGACGTTTCGGGTCTAGACCCTTCTTCAGAAATGGGGGAGGCGAAGGGGATTCTGAAATAAATAGGGAGAGAGGGGGAGGCGGATAGAAGATGGATAAAGAAAAAGATAGATGGAGAGGAGACAGACAGGTCAAAGAGGTGGGGTTGGAGCCAGTAAAGGTGAGTGTAGATGGGGAGTTAGGGAGGGGATAGGTCAGCCCAGGGAGGACGGATGAGGCTAGTAGGTAGGATATGGGGGTGGGGCTTGAGGTGGAAGGAGTGGACGGACAGGTTAGGGAGGCGGGGACGAGCTGGGTTGGTTTTGGGATGCGGTTGGGTGAGGGGAGATTTTGAAGCTTGTGAAGTCCACGTTAATACCATTGGGCTGCAGGGTTCCCAAGCTAAATATGAGATCCTGTTCTTGCAACCTTCACGTGGCATCGTTGTGGCACTGCAGGAGGCCCAGGATGGACATGTCATCCAAGGAGTAGGAGGGGGAGTTGAAATGGTTCGTGACTGGGAGGTGCAGTCGTTTGTCGTGAACCGAGCGTAGGTGTTCCACAAAGCAGTCCCCAAGCCTCTGCTTGGTTTCCCCGATGTAGAGGAGGCCACAACGGGTACAGCAGATACAGTATACCACATTAGCTGATGTGCAGGTGAACATCTGTTTGATGTGGAAAGTCTTCTTGGGGCCTGGGATGGGGGCGAGGGGAGAGGTGTAGGGGCAGGTGTAGCACTTCCTGCGGTTGCAGGGAAAGGTGCCGGGGATGGTGGGGCTGTTGGGGAGTGTGCAGCAGACAAGGGAGTCACGGAGAGAGTGATCCCTCCAGAAAGCAGATAAGGGTAGGGAGGGAAAGATGTCTTTGGTGGTGGGGTCAGATTGCAGATGGCGGAAGTGCCGGAGGATGATGCGTTGGATCCGGAGGTTGGTGGAGTGGTACGTGAGGACGAGGGGGATTCTGTTTTAGTTGTTATTGCGGGGAGGGGTTGTGAGGGATGAGTTGCAGGAAATGCGAGAGACATGTCCTCATTTTTCAAGGGCCGCAACTTCCCTTCCACAGTGGTCAAAAACGCCCTTGACCGTGTCTCTCGCATTTCCTGCAACTCATCCCTCACACCCCCTCCCCGCAACAACAACCAAAACAGAATCCCCCTCGTCCTCACGTGCCATCCCACCAACCTCCGG